>NC_029794.2:46337042-46380696 GCF_000816755.2 Arachis ipaensis
AATACATTTAAAATATTATTTATTAAGTATATTTAATCTTAATTATTAAAACTATTCAATAACTATAAATATATTCTCATATAAAAATGTCATTCTCATATTATACAAATTATATATATAATCAAACAAAGTTGTCGCCTATAAAGATACCAAAATCTTGAAAACCTGCGAACAACAACCCATCATAACAATCATAATTCATAAAATTTAAAGAGGTGCAGAAGATCTGACAAATATATATTTGATTATTTCTTGTTTTATGATATTAAAGATTTCCTATAGAAGGTAAAGATTATATTTTCTTTTAGTGTTATAAATGAATCATGTTATATAAATACCAAAAAAAAAAAGTAACCAATCAATTACCATATAAAAATATCTAAAATAAATATGAAGAAATATTAAATTTTTATTTTTGATATAAAAAATGTAATACGTAAGACCGAAAGTAAGAACTAACTCGTTTAACAATGGCAAAATAAAATAATATTGAAGATGAAAAAATATGCCAAACAACCACTTGTTATCAAGAATCCAATATCAATTGAGTAGTCTGTTCTATATTTAGTTTCAGCTAACGAATTCTACAGTCAGTTAGATAGAATACTCCTAACAAAAAAACAATAAAAAATAAAAAAATATAAAAATTAATTTTTATTCAGATAACATAAGCTAATTTTAGAATCTAAATTTATAATTTAATATTCAGAATTAGAAATTTATGATTTAAGGTTTATAATTTAAGATAAATAAATAATTTTAAAAATATTAGTTAAAAAAAATAATTTCCTAAACATTACTCGAAAAAAAAATCTATTGTACCAAACAAGTTAAGTCAGCAAACTCTAACTACTTAGAGGTCCTGTAGGCCCAGTTCACCTACAGTAAGTTGTTATTCCTGTAGGCCGAAGTTTACCTGTAATGAATATCAATTGTGTATCTCAGGGTGTTGCTCCTGTAGGCCGAAGTTCACCTACAGAGAGTTGTGATACCTGTAAGCTGAAGTTCACTTACAGGGGCACCATTTTTGTAAGCCGAAGTTCACTCACAGAGGTGCTATTTCTGTAGGCCGAAGTTCACCTACAGAAAGTTGTTCTGTTGTGTTTAGACTATTCCAGTAAGCCGAAGTTCACTTATGGGAGTGCTGTTTCTGTAGGCCGAAGTTCACCTACAGAGATAAAGCCATATCTAGGACTAGTTCCTAGGTAATGTCAGGATGCAGGGTGTAAACCAACTTGTGAGCTCATGGCCTGCATAGGACAGACATGCATCATACTTGGTTGCGCATTTCCTCTGTTATGATTGTTATTTGAATGTATGCTTTCTTTGTTTTCATTCTATTCTTTGTGTCTGTGTTTTGTTTTCTTGTATTCTTTTATTTGTGTTTTGCTTCCTATTTTCTCTATTTTCTCTATTTATCTGTATCTTCTATTTACTGCTTTCTGTACTCTACTATTTTCCTACTAAACAACACGGAATTAATAAACGTAATTAATAACCTCGGTCCTACTAAGAACTCCCCAGTTCTTACCCCTTCTCTCTCCCTTCCCCCTCAGACGGGAGCAAGAGTATCCTTCCGTAGTTCGTTGATGATCGTTTTGCAAAGAGGATTCCGCTCTAGGTAGTCTTCTGAGTCTAGAGTGAACTCTGTTACCTGTTTATATGTATATACTGTGAGACCAGCCAACGTTTGCACCCCGTTTGTATGCAAACTTTTATTTAAATCGTATGTACGAGACTCCTGTTGTGTGGCTACTTGATGAGGTACCAGAGAGACGTCATATGGCGATGTCTGATCATGCAGAGGAGTAGTAGATGATGTTCCGCCTTTTGATGACGTTCCACCTGACTTGAGTTTTGAAGACTTAGAACGTACTTTCTCTCGCTTTAGTAGTTTAGAGGGACTAGGTGAGTATAGAGTCTAGGCTAGCCTGGGTGCCAGCTTAGAGTCTACGGGCTCCCTCTCTCTCTTCGGGTTCTTCTCAGGCGATGACGGTGGCTTCCATCGACGGCACCAGGCCACGACGGCGAAGGCGACTTCCCTGGCGACGATGACAGCAACGCCAGGTTGAGGTGGAACGGTGACGGGGAAGGTTTCTCATTCCTCACACGTCTTCTCTCTGTTCATAGACCTCTAGTGACGGCGACGATGAAGACCTCGACGGCAGTGACGAAGCAGGCTGCACGGAGCGGCGATAAGGGCGACGGCGGTGGTGCAAGGATGGCAGCGACAAGGTTGATTGCGGGCCTCTCTTGTTCGTGCGTCTCTCTCTCTTCATGATTCTGTCCCCTAGACGACGACTTGTGGACAGATCGGCGGTGACGCGAGCTTATGGCTCCATGGACGGGACGACGACGTGAAGCAGCTCGGCGACGAGCTCCAGGGAGGTGGCAGTGACGGCGAACAGCCCCTGCTTCCTCTATTCTCTTCTCCGTTTCCTCACTCTCCCTATCGGATTTTTCCATTTTTGAAGTTGCACTGAAGGGGGTGTAAGGGGGTGGGGTGCGGCTGTGGTGAGGGGTGCTAGGGTTAGGGTTTTTTGTGAATTTGGGAATTAGGGTTTCTGATTTCCAATTTGGGAATTAGGGTTAGAAATTAGGGATTTTATAAAAGAATATGGATAAGGAACATTAAATAAATCATCATTCACAGCCCCATTTCAACTAATTCCAACCCATCACAAGTCCATTTCACAGCCATTCCAATATGTAAAAATTCCAATTCAATATCAAACAATTCAAAATAATTCATTCAAGATCAAAATCTCAGCCAACTTATTACAAAAATCAGTAATTCAAAATACAATTCACAACCGTATCTAATTTCACTTATAATTTAGAGTCATCACAACCGCATCCAATACTAATTCATAATTCACAATAATCACAATAGCTAACTATTCTCAAACACATGTCAAGCAATTCACATCAATTAATCAATTTTTAACCATTGTTAATTATTTGCAATTATCAAATTAACCTTGTAGGCATTCTAAATTAAAAATGTTTGATTTTAAAAATAAATCCCCTACCTCGATGTCAAAATTGCAGAGTCTAAATGCCACAACCAAGTATTTGCTCATTCTGTATGACTATGTGAGATTTGGGTGCCGTAAGGAATGGACTGATCTCTTTGTTAGGATGGCTTGAAGGAAGTAGACTGCCTGATGATGGATTCTGCACGTTGTTAAAATTTTGAGGGCAAAATTTTCTTTTAGGAGGGTAGAATGTAACAACCCAGTTTTTCGAGTACACGAGATCTTTTCTGAAAATACGGATTTCTCCAGAAGATCAGTAAGGGGAGAACCTCTGCTATATCATCAAGCATTTCAATCATCATTGTCATTATGCCATGCTTAATCTAGGATCTCTTTTGAGGCAAGCTCGATAACGCAGTCACGAAGAACCTAGTTTTTGAACCGTATCGGTTAGGAGTTTTGATTCTGATTTTCGTAAATAGTCTCAGTTTTCCAAACCGAACTCGATTCAAGCGAGAAGAAAGATAATAGTATAATATTATCATTATATTAGTATTAGAAGTTTCTTGAATGATATTATAAGGTTACCTGGTTTGGTTTAGTTAAAAATAGGAAATCAGTTTAACCGGATTCATAGTTTACTGGTGCAGCTTAGCACCAACACTCTCTGATGACTTTAGCAATGCTAATGACTCATCATATATGTTCTATTCTCATATTAAATATGTTACTAGTGTCATTTATGATAGTAGCTCAGAAAAGAATTTTTAGAGATGTTTTTACAAGTGTTCCGATACATCTAGTTTTAGTAGTTATACACCGAGATATTTTAATATTATTTTAACCCACCTCCAAGCCAACCAATCACAACTCTCCCTACACCCCCAAGACACTCCAAGGCTGTTCATTTACTCCCTTTGGCCGAAATTGAAAGGAGAGAAAAGAGAGAAAACTTCATGAACACTTAATCTTCAAAGTTTGATTTCTTCTGAACTAAAACTCAAATGAAAACTCCGATTTCACCAAAATGATCCTCTCTTCTTCCTCTACATAACCATGTAACTTATCAAGGCTAGAAATAAGGTTAGATGGCTGTCCCTTTCCCCTTTGAATTCAGTTTTCAGGGAAGCATGTTTAAAACATGTGTTTCTTGATGTTCTTCCTTAGATCTCTTGCTTAGCTTGACTTGTGAGCCAAGAATCTTCAATTCCCAGCACGTCTAAAGTGAGGAATCCCTTCCTAACATGTTGATTATGGTTTGGTCAGTTAAGGTTTTATGGATTTAAAGTTGTTCTTGATGTGTTTTAGGAGGAAAAAGTGCTTTAAGAACACTTCAAAGAGTAACCGGAGTTGGAGCAGCAAATCAAGGTAGGGTTTGGTAAAATTAATCTTGATTAATTGTGTTTGAGATGTGTGATTATGATATGGTTTGGTTATGCTTGAAATTGATTGTTTATATGAGTGATTCTTGTTGAAATTTTGGTGAAAATTTGATGAAAAAAGATCACTTGAAGATGGATTCTTGCATGTGGCTGAAATTTTGAGGGCAAAATTTTCTTTTAGGAGGGTAAAATGTATCAACCCTAATTTTCGAGTACGCGAGATCTTTTCTGAAGACACGGATTTCTCCGAAAGATCAGTAAAGGGAACACCTCTTCTATATCATCAAGAATCTCAATCCTCATTGTCATTATATTATCTTTAACTCAGGACTTTAGTTGAGACAAGCCCGACAACACAATCGTGAAGAACCTAGTTTTTGAACCGTATCGGTTAGGAGTTTTGATTCTAGTTTTCGTAAATAGTCTCTGTTTGATGAACCGGACTCAATTCATGAGAGAAGAGTGATAATAGGATAATATTATCATTATATTAGTATTAGAAGGTGATTGAATGATATTATAAGTTTACCTGGTCTATTTTAGTTAAAAACAGAAAATCGGTTTAACCGGGTTCACAGTTTACTGGTGCAGCTTAGCACTAGCACTCCCTAATGACTTTAGCAATGCTAAGGCCTCCTCATACATACTCTATTCTCATAATAAATATGTTACTGGTGTTATTTATGCTAGTAGCACAGAAAAGAATTTTTAGAGATATTTTTACAAGTGTTCCGATACATCTAGTTTTAGTAGTTATACACCTGAAATATTTTAATATTATTTTAACCCACCTCCAAGCCAACCAATCACAACTCACCCTACATCCCCAAGACCTCCAAGGATGTCTCATTTCATCATTTTGGCTGAAAATAACAAGAGAGAAAAGAGAGAAACTTTCATGAACACTTAATCTTCAAAGCTTGATTTCTTCTGAACTAAAACTCAAATCAAAATTCCGATTTCACCAAAATGATCCTCTCTTCTTTCTCTACATAATCATATGACTTATCAAGGCTGGAATCAAGGTGTGTTGGCTGCACCATCTCCCTTTTGCTTCGGTTTCAAAGAAACATGCTTAAACATGTGTTTTCTTGATGTTCTTCCTTAGGAATCATGCTTAGCTTGACTTGTGAGCCAAGAAACGTTAATTTTCAGCAAGTCTAAAGTGAGATATCCCTTTATAACATGCTGAGAGAGATTTGGTCAGTTGAGGGTTTGTGGATTTAAAGTTCTTCTTAATGTGATTTAGGAGGAAAAAGTGCTTAAGGACCACCTGAAAGTATAACCGAATTTGGAGCAGCAAAACCAGGTAGGGTGTGACGAATTTAATCTTGATTGATTGTGTTTGAGATTTGTGATTATGATATGGTTTGGTTATGCTTGAAATTGATTGCTTATATGAGTTATTCTTGGTGAAAGTTTGTTGAAATTTTGATGAAATTGGATTATATTTAAGCTATGAATGTTGTTGTTGAGGGCTGCTGAAAAAACGAACCCTAACCCTTAAATTGGGATTGAATTTGTGTTGTAATCAAGGGAAAAGATGGGGTTTTAGTGGCTGCTAATTTATTTTGAATTATGGTAAAAATCGGTTGCTGAAAAGACTGAAAAAGGGTAAAAATAGAGAAAGAATCTGAAGAATTTACGAAGAACACGAAGAACACTTTGAGTGTGGTGAAGAACAATGAAGAACAATGAAGAACACCTTTTTGATCCATAAAAGGGCAAGGAAGTAAATATTTTGGTGTTTGGGGGGTTATTTAGTAATTTTTGAAAGTTAGGGTGGTTAAAGTAGAAATATTAAAAGTTACGGGTGGTAAAAAGTGAATTTTAAAGGTTAAATGTTAAAGTGGTGTAATTTTCGAAAATTTAATGATAAAATAATAAATAATAATAAAATATTAAATAATAATATTTAATTAAAAATAATATTTTAATAAAAATAATAAAATAATGTGGAAAAGGCAGTTTTCTGTAAAAGTTTTAGAAAGACAACTTTAAGTGCAGAATTCCATAATTACCTTCATAAAACACCTAGGGAGTGGTAATAACATGATAGTGATGCAAAGATAAAGGAAAGATAAGAAGTTAAAGAAAAGATAAAAACCAAAGAAAAGTCTGTAAAGTTTTAATGACAGAAAAACAGACAGAGATTAGTGAACGAACTAGGGCAATATAGTTAGTCCTTGAGTTGCGACTAGGGTTAGGTATTATATGAAAAGTTAAACTGTTTCAGTATAGACTTAATGAACCTATACTTGGGACAGGCTAACTATTCATTCCAAAATTTACATAAGCCTTAAAAACAAACATTAAACAGAGAAATCAGAGCAGAATAAAGTAACGCAGAGAATAGAGCAACCAGAGTAAAGTAAAGAGATAAAGAAAAAAAGAGTAAAAGGAATATAGAGAAAAGAGTAATGAGAGCAGAGGAAACAGATACAGAGAAAAGAGTAATTAGAACAGAGTAAACATACAAAGAGAAAAGAGTAGTAAAACGCACGGATGGATAATTGGTTAAATACGGGAAGTACCCACGAACTGAATGATCATTGATCTTGGGGAAACCTACGAACTGTTAACTATTTTATATGTGGGAAAAACCCCCGAACTGATAATCATTGATTACGCGAATAACCCACAAACTGTTGTATGTTGATCTCGGGTATAACCTACGAACTGAAGATTACTGTATTGTTGAGTATTGATCTCGGGTATAGCCCACGAACTGAGGATCGTGTTTGTTGCTATATGTTGATCTCAGGGAAACCCACGAACTGAGGATCTTTGTTTTGTTTGTGAATTGATCTCGGGGACGCCCACGAACTGAGGATCACTATTTTCCCTTGTGCGTATATTATGGGGTCGAGCTTTGTGCCGACTTCCAGTAGTCACGAAGGAGTCGTATTCTTACCACCGACACGTATGCACTAAGGACACAAAGGAAAACCATATCTGGGACTTGTTCCTAGGTAATGTCGGGCTGCAGGGTGTAAACTGACACGTGAGCTCATGGCCTGCATAGGACAGACATGCATCATACTTGGTTGTGTATTTCCTCTATTATGAATGTTGAATGAATGTATGCTTTGTTTGTTTGTATTCTATTCTCAGTGTCTGTGGCTTATTTTCTTGTATTCTTTCGTTCGTGTTTTGCTTTTTGTATTCTCTATTTTCTCTAATTATCTGATTCTTCTATTTACTGCTTTACTATATTTTGCTATTCATCTACTAAACAACACAGAATTAATGAACTTAACTAATAACCCCGGCCCTACTAAGAATTCCCCAGTTCTTACTCCTTCTCTCTCCTTTCCCCCTTCAGATGGAAGCATGAGTTCCCTTCCGTAGCTCACTGACAATCGTATGCAAAAAGGATTCCACTCTAGGTAGTCTTCTGAGTCTAGGGTGAATCTCGTTCTCTGTTTATATGTATATACAGTGCGACCAACCAATGTCTGCACCCCGTTTGTACGTGAACTTTAACCTAAATCCTGTGTACGAGACTCCTGTTGTGTGGCTACTTGATGAGGACTCCTGTTCTGGTACGTCATGATCATACTAGAAACTGAGCGCTACCAACATGTCTTCCTAATTATTATCTATTATTTATTATATGAGCCTGAATCATTGTTAAAAGCGTAGTTATTTTCCGAGGTACTTTTTTTTTTGAAAACGTTTAGATTAATAAACAGAATCATTAATAATCAAGTGACAAATGATAATAGATAATACAATTATGAACAACCATACATAAATATATCAGAAGCAGTTGACAACATTCGGTGATTCAGCCTTTATTAGAGTAAAGATCTTTAGTTAGAACACCCCTAGATATAGCTAAATAATAACTATATAAATATATATACATACAATATCCCAGGTCTTGATCTGTTCAAGAAGTCTTTAAGCTGGCACCCAGGCTAGCCTAGACTCTATACTCACCTAGTCCCTCTAAACTACTAAAGCGAGGGAAAGTACGTTCTAAGTCTTCAAAACTCAAGTCAGGCGGAATGTCCTCAAAAGGTAGAACATCATCTACTACTCCTCTGCACGATCAGACATTGCCATATGACGTCTCTCTGGTACCTCATCAAGTAGCCATACAACAGGAGTCTCGTACACATGATTTAGGTTAGAGCGGAATCCTTTTTACGAACAGTCATCAGTGAACTACTGAAGGGTACTCATGCTTCCATCTGAAGGGGGAAGGGAGAGAGAAGGGGTAAGAACTGGGGAGTTCATAGTAGGACCAGGGTTATTAGTTAAGTTCGTTAATTCTGTATTTTTTAGTAGATAAATAGTAGAATACTTAGAAGCAATAAACAGAAGAAACAGATAAATAGAGAAAATAGAGAAAACAGAAAGCAAAACACAAACAAAAGAATACAAGAAAACAAACCACAGAGAATAGAATGAAAACAAAGAAAACATACATTCAAACAACAATCATAACAGAGGAAATGTGCAACCAAGTATGATGTATGTCTGTCCCATGCAGGCCATGAGCTCACGTGTCGGTTTACACCCTGCATCCCGACATTACCCAGGAACTAGTCCAAGATATGGCTTTATCTCTGTAGGTGAACTTCGGCCTACAAAAACAGCATTATGTATTTAAAGCTTATGTAAATTTCGGTATGAATAGTTAGTCTTTCCCAAGTATAGGTTCATTAAGTCTATACTGAAATAGTTTAACTTTTCATATTATACCTAACCCTAGTCGCAACTCAAGGACTAACTATGTTGCCCAGTTCGTTCACTAATTTCTGTCTGTTTTTCTGTCATTAGAACTTTACAGACTTTTCTTTGATTTTTATATCTTCTTTAACTTTTTATCTTTCCTTTATCTTTGCCTCACTAATATATTTTTACCACTCCCTAGGTGTTTTATGAAGGTAATTATGAGATTCTGCGCTTAAAGTTGTCTTTCTAAAGCTTTAAAATTCAATTTTTAATAATTCTACTTTAACCACCCTAACTTTTGGAAACTACCAAATAACCCCTTAAACACCAAAATTTTTACTTCCTTGCCCTTTTAAGGATCTAAATCGTGTTCTTAATTGTTCTTCATCACACTCAAAGTGTTCTTCATGTTCTTTATAAATTCTTCATATTCTTTCTCTATTTTTACCCATTTTTCAGTCTTTTCAGTAACCGATTTTTACCAAAATTCATAATAAATTAGCAGCCACCAAAACCCCATCTTTTCCACATAATTTTAAAACAAATTGAACCTCAATTTAAGCCTAGGTTTTCATTTTTCTAGCTGCTCCAAGAACATGAACTTTAAAGCTTGAATTTCTTCAAATTTCATCAAAATTTCACCAAATTTTCACCAAGAATCAATCATATATGCAACAAATTTTTAGCACAGCCAAATTATACAACATTCACACAAATCAAACACAAATAATCAAGATTAATTTCGTCAAACCCTACCTGGTTTTGCTGCTCCTAATTCAGTTAGACTTTCAGGTGGTCCTTAAGCACTTTTTCCTCCTAAATCACATCAAGAACAACTTTAAATCCAAAAACCCTCAACTAACCAAATATCACTCAGCTTGTTAGGAAGGGATATCTCACCTTATACTTGCTAGAAATTAACGTTTCTTGGCTCATAAGTCAAGCTAAGCATGATTCCTAAGGAAGAACATCAAGAAAACACATGTTTAAGCATGTTTCCTTGAAACCGAAGCAAAAGGGAGATGGTGCAGCCAAATCACCATGATTCCAGCCTTGATAAGTCATATGATTATGTAGAGAAAGAATAGAGGATCATTTTGGTTGGATTGCAATTTTGATTTGAGTTTTTGTTCAGCAGAAATCAAGCTTTGAAGATTTGGAACTAAGAACTTTTCTCTCCTTTTCTCTCTTGGAAATTTCGGCCACAAGGAGCAAATGAACCAGCCTTGGGGGTTTTGGGGGGTGTAGGGTGAGTTGTGATTGGTTGGCTTGGAGGTGGGTTAAAATAATATTAAAATATCTCAGGTGTATAACTACTAAAACTAGATGTATCGGAACACTTGTAAAAAACATCTCTAAAAATTATTTTCTGAGCTACTAGCATAAATGACATTAGTAACATATTTATTATGAGAGTAAAACATGTATAATGAGGCCTTAGCATTGCTAAAGTCATCAGAGAGTGCTAGTGCTAAGCTGCACTAGTAAACTGTGAACCCGGTTAAACCGATTTTCTATTTTTAACTAAAACTGACCATGTAACCTTATAATATCATTCAAGAAACTTCTAATACTAATATAATGATAATATTATACTATTATCTTTCTTGTCGCTTGAATCGAGTTCGGTTCATCAAACTGAGCCTATTTACGGAAACTAGAATCAAAACTCCTAACCGATACGGTTCAAAAACTAGGTTCTCCGTGGCCGCGTTGTCGAGCTTGCCTCAAAAGAGGTTTTGGTGATAATGAGGATTGAGATGCTTGATGATATAGCAGAGGTTTTTCCTTTACTGATCTTCCGGAGAAATTCATGCCTTCAGAAAAATCTCGCGTACTCGAAAAACTGGGTTGTTACATTCTACCCTCCTAAAAGAAAATTTTGCCCTCAAAATTTCAGCAACGTGCAGAATCCATCTTCAAGCAGTCTACTTCCTTCAAGCCATCCTGACAAAGAGATCAGTCCGTTCCTTACGGCACCCAAATCTCACATAGTCATAGCCATGGAGATCATAACAGCTATGAAGATAGCTGTGGCTTAGTTTCTGATGAGTTCAATAGTTCCGCTAGAGATACAAAATTTTGCTAAACTAGTGAATAAAAGTAAACTAGCGGAGGAATGCTCAAAGAAGTTGGCGATAGCTCGAGCAAGTCGTAGGGAGGATTCACAAAGAGACTTTGTTCAGAATTTAGCCCCTCAAGGTCACAACTTTAAAGCCATTGGTCAATTCCAGCGTTGGAATGAAAACCACCGAGATGTCAGCCTTCTAACTCTCAATAATGGTAGTGACAATAACCGTGACATTCGACAAGGACATGAGAGTCAACCTCACCAAGCTCAGAGTGGTGTAGTATGCCCAACTTGTGGAAAGAATCATGGTAGTAGGCTTTGCCAGTTTAGAACAGGTTTATGTTACTATTATAATAAGGAAGGACATCGGGCAAGAGACTGTCGAAAAAGGATAGTAGATGAGTCCGCTGGCAATACTATAAAATTTGGATCTATCGCTCGAGGTAAGTTCTATGCTAAGAATTTTCGTAAGTCGGATATCATTGCAACTTTTTACCTATGCATCAAATTTTGAGGACAAAATTTTCTTTTAGGAGGGTAGAATGTAACAACCCTGATTTTTGAGTACGCGAGATCTTTTCTAAAGGAATGGATTTCTCCGGAATATCAGTAAAGGGAAAAACTCTTCTATATCAACAAGTATCTCGATCCTCATTGTCATTATGTCATTCTTAAGCTAGAACCTCTTCTGAGGCAAGCTCGATAACACAATCACGAAGAACCTAGTTGTTGAACCGTATCGGTTAGGAGTTTTAATTCTGATTCTCGTAAGTAGTCTCAGTTTGAAGAACTGGACTCGATTCATGAGAGAAGAGAGATAATAGTATAATATTATCATTATATTAGTATTAGAAGATGCTTGAATGATATGATAAGGTTACCTGGTTTGTTTTAGATAAAAACAGAAAATCGGTTTAACTGGGTTCACAGTTTACTGGTGCAGCTTAGCATCAGCAATCCCTGATGACTTTAGCAATGCTAAGGCCTCCTCATACATACTCTATTCTCATAATAAATATGTTACTAGTGTCATTTATGCTGGTAGCTCAGAAAAGAATTTTTAGAGATATTTTTACAAGTGTTCCGATACATCTAGTTTTAGTAGTTATACACCTGAAATATTTTAATATTATTTTAACCCACCTCCAAGCCAACCAATCAAAACTCACCCTACATCCCCAAGACCTCCAAGGCTGTCTCATTTCATCATTTTGGCCGAAAATAACAAGAGAGAAAAGAGAGAAACTTTCATGAACACTTAATTTTCAAAGCTTGATTTCTTCTGAACTAAAACTCAAATCAAAACTCCAATTTCACCAAAATGATCCTCTCTTCTTTCTCTGCATGATCATATGACATATCAAGGCTGGAAATAAGGTGATATGGCTGTCTCCCTCCCTCTTCAATTCGGTTTTTAAGGAAAGATGCTTAAACATGTGTTTTCTTGATGTTCTTCCTTAGGAATCATGCTTAACTTGACTTGAGGACCAAGAAACGTTAATTTCCAAAAAGTCTAAGGTGATATATCTCTTCCTAATGTGCTGAGCAAGATTTGGTCAGTTGAGGGTTTTTGGATTTAAAGTTGTTCTTGATGTGATTTAGGAGGAAAAAGTGCTTAAGGACCACCTGAAAGTATAACCGAATTAGGAGCAGCAAAACCAGGTCGGGTTTGATGAATTTAATCTTGATTGATTGTGTTTGAGTTGTGTGATAATGATATGGTTTGTCTGTGCTTGAAATTGATAATTTATATGAGTGATTCTTGTTGAAAATTTGATGAAAATTTGATGAAATTTGATGAAATTCAAACTATGAATTTATGTTCTTGAGTGCAGCTGGAAACTGAAACCCTAGAGCTTAAATTGGGGTTCAATTTGTGTTAAAATCATGTGGAAAAGATGAGATTTTAATGGCTGGGAATTTATTATGAATTATGGTAAAAATCTGTTGATGAAAAGATTGAAAAACGGGTAAAAACAGAGAAAGAATCTGAAGAATTTATGAAGAACATGAAGAACACTTTGAGTGTGATGAAGAACATTAAAGAACACTTTTTAGATCTTAAAAAGGGCAAGGTTGTGATTATTTTGGTGTTTGAGGAGTTATTTGGTAATTTTCACAAGTTAGGGTGGTTAAAGTAGAAATATTAAAAGTTACGGGTGGTAAAAAGTGAATTTATAAAGTAAAAAGTTAAAGGAAGGTAATTTTCGAAAATATATTAATAAAATAATAAATAATAATAAAATATTAAATAATAATATTTAATTAAAAATAATATTTTAATAAAAATAATAAAATAATGCGGAAAAGGCAGTTTTCTGTAAAAGCTTTAGAAAGACAACTTTAAGTGCAGAATCTCATAATTACCTTCATAAAACACTTAGGGAGTGGTAAGAACATATTAGTGAGGCAAAGATAAAAGAAAGATAAAAAGATAAAGAAAGGATAAAAACCAAAGAAAAGTTTGTAAAGTTTTAACGACAGAAAAACAGACAAAAATTAGTAAACGAACTAGGGCAACATAGTTAGTCCTTGAGTTGCGACTAGGGTTAGGTATAATATGAAAAGTTAAACTATTTCAGTATAGACTTAATNNNNTGTTGCTCCTGTAGGCCGAAGTTCACCTACAGAGAGTTGTAATACCTGTAAGCCGAAGTTCACTTACAGGGGCGCCATCTCTGTAAGCCGAAGTTCACTTACAGAGGTGCCATTTCTGTAGGCCGAAGTTCACCTACAGAAAGTTGTTCTGTTGTGTTTAGACTATTCTTGTAAGCCGAAGTTCACTTATGGGAGTGTTGTTTCTGTTGGCCGAAGTTCACCTATAGAGATAAAGCCATATCTAGGACTAGTTCCTGGGTAATGTCGGGATACAGGGTGTAAACCGACACGTGAGCTCATGGCCTGCATAGGACAGACATGCATCATACTTGGTTGTGCATTTCCTTTGTTATGATTGTTGAATGAATGTATGCTTTGTTTGTTTGTATTCTATTCTCAGTGTCTGTGCCTTATTTTCTTGTATTCTTTCGTTCGTGTTTTGCTTTCTGTTTTCTCTATTTTCTCTAATTATCTGATTCTTCTATTTACTGCTTTACTGTATTTTGCTATTCGTCTGCTAAACAACACAGAATTAATGAACTTAACTAATAATCCCGGCCCTACTAAGAACTCCACAGTTCTTACCCCTTCTCTCTCCCTTCCCCCTTCAGATGGAAGCATGAGTTCTCTTCCGTAGCTCGCTGACAATCGTATGCAAAAAGGATTCTGCTCTAGGTAGTCTTCTGAGTCTAGGGTGAATCTCGTGCTCTGTTTATATGTATATACTATGAGACCAGCCAACATCTGCACCCCGTTCGTTTGCGCACTTTAGCCTAAATCCTGTGTACGAGACTCCTGTTGTGTAACTACGTTTCTAACAGCGAATCAGGCTCATATAATAAATAATAGATAATAATTAGGAAGACATGCATCATGAGTTTCTTGATCAGGGTGTAAACCGAAACGTGAGCTCATGGCCTGCTTAGGACAGACATGCATCATATTGGTTGTGCATTTGCATTTGGTTGTGTTTGCTTGTATTACTTCTCTGTGATTGTGTTGTTTGTTTTATTGTGATTTGCTTGTGTGTTGAATTGAGTTTCTTACTTGTGCTAGTAGTCTGTGAATGTACAGAAATCATTAATAACTATTTGTTGTGACTGAGAATCAATTATGTGGCTGAAAGATATTTAATATGACAAATTTTGTGATTGAGATCTGTTTTGGGTTTAGGAATTTAAAGAAAGTAATTATTTAGCTAAAGTAAGATTAAAAAGTATTTGCACAACCAATATGATGCATGTCTGTCCTAAGCAGGCCATGAGCTCACGTGTCGGTTTACACCCTGCAGCCCGACATTACCTAGGAACAAGTTCCAGATATGGCTTCCCTTTGTGTCCTTAGTGCATATGTGTCGGTGGCAAGAATACCACTCCTTCGTGATTAACGGAATTCGGCGCAAACCTGATAAACCCCGATTTTGTGGTTTATCTTGTGCTTATTTTGGGAGATTTTATCAACTTTTCTCACATTTATTCAATGAAATAGCATGATTTTGCAATTCTCCCTTGATTTGTGCTTAAATGTGAAAACATGCTTTTTAGGCCTTAAAATAGCCAATTTTAATCCACTTTAATTCCATTCGATGCCTTGATGTGTTTGTTGAGTGAATTCAGGTTCATAAGGCAAGTATTGGATGGAAGAAGTGAGGAGAAAAGCATGCAAAGTGGGAGAACTCATGAAGAAATGAAGGAACCGTAAAGCTGTAAAGCCTGACCTCTTTGCACTCAATCGACCATAACTTGAGCTACAGAGGTCCAAATGAGGCAGTTCTAGTTGCATTGGAAAGCTAACATCCGGGAATTCAAAATGATATAAAATTTTTCATATTTTACTTCATGTATAGGGGCGCGCACACGCCATGTACGCGTGCACGCCGATGCTGCACATGGCCATTAAAAGTGAAATCGCCCCCAACGATTTCTGAAGCATTTTGGGCCCAATCAAACTCATTTCTGATGCTATTGAACCCAAGGATTGAAGGGGGAATAAACCAAGTAGTCATAGTTTAGTTTTCATCATGTTTTAGGCTAGAATTCTAGAGAGAGAGAGGCTCTCCCTTCTCTTTAGAATTTAGGGTAGTTTAGGTTTAATTTTCTTAAATCCAATTTTCAATTCTTGTTTTGATTTAGTTTCTCCTTTTAATTTCTTGTTGTTACATCTCTACTCTTCTAGTTTACTTGTCATTTCCTTTATTTTGTCCTCTTTTATGTTGATGAACAATTGTTGGATCTCATTTCCTTTTAATGCAATTTTATGTTTCTATGTTTCTTTTATGTTGATCTTAGTTGCTATTATTGATTCCTTGATTATGTTGGTGATGTGTTCCTTTAATTCTTGTATTTTATGATGTTTACTTTTATTGCACACTAGGTGTTTGTTAAAATGTTTCTTCTAGTTTTTGAGTAGTTTTCTTTGCTCTTGGCCTAGGCTAAGAGAATTGAGTGACCTTGAGTCATTGGGTCTCAATGAATTGGGGATTTGAGAACCCTTGGTGATCAATTTGATACTTATTGACGCCAACCCACTACTAATCTAATTAGTAGGTAGGTTGGGACTTATGGGTTGATGTGATCAAGTCTATTTGACGTACTTCAAGCCTAGGAGTAGATATTACGTACTTAAGGCTTTTGGAAGTAGACTTAATAGGTTGGCCTCTCATAATTGTCAATATATAGTTTGTAGACAAGGATGGTGATCTCAATTACCTATGTCTAGCCAAGAGTACTTTTCCTTTATTTTATTAGTTCTTGTCATTTTACTTTCTTGCCATTTAATTTCTTGCCCAATTATCAAACCAACCCCTTACCCTCTTTATAGCCAATAATTGAGCATTTCATTGCAATTCCTTGTGAGACGATCCAGAGTCTTAATACTTCGGTTAATTCTTATTGGGGATTGTTAATTGTGACAACCAATATTTTTGTATGAAAGGATTATTGATTGGTTTAGAATCTATACTTTACAACGAGAATTCATTCATTTGAGGAAATTCTAAACCGTTAAGAATTCATTCATCAAAATGGCGCCGTTGCCGGGGAGTTGCAATGGTGTTATGTTATTTGCTATTGTATATATGTTAATATGCTTCTTTACTAGTTTTTGCTTGCTTTAGGAGTTAGTTTTTATTAGTCCTTATTAGTATTTGTTTTGTTTTTATTTGCTATTATGAATTCTCATCCTTACTTTGGCTATCAGTTTGGCTCAAATTATGTTGTAGGGAATGGAAGCTATAATGATAACATGCATCAAGGATGGAACAATCAAAGGTGGGAGGAGCCTCAAAGGATTGATCACCCTTCTTGGCAACAACAACCTCCAAATTTTTATGGGTATAACTCTTATCCTAATGTATATCAATCTGATGGATGTGGTGACCCTTATTGTGATTGTCAACAACCACCACCACATGCCTATGAACCACACCCTCAACATGATTTTGAACCATCATACTCACAAGCCCCATACCACCAAACACCTTCATATGACCATAATCCTTATCCACCATACCAACCACCTTATGAGCTATATGAACCATACATGGAACCACCACCATTCCAATACAATTACTCTCAAGAACCACCTCAATATACACCACCTCCATACCCTTACCAAGATGAACCAACTTCCGATTATGAACCTTTTCTCCCAAACAATGAACTTTCTCTCCCACCATCACCTCCCGATGAAGCCCCCATGCAAGAACTAGGAGATCTTAACTCTCAACTCCAAAGGAAACAAGAGGTGATGAAAAAGAAGTTTAAGGAGCTAGGAGCCAAGATGGCTATCCTAGTGGAAGCCGTTAGCAATATGGCCTCCTCCTAACTAAGCAATCAAGGAACTCCCATTGTTGAATGTGGAGTAGTAATTAAGGAGCATAGTGAGGGAGTGAGTTTAGAGCTTCAAGGTGTAGAGGAAGGAGTGAAACAAGGATTGCCATAAGGGGAGGAAGCCAAGATAATTGAGCCGGAAGAAGTGGTTGAAGCCTTTGAAGAGGTTGACCAAGAGATGGATTCAATCATTGAAGAATTCTTATGTACAACTGAATCCTCTCCAATTGGGTTTAACATAGAGGGTAAGGAAGAAGATACCTCACCTCCCATACCCTTGGTAAGCAATGAAGAAGGGATTGAATTGGAAGGAAGCCACCAAGAGGAGGAGGTTGAGCAAGAAGCAAGCTCCACCATTGAAGATGATTTCACACCAACTAATGAGTCTTTTGGAATTGATGAATCTCCCTCATTGTGTTATGAAATTAATGACAAGGAGGACCGTGCACAACCTCCAACACATGGTTTGAGCAATGAAGGGTGCAAAGAAGAAGTTGGTGAGCAAGGAATTGAAATTAAAAAAGCTTGCAAAGAGGTGGAAGATACAAAGAAAGAGTACAAGGGAATGGATCTCACATTGGCTAAGTGTGGGGAGGTCCCCCTTCCTAAGTCACCATCATCCAATACAACATTCAAGTGGGTAAAATTTCTATCCCTAAGATTC
The DNA here is from genome assembly GCF_000816755.2 of Arachis ipaensis. NCBI lineage: Eukaryota > Viridiplantae > Streptophyta > Magnoliopsida > Fabales > Fabaceae > Arachis > Arachis ipaensis. The sequence continues at coordinate 46,355,252 of NC_029794.2, forward strand.
ACTTTCTCACTTGAATATGGTTTGATTGAAAATGATGGTCAACTTAGAGCTCTTTGTGGAGTTAAGAGTAAGAGAGAGTTGTGTAGTGGTTGCATACTCAAAGTTGAATAGCAATGGTTGGTGTAGAACCAAATTGCATGGGTCTAGGAAGATGCTTTGGTGTTTACTTGAAAATTCGGATCACTTCTCACCCAATTGGAATTTGATGATCAACTTGAAGATGGGTGTAGAAACAAGATTTGGGATCCGGGAATATATGAAGACCAATTTTGGAAGCCCTTGGCTGGAACTTCATCAAAGCTTGGTGCCGTTGATATTGAATTTTGGAGCTTACTCGAAGTCCAAGCATTGGTGGAAGTTTCAAGATGAGTTCAAGCATAAACCACCATGACAAGGAGCTTTCCAAATGTCCAACTTAAGGACTTAAACTAAAAGTGCTAGGTGGGAGACACCCCACCATGGTAACTCTTTCCACTCTCTTTTAGATTTGGTTAATAAGTGATTGGAGTTGCCATTATAGGTAATTTTTTTCTCTCTTTTCTATACTCTTATACATTTTGTTTTGATGATAGGTTGTAGTAGTGTGTTTTAATTAGTTTAGATTGTTGTTAAAGTAGGTTGCTTGAAGTACAAGTTTTGTTTGTTTTGTCTTTGAAAATTTTTCAAAAACTTAAAGATTTTTGTTAAATTTGAATTTTGGTTGCTTTAGAATGTTTATAGGTTAGGAGAGTGTTAAATTCTGTTTTTATGCTTCTTATAAAAAAAAAAGAAAAGCGGGCATCGGCGCCCAAGCGCGCAGTGCGCGCGCGCGCCGATGTGGTTTCACAACTCCTAGTACTAAAACCTGAGAGTTGTGCCTACTTTATGCCTACTTTGTGCCAGGCGATCCGCGCATAAGCACGCATGGCGCGCGCGCACCGATTTTCCCTGCCGCATCCGCGCGTGAGCACGCATGGCGCGCGCGCATGGGGATTGTCCGTGCGCACGCGCGCGGATTGTTCCTGCTGCATCCGCGCCCAAGCACGCATGGCACATATGTACGGATTTGCACCCTGTTTTTCTCCTTTCTCCTTTCTCCTTCTTTCTTCTTTCCTTCTTCTTTTAATTTTGTTTTTATAGCTTATTCTTATTTTCTTTTCTAAGTTTCTTAATAATGGTGTTGAATTTTCTTACTCAATTGTTGAGAATTTCTTGGTTAATCTTGGTGCTTTGTGACTTGTTTGGCATTAATCGTAATACTTGCTCTACACACAAGATTAGTTCTTTAGTTCTTCCTGACTCATGATGCCTTGTTTTTGTACCTCATCATCATTGAATTAGGATGGGACCAAATGCTCTCATGCTTATCATTAATCTTGTTTGTGTCAATTATTGATTAAACTTGATGCAACATGCTCTTCATGTCATTTGCCAATGCTTTGACTTTACTCTTGCATCAAGTATTAGTTGATATGCCCTTAGCTTATATTGTTTTCTCACTTATATGTTGTAGCTACCATGTATTTGAGAACCATACTTGTATTTGGCATTAGCCCCCGCCTATGTTCTAATTTCTTTCATATTTTTGTTGTAGGCTTAATTTTCTTTCTTTTTCTCTCCTTTGAGGTTGGCCACCAAGAAGGAAAGGAATGGAAGGGCTTCTAAACGGGGCAACAAACAAGTTCACCCGCACAACCCTTTGAAGAAACTCATAAATTGTAGCAACCCGTCCACTTTACTCTTCTTTGCATGCACCGAAGACGGTGCAAATTTTTAAGTGTGGGGAGGTCGTCCGAACGACCTCCATGGGTAACAACTTCCTTTTTCAACACCAATTCTTAATTTTTGTCCTTGTTAGTTAGTTGTTGCATTGCATGATAGGTTGCATGCTAGTTAGAAATTGTACATATTTTACCACTTCTTTTTATGTTAGGACTACTTGGTTAGGGTGACGATTTCTTTTCCAAGAAACTGTTTTTAGGGCACCGTACCAATTTGAAAAAAAAAATTTGTGTTGAACTTGCTTGAAGAATGTATTTTGGAACATGGTTTTTGAGCTAAGAACACAAGCATGTGAGTTTTGAGCCCAATTGTGTGGTTACATCATATAACCACTTATTTTCATTCTTGTGTGCATTATTCTCTTTCTATGATTGTAATCTTTGATTTGTTTGATTCTTTATGTCCACTATTCCATGTATACATGCATTTATATGATTGAGGTCATCATTTCATTTAGCTCACTTACCCAAATAGCCTACCTTTCAACAACCATTGTTAGCCAATTTTGAGCCTATTTAATCCCTTTTGTTCTTAATTTTAGCACATCACTACCCCTAAGTGAAAAATAATAAATGTCCTTTAATTTGGATTTTTGATTAGCTTAGGCTAGTGAGAGTGTGTATCATTTGGGTATGGGAAATTTGGGATATTGGTTGAGAGAAAAGTGTGTTTTTGGTATTTTTGTTATAAATTTTGGGAATAGGGTACATACTCATGCATTAATTATGTCTAAACCATATGCATTGATACTCTTGTATATGCTTTATTACAAAAAAGAAAAAAATTTTACAAAATAAAGAAAAAAATTATATAAAAAAATATATATATATAGAAAAAGAAAAAAAAGAGAAAAAGAAATAAAAAGGGGACAAAAATGCCCCAAAGTAAAGTTCAATAAAAATCAATGCATATGTGTGATGAATTAAAAGAATGCATGAGTATGTGAAAAAGTGGTAATCATGGGTAGTTAGGTAGTGTATTAGAATTGTATAGGTTGTCATATGTGTTTGGTGAGAGCTTAGGTTAATCAAAGGTTCAAATTTCAAGCTCACTTGACCATATACATCCCTACCTTTACCTTAGCCCCATTACAACCTATGAATAAGTCCTCATGATGAATGTATACATGCATTGAATAATTGTTGATTGTTAGAAGAAAAAAAAATCTTGGAAAGCATGAGTAGAAGAGAATTGAGTGAATCGACCCTATACACTTGAGCGACTAGAGCGGATACACTTCCGGTGAGGGTTCGATGCTCAATTCCTTGTTCCCAGCTTTCATGAGCTTTCTTCTTGCAAGTCTATTTGAACTTCATTTTGATATTTGAATTTGTAGGATTCATAAATCATCATATGATCTTAGCCCAACTTGTTCATACATGCTCTTGGAGATTGATTTACTTTTAACCAAGTGGGTAGAAGCATTTTGTATTTAGTTGCATGCATGTAGATAGGTTCATATAGTTTCTTTACATTGAATAAATGTTCAAACCCCTTTTTCTTGTCCTTCTTTATTCTTAGCATGAGGACATGCTTGGTTTAAGTGTGGAGAGATTTGATAAACCCCGATTTTGTGGTTTATCTTGTGCTTATTTTGGGGAATTTTATCAACTTTTCTCAGATTTATTCAATGAAATAGCATGGTTTTGCAATTCTCCCTTGATTTGTGCTTAAATGTAAAAACATGCTTTTTAGGCCTTAAAATAGCCAATTTTAATCCACTTTAATTCCATTCGATGCCTTGATGTGTTTGTTGAGTGAATTCAGGTTCATAAGGCAAGTATTGGATGGAAGAAGTGAGGAGAAAAGCATGCAAAGTGGAAGAACTCATGAAGAAATGAAGGAACTGTAAAGCTGTCAAGCATGACCTCTTCGCACTCAATCGACCATAACTTGAGCTACAGAGGTCCAAATGAGGCGGTTCCAGTTGCGTTGAAAGCTAACATCCAGAGATTCAAAATGATATAAAATTTGCCATATTTTACTTCACATATTAGGGAGCGCACGAGCCATGTACGCGTGCGCGCCGATGCTGCACATGGCCCATTAAAAGTGAAATCGCCCCCAGCGATTTCTAAAGCATTTTGGGCCCATTCCAACTCATTTCTAATGCTATTGAACCCAAGGATTTAAGGGGGAATGAACCAAGTAGTCATAGTTTAGTTTTCATCATGTTTTAGGCTAGAATTCTAGAGAGAGGCTCTCCCTTCTCTCTAGAATTTAGGGTAGTTTAGGTTTAATTTTTTTAAATCCAATTTTCAATTCTTGTTTTGATTTAGTTTCTCCTTTTAATTTCTTGTTGTTACATCTCTACTCTTCTAGTTTACTTGTCATTTCATTTATTTTGTCCTCTTTTATGTTGATGAACAATTGTTGGATCTCATTTCCTTTTAATGCAATTTTATGTTTCTATGTTTCTTTCATGTTGATCTTAGTTGCTATTATTGATTCCTTGCTTATGTTGGTGGTGTGTTCCTTTAATTCTTGCATTTTATGATGTTTACTTTTATTGCACACTAGGTGTTTGTTAAAATGTTTCTTCTAGTTTTTGAGTAGTTTTCTTTGCTCTTGGCCTAGGCTAAGGGAATTGAGTGATCTTCAGTCATTGGGTCTCAATGAATTGGTGATTTGAGAACCCTTGGTGATCAATTTGATACTCATTGATGCCAACCCACTACTAATCTAATTAGTAGGTAGGTTGGGACTTATGGGTTGATGTGATCAAGTCTATTTGACGTACTTCAAGCCTAGGAGTAGATATTACGTACTTAAGGCTTTTGGAAGTAGATTTAATAGGTTGGCCTCTCATAATTGTCAATATATGGTTTGTAGACAAGGATGGTGATCTCAATTACCTATGTCTAGCCAAGAGTACTTTTCCTTTATTTTATTAGTTCTTGTCATTTTACTTTCTTGCCATTTAATTTCTTGCCCAATTATCAAACCAACCCCTTACCCCCTTTATAGCCAATAATTGAGCATTTCATTGCAATTCCTTGTGAGACGACCCGGAGTCTTAATACTTCGGTTACTTCTTATTGGGGATTGCTAATTGTGACAACCAATATTTTTGTATGAAAGGATTATTGATTGGTTTGGAAACTATACTTTACAACGAGAATTCATTCATTTGAGGAAATTCTAAACCGTCAAGAATTTGTTCATCAAAAGCCCGACCCCATAATATACGCACAAGGGTAAACAGTGATCCTCAGTTCGTGGGTTTCTCCGAGATCAACATACAATAACAAACATGATCCTCAGTTCGTGGGTTATACCCATAATCAATGATTATCAATTCGTTGGTTTTCCCTCATTTAAAACAAATACCAATTTATAGGATTCGCCGAGATCAATGATCATTCAGTTCGTGGGTACTTCCCGAATCTATCCAATTATCAGTTCGTGGGTTTCCCCCGTAGTTAAACAACTAACAGTTCGTGGGGTGTTCCCACCTTTTATCATTTTTCATTATCCTTTCTCAATCTCAACAATCCACAAATCAATCTTCATTCTCTCTTTTCCTTTGAATCCTTAACACATCTTTTTAAACCTTTCTTAACTTTCTCAAGCATTTGTTGTAATTGATAAGATTAATTCTGGCTAAGTTGTGGCTGTATTCTGAATATTGAGAATAAGTGCTTGTTGTTTTTAGTTATCTGACGTAACGGTACGACTGTGATACTGACAACGACTGATTGGAATTGGCTTTGATGGTTGTTAAAGTTGATTCATGATTAATTAGAATTAAGTTTGAGAACTGTTAAAAGATTGAAGTTTGATTACCAAATCATTCTCTTCAAATTTGACTTTTAAAAAAAAAATAGTAACTTTGCTAAAGAGTAAAGGACATTAAAATAATTAGAATTATGAAAGGCTGATTTTTGGAATTACTAGTTGATTGAGTTTAATTTTGAAAGGATTCTATGATATGTGAAAAGTAAATATGAATTGATGAGATTGGAGTTGGATTGATGGATTAGTTGGAATTGTGGAGTACGATTGATTTGTTAATTATTATGAATTGTGAATGTCTGATTGATTGACAATTGCCTGTTTGAAAATTGTTGAGAAAATGGCTGGTGATTTGTGGAGAAAGAGGAAACCCGTAAGGGTGTCTAAGTCTGAGTTTTAGGGGAGGTGCTGCCGAAATTTTATAAAATCTGAGGTTTTATTTGAAAAGTTATTTTAGAAGATTTAGATTTAGAAAATGATATTATTTAAGTTTTATTTAGTTAAGAAAAGAATTATTCTGTTTTGAATTTGATTTACCAAGAAAAGGTTTATACTTCAAAAATAAATTATTTAAGAAAGAAACCATGTTTTGAGATTGAATTAATATGAGAAGAATTATGTCTTGGGTTTAAAATAAAGGATTGCTGTTTAGAAGTTTGATGAATTTATAATATTTAAATTTGAATAGTAAAGAGAGATTATTTTTGAATCTTTGGGAAGTTAGTAACATGAGAAAGAGTTTTATTTGATTACTTCTAATGAAAGGATAAGTTTTGAAAAGTGTTTAATGAATTTAAAATAAATGATTTTCTTGAGTCTTTTGATAGAGAACTAAACTGAAAAATAGTTTTAAAATTGGCTTGACTCAAGATTGCCAAAGCAGAGATTATGAACTGAACTGATGATTAAGATTTTTATGAACGAATGCTTGAGAAAGTTAAGAAAGGTTTTAGAGAATGTGTTAAGGATTTTATATGTTGAGATCAACATATAACATGTATGATAAGGCCTTAGCATTGCTAAAGTCATCAGAGTGTGCTAGTGCAAAGCTGCACTAGTAAACTGTAAACCCGGTTAAACCGATTTCCTGTTTTTAACTAAAACAGACCAGGTAACCTTATAATATCATTCAAGCATCTTATAATACTAATGTAATGATAATATTATACTATTATCTCTCTTCTCTCATGAATCGAGTCCGGTTTATCAAACAGAGACTATTTACAAAAATCAGAATCAAAATTCCTAACCGATACGGTTCGAAAACTAAGTTCTTCGGGAATGCATTATCGATATTGCCTCAGAAAAGGTTCTAGCTTAAAGATGACATAATGATAATGAGGATTGAGATGCTTGATAATACATCAGAGGTGTTCCCTTTACTGATCATCCGGTTTGAGTTGTGTGAATCTTGATGTGATTACTAGTGTCATTTATGCTAGTAGCTCAGAAAAGAATATTTAAAGATATTTTTACAAGTATTCCGATACATCTAGTTTTAGTAGTTATACACCTGAGATATTTTAATATTATTTTAATCCACCTCCAAGCCAACCAATCACAACTCACCCTACTCCCCCAAAACCCCCAAGGCTGCCTCATTTGCTCATTGTGGCCAAAAATCATCAAGAGAAAAAGGAGAGAAAGTTCTTGGTTCATAAATCTTCAAAGCTTGATTTCTTCTGAACTAAAACTCAAATCAAAACTCCAATTTTACCAAAATGATCCTCTCTTCTTCCTCTACATAACCATGTAACTTATCAAGGCTAGAAATAAGGTGAGATGGCTGTCTCCCTCCCTTTTCAATTCGGTTTTCAAGGAAACATGCTTAAACATGTGTTTTCTTGATGTTCTTCCTTAGGAATCATGCTTAGCTTGACTTGTGAGCCAAGAAATGTTAATTTCTAGCAAGTCTAAGGTGAGATATCCCTTTCTAACTTGCTGAGAGAGATTTGGTCAGTTGAGGGTTTGTGGATTTAAAGTTGTTCTTAATGTGATTTAGGAGGAAAAAGTGCTTATGGACCACCTAAGGACATAACCGAATTAGGAGCAGCAAAACCAGGTAGGGTTTGACAAATTTAATCTTGATTGATTGTGTTTGAGTTGTGTGATTATGATATAGTTTGGCTGTGCTTGAAATTGGTTGTTTATATGAGTAATTCTTGTTGAAATTTTGGTAAAAATTTGATGAAATTTGATGAAATTCAAGCTATGAACTTGTGTTCTTGTGGCTGCTGGAAAACGAAACCCTATGCCCTAAATTGGGGTTCAATTTTTATTAAAATAATGTGGAAAAGATGGGGTTTTAGTGGCTGGAAATTTATTTTGAATTATGGTAAAAATCGGTTGCTCAAAAGACTGAAAAATGGGTAAAACAGAAAAAGAATCTGAAGAATTTATGAAGAACACGAAGAATACTTTGAGTGTGGTGAAGAACAATGAAGAACACCTTTTAGATCTTAAAAAGGGAAAGGTTGTAATTATTTTGGTGTTTGAGGGGTTATTTTGGTAATTTCTGAAAGTTAGGGTGGTTAAAGTAGAAATATTAACAGTTACGGGTGGTAAAAAGTGAATTTTAAGTAAAAGGTAAGTTAATTTTCGAAAATTTAATGATAAAAGAATAAATAATAATAAAATATTAAATAATAATATTTAATTAAAAATAATATTTTAATAAAAATAATAAAATAATGCATAAAAGGTAGTTTTCTGTAAAAGATTTAGAAAGACAACTTTAAGTGTAGAATTTCATAATTACCTTCATAAAACACTTAGGGAGAGGTAAAAACATATTAGTGAGGCAAAGATAAAGAAAAGATAAAAAGTTAAAGAAGAGATAAAAATCAAGGAAAAGTCTGTAAATTTTTAATGACAGAAACAGACAGAGATTAGTGAACGAACTAGGGCAACATAGTTAGTCCTTGAGTTGCGACTAGGGTTATGTATTATATGAAAAGTTAAACTGTTTCAGTATAGACTTAATGAACCTATACTTGGGACAGGCATACTATTCATACCGAAATTTACATAAACTTTAAATACATACGTTAAGCAGAGAAATCAGAGTAAAGAAAACACAGAGAACAGAGTAACCAAAGAAAAATAAAGAGATACAGAGAAAAGAGTAACCAGAGCAGAGTAAAAAGTCAAAGTGAAAAGAGTTAAGCCTTGTGGCATGATGTTCTATTGTATGTTCATCTGCTGCTTTTCCATTGGCGCTAGAGGTCCTATAGGCCCAAGTTCACCTACAGTGAGTTGTTATTCCTGTAGACCGAAATTCACCTACAGTGAATATCAATTGTGTATCTCAGGGTGTTGCTCCTGTAGGCCGAAGTTCACCTACAGAGAGTTGTGATACCTGTAAGCCGAAGTTCACTTACAGGGGTGCTATTTCTGTAAGCCGAAGTTCACTTACAGAAGTGCTATTTCTGTAGGCCGAAGTTCACCTACAGAAAGTGGTTTTGTTGTGTTTAGATTATTCTTGTAAGACGAAGTTCACTTACAGGGGCGCCATTTCTGTAGGCCGAAGTTCACCTACAGAGATGAAGCCATATCTAGGACTAGTTCCTAGGTAATATCGGGCGGCAGGGTATAAACCGACACGTGAGCTCATGGCCTGCATAGGACAGACATGCATCATACTTGGTTGTGCATTTTCTCTGTTATGATTATTGTATGAATGTATGCTTTCTTTGTTTGCATTCTATCTTCTGTGTCTGTGTTTTTTTTCTTGTATTCTTCTGTTTGTGTTCTATTTTCTATTTTCTCTATCTCCTCTACTTATCTGTATCTTCTATTTACTGCTTTTTTGTATTCTGCTATTTGCCTGCTAAACATCACGGAATTAATGAACTTAACTAATAGCTCCGGCCCTACTAAGAACTCCCCAGTTCTTACCCCTTCTCTCTTCCTTCCCCCTTCAGATTGAAGCAAGAGTATCCTTCCGTAGTTTGTTGATCCCTAATTATTATATACTATTTATTATATGAGCCTGATTCACTGTTAAAAACGTAGTTATTTTGCGAGGTACTTTTTTTTTGAAAACGTTTGGATTAATAGACGGAATCATTCATAATCAATTCACAACTGATAGTAGATAAAACAGTTATAAACAACCACACATAAATACATCACAAGTAGTTAACAATATTTGGTGATCCAGCCTTTATTTAAGTATAGACTTTTAGTTAGAACACCCCTAGATATAGCTAGATAATAACTATATACATATACATACATACAACATCCCAGGTTCTGGCCTGTTCAAGAGGTCCCTAAGCTGGCACCTAGGCTAGCCTAAACTCTATACTCACCTAGTCCCTCTAAACTACTAAGGCGAGGAAAAGTGCGTTCTAAGTCTTAAAAACTCAAGTTAGGTGGAACGTCATCGAAAGGTAGAACATCATCAGTTACTCCTCTGCACGATCAGACATTGCCATATGACGTCTCTCTGGTACCTCATCAAGTAGCCACATAACAGGAGTCTCGTACACAGGATTTAGGTCAGAGTTCGCATACAAACGGGGTACAGACGATTGCTGGTCTCACAGTATATACATATAAACAGAGAATGAGATTCACCCTAGACTCAGAAGACTACCTAGAGCAGAATCTTTTTTGCGAACGGTCGTCAGTGAACTACGGAAGGGTACTCATGCTTCCATCTGAAGGGGGAAAGGAGAGAGAAGGGGTAAGAACTGGGGAGTTCTTAGTAGGACCAGGATTTTTAGTTAAGTTCATTAATCTGTGTCGCTTAGCAGACATATAGTAGAATATAGAGATGCAGTAAACAGAAGACAGATGAATAGAGAAAATAGAGTAAACTGAAAACAGATCACCAACAAAAGAATATAAGAAAGTAAAACACAAACACAGAGAATAGAATACAAACAAGAAAAGCATACATTCATACAACAATCATAACAGAGGAAATGCACAACCAAGTATGATGCATGTCTGTCCTATGCAGGCTATGAGCTCACGTGTCGGTTTACACCCTGCAGCCTGACATTACCTTGGAACAAGTCGCAGATATGGTTTTCCTTTGTGTTCTTAGTGCATATGTGTCGGTGGTAAGAATACCACTCCTTCGTGACTGCCGGCAGTTGGCGCAAAGCCCGACCCCATAATATATGCACAAAGGAAAACAGTGATCTTCAGTTCGTGGGCGTCCTCGAGATCAATTCACAAACAAAACAATGATCCTCAGTTCGTGGGTTTCCCCGAGATCAACATACAACAACAAACATGATCCTCAGTTTGTGGGCTATACCCGAGATCAATACTCAACAATACAGTAACCTTCAGTTCGTGGGTTATACCCGAGATCAACATACAACAGTTCGTGGGTTTTTTCCGCATATAAAATAGTTAACAGTTTGTAGGTTTCCCCGAGATCAATGATCATTCAGTTCGTGGGTACTTCCCGTATTTAACCAATTATCCGTCTGTGGGTTTTACTACTCTTTTCTCTTTGTCTGTTTACTCTGCTTTGATTACTCTTTTCTCTGTATCTGTTTCCCTGCTCTCATTACTCTTTTCTCTATATCCCTATTACTCTTTTTTCTTTATCTCTTTACTTTACTCTGGTTACTCTGTTCTCTGTGTTACTTTATTCTGCTATGATTTCTCTGTTTAACATTTATTTTTAAGGCTTATGTAAATTTTGGAATGAATAGTTAGCCTGTCCCAAGTATAGGTTCATTAAGTCTATACTGAAACAGTTTAACTTTTCATATTATACCTAACCCTAGTCGCAACTCAAGGACTAACTATGTTGTCCTAGTTCGTTCTCTATTCTCTGTCTATTTTTCTGTCGTTAAAACTTTAGGGACTTTTTCTCCGATTTTTATCTCTTATTTAACTTTTTATCTTTCCTTTATCTTTGCCTTACTAATATGTTATTACCACTCCCTAGGTGTTTTATGAAGGTAATTATGAGATTTTGCACTTAAAGTTGTCTTTCTAAAGCTTTTACAGAAAACTGCCTTTTCGCATTATTTTATTATTTTTATTAAAATCATATTTTTAATTAAATATTATTATTTCATATTTTATTATTATTTATTATTTTATTAATATATTTTCAAAAATTACCTTCCTTTAACCTTTTACTTTATAAATTCACTTTTTACCACCCGTGACTTTTAATATTTCTTCTTTAACCACCCTAACTTGTGAAAATTACCAAATAACTCCTCAAACACCAAAATAATTATAACCTTGCCCTTTTTAAGATCTAAAAGGTTTTCTTCAATGTTCTTCATCACACTCAAAGTGTTCTTCATGTTCTTCATAAATTCTTCAGATTCTTTCTTTGTTTTTACCCGTTTTTCAATCTTTTCAGCAACCGATTTTTACCATAATTCATAATAAATTAGCAGCCACTAAAACCCCATCTTTTCTACATGATTTTAACACAAATTGAACCCCAATTTAAGCTCTAGGGTTCATTTTTCCAGCAGCCCTCAAGAACAACATTCATAGCTTAAATATCATCAAAATTTCAACAAACTTTCACCAAGAATAACTCATATAAGCAATCAATTTCAAGCAAAACCAAACCATATCATAATCACACATCTCAAACACAATCAATCAAGATTAAATTCATCACACCCTACCTAGTTTTGCTGTTTTGATGACTTTGTTGAAAAATTCTGATTTTATGTGATATTGCTGAATTGGTTGAAATGTGGTTGTGAATGGTGATCCATTTGAAAATACTTGTTAAATTGAAATTTGATGAGTTAATTATTGAATGAAATATATTTGAGAGAAGTTAGTTGTGGTGATTATTCTGAGTTATGTTTGAAGTTGGATGCGGATGTGAATTGAATTTGGGTTATGGTTGTGATATTGACTGGCTTCGTTATCATGAGTAATTAACTGATGAGATTTTCTTTGGTTTGAGGCCGTGATTGTAATTGGTTTTTTGATTATTTTAGAATTGCTGGAAATTCCGATTTTAGTCGATTATGTCAAGTTGGTTATTATTGTTGATTTAAGTTTAATTAGAGTTGATTTTGAGGATGGTTAAAGGATTGAAGGTTGACTACTGAACTATTTTCTTGAAGTATGATTTTTAGAATAAAATGGTAACTTTGCTAATAACTAAATAACTTTAAAAATAACAAGAAATATGAAGAGTTGATGTTTGGGGTATTTGTTATGAATTCTTGAAGTTGGACTGGTTTACTTTTAAAGAATGGTTTATGGAAACTCTGATTTTAATTAATGTTAGGATGTTGGTTGTTAAACTGATTTATGATGAGATGATTGTGGAGATTTTGTTGTTGTGATAACTGCTGATAAAAAGATGGAGAATCGATTGAGTTAATTTGAAAGGATTGTATGACTTATGAATTTAGTTACGAATTGATGAGATGAAAATTGGATTGTTGGATTATGTGAGAATTGCAAATTGTGGATTTTCTGATTGCTTGAGAATCTTGTATTTGATAATTGTTGAAAATGATTGTTGAATTGTTGAAAAACAGAGAACCCGTAAGGGTGGCTAAGTCCGAGTTTTAGGGGAGGTGCTGCCAAAATTTTATAAAAATTTGAGGTTTCATTTGAAAAGTTATTTTAGAAGCTTTGAATTTGGAAAATTATATTACTTGAGTTATATTTTGTTAAGAAAAGAATTATAATATTTTGAGTTCGATTTACCATGGAAAGGTCTATGTTTCGAATTTGAGTTATTTAAGAAAGAAATTATGTTTTGAATTTGATTCAATATAGAAAGAGTTATGTTTTGAGCTTGAAATAAAGGATTACCTTTTTAGAAATTTGGTGAAATAATAATATTTGAATTTGAATAGTAAGAGAGATGATTTTTGAATCTTTGTGAAGTTAGTAAACTTGAGAAAGAGTTTTATTTGATTATTTCTAAAGAGAGGTTATGTTTTGAAAAGTGTTTAATGAATTTAAAATAAATGATTTTTCTTGAGTCTTTTGATAGAGAACCAAACTGAAAAATAGTTAAGTGATAAAAGGCAGAAAAATCCCACGAACTGTTAGTTGTTTAACTACGGGGAAAAGCCCACGAATTGATAATTGGTTAAAATCGGGAAGTACCCACGAACTGAATGATCATTGATCTCGGAGAAACCTATACATTGTTATTTGTTTTATATGCGGGAAAAACCCACGAACTGATAATCATTGATTACGGGAATAACCCACTAATGGTTATATGTTGATCTCGGGTATATCCCACGAACTGAAGATCGTTGTTTACTATGTATTGGTCTCGGGTATAACCCATGAACTGAGGATCATGTTTGTTGTTGTATGTTGATCTCGGGTATAACCCACGAACTGAGGATCTTTGTTTTGTTTGTGAATTGATCTTGGGGACGCCCACGAACTGAGGATCACTGTTTCCCCTTGTGCGTATATTATGGGGTCGAGCTTTGCACCGACTGCCGGTAGTCACGAAGGAGTGGTATTCTTACTACTGACACATATGCACTAAGGACACAAAGGGAAGCCATATCTGGGAGTTGTTCCTAGGTAATGTCAGGCTGTAGGGTGTAAACCGACACATGAGCTCATGGCCTGCTTAGGACAGACATGCATCATAGTGGTTGTGCATTTGTATTTGGTTGTGTTTTCTTGTATTACTTCTCTGTGATTGTGTTGTTTGTTTTATTGTGATTTGTTTGTGTGTTGAATTGAGTTTTCTTACTTGTGCTAGTAGTCTGTGAATGTATAGAGATGATTAATAACTGTTTGTTGTGACTGAGAATCAATTATGTGGCTGAAAGATATTTAATGAGACAAATTTTATGATTGAGATCTGTTTTGGGTTTAGGAATTTAAAGAAGTAATTATTTATCTAAAGTAAGATTAAAAAGTATTTCAAAGGGTTTGACAAAGATGATTTATTAAGCAAAGTTAATTATTTTCATGTTAATCATTACTTTTATGGCATTTCCATTCTCTACTGAGAACGTGTGGTTTGTTCTCACCCCAAAATCTTCCACCCTTTCAGTGACACAGGTTCGAAGACTCAGTTTGAAACTGCGGGCGATTGTTATACTATATTTATAAGTTAAGTTGTTTTCATAGAGTTCCCTCGCCTTTGTGGCTTTAGTTTTTATTTTATGCAGAGGGATAGGAGTTAGACCTGTGTTTATTTAAATTCTTTTGTATAATATTTATTATTATTAATAACTATGTGATTATTATTGCTTGTTGATTCTTTGACATGATTTTGATAATCAAAAAAAATTTTGATGAATAACTATCTAGAAGAGTATCCTTCCGTAGTTCCCTTCTAGATAATAATAGATAACTATCTTTGCTTGCTGCTGCTGTTTGTTGGGTTCAAGATCGCTGCTGCTGTTCTTGTTCTGTTCTGCCTCTGCTTCTAGTTTCTAGAATCTGACAAGAATGCCACTGCTGCTATTGGAGCTGCTGTCGCTGTTGCTCTAGATCTATTCTGAATCGTTATTGTCGCTGTTTGGCTGATGCTGAGGCCTTCCATCATCACTGGAGCTTGGTTGCTGCCAAGAAAGCTAAATGGGTGCTGGAAACTGCTAACGGAGTTGTCCTGTTTGATGATTTTCGCGAGTTTTGACATTGAGGTAGGGGATTTATTTTTAAACGTTTTAATTTAGAATGCCTACAAAGTTATTTGGATAAGTGCAAATGGTTAACAATGGTTAAGAATTTCTTAATTGACATGAATGACTTGAAATGCATTTGGAATTAGTTGGTTGTTGTGATTATTCTAAGCTGTGACTGAAATTAGATGCTGTTGTGAATAATGATTAATTTAGTATAATTTATTAAATTGAAATATGCTGAGTTAATTATTGAAAAACTGTCGTATGGATAATTGATGAATTGAGTTTGGATTACTACTATGAATGTGACTGGTTTTGTTGTTATGAGAGATTAATTGGTGGAATAAGCTTGGATTGAGGTCGTGAAATTTGGAGTAAGTTCAATGATGTTTTAGTGTTTCAATTGGAGTATTGAATTCAGGTTATGGCTGTGAATGTCTTTGGATTTTGTTATTGTGAGTATTTGAAGCTGTAATTGATATTGATTTTTCTGATTTTGATGGAATTATTGAAAAATTCTAATTCTATGTGATTATACTGAATTAGTTGAGTTCTGTGGCTGTTTCTGGTTATTGAGAGTAAGTGCTTGTTGTTTTTAGTTATCTGATGTATCGGAATGGCTGTGAAATTGACTTGCGACTGGTTGGAATTGGTTTTGATGCTTGTTAATGTTGATTCGTGATTAATTAGAGTTAAGTTTGAGAACTATTTAAAGATTGAAGTTTGATTACCGAACTATTCTCTTGAAATATGACTTTTTAAAACAAAATAGTAACTTTGTTAATAAGTAAATGACTTTAAATTATGGAAGGCTAATTTTTGAGATTACTGGTTGATTGAGTTTAATTTTGAAAGGATTCTATGATATGTTGAAAATAGTTATAAATTGATGAGATGGAAGTTGGATAGATGGATTATGTGGAAATTGTGGATTATGATTTAATTGTTAATTATTGCGAATTATGAATTTCTGATTGATTGAGAATCTCCTGTTGTGATAATTGTTGAGAAATGTTCGATGAGATGTTGAGAAAGTGGGAACCCGTAAGGGTGGTTAAGTCCAAGTTTTAGGGGAAGTGTTGCCGAAATTTTATAAAATCTTATGACTTTGCTGAAATGTTATTTAAAAAAAAAAGATTTGGATTTGGAAAAAATATATTGTTTGATTTTAAGTTATTAGGACTAAAATAAATTATGTTTTAAGTTTGATGTATTGAGAAAGAGATTTTGTTTTGAGTTTTATTTATTATATTTTGAGTTCAATTTATTAAGAAAAATTATACTATTTTGAGTTTGATTTATGCAAAAAAGAATTATGTTTCGATTTTGATTTAATTAGGAAAAAGAATTATGTTATAAGATCGATTTAAATATAAAATGATTTATTATTTTGGACTTGTTTGATGATGGTTAACGATTGTTTATAAAATTGAAAAGTGAGTATTCTACTAAAAGTATTAAGGGAAGACTTAAATTCTTGAAAATAGTCTGATTTCAGATTTGCTAAAGTAAGGAATGAAAAGAGGATTTAGTTTTAAATGATTGGTTAAGATTTTTGGGAACAAATGTTAAAGGAAATTAAGAAAGGTTTAAGGAAAATTATTAAGAATTTAAAGGGGAAAAGAGAATCGGAA
This sequence comes from Arachis ipaensis, assembly GCF_000816755.2. NCBI lineage: Eukaryota > Viridiplantae > Streptophyta > Magnoliopsida > Fabales > Fabaceae > Arachis > Arachis ipaensis. Next base: position 46,371,957 of record NC_029794.2, read on the forward strand.
CTGATATATGGATTGTTGAGTTTTAGAAAGGAAAATGAAAAGTGATAAAAGGCGGAAAAACCCCACGAACTGTTAGTTGTTTAACTACAGAGAAAACCCATGAATTGATAATTGGTTAGATTCAGGAAGTACCCACGAACTGAATGATCATTGATCTCGGAAAAACCTATAAATTGTTATTTGTTTTAAATACGGGAAAACCCATGAATTGATAATCATTGTTTACGGGAATAACCCATGAACTATTGATAATCTTTGATCTCGGGAAAACCCACGAACTGAGGATCTCTGTTTTGTTGTATGTTGATCTCGGAGAAACCCACGAATTGAGGATCTTTGTTTTTTTTGTGAATTGATCTTAGAGACGCCCACAAACTGAGGATCACTGTTTCCCCTTGTGCGTATATTATGGGGTCGGGCTTTGCGCCGACTGCCGGTAGTCACGAAGGAGTGGTATCCTTACCAAAAGTAAGGAGTTACTAACCTACTTTTATTAATTATTTAATATTGAGCCTTTAGTTCGATATCACGTTTCTATTTTATAGAAAATTCCAAAAAAATTGTTTTTGATTATCAAAATCATATATCAAACATTTCAAAGTAATAATATTATTAATAATAATATCTGTCATACAAAAGATTTCAAATAAAACTCAGATACAAATCCTATCCCTCTGTATAAAATAAAAATCTTAAGCAATAAGGGCGAGGGAACTCTATGAAAGCAAATTAACTCATACTTGAGTCAAATAAATTCTATAATCGCCTGCAGCTTCAAACTGTGTCTTCGAACCTGTGTCACTGAAAGGGTGGAAGATTTTGGAGTGAGAACAAACCACACGTTCTCAGTAGGGAATGGGAATGTCGTAAAAGTAATGATTAACATGCAAATAATTAACTTTGCTTAATAAACCATCTTTGTCAAACCCTTTGAAATACTTTTTAATCTTACTTTTGATAAATAATTACTTTCTTTAAATTCCTAAATCCAAAACAGATCTCAATCACAAAATTTGTCATATTAAATATCTTTCAGCCACATAATTGATTCTCAGTCACAACAAACAGTTATTAATCATCTCTATACATTCACAGACTACTAGCACAAGTAAGAAACTCAATTCAACACACAAATAAATCACAATCAAATAAACAACACAATCACAGAGAAGTAATACAAGCAAGCACAACCAAATACAAATGCACAACCTCTATGATGCATGTCTGTCCTAAGTAGGCCATGAGCTCACGTGTCGGTTTACACCCTGTAGCCCGACATTACCTAGGAACAAGTCCCAGATATGGCATCCCTTTGTATCCTTAGTGCATATGTGTCGGTGGTAAGAATACCACTCCTTCGTGACTACCGGCAGTCGGCGTAAAGCCCGACCCAATAATATACGCACAAGGGAAAACAGTGATCCTCAGTTCGTGGGCGTCCCCGAGATCAATAAACAAACAAAACAATGATCCTCAGTTCGTGGGTTTCCCCGAGATCAACATACAACAATAAACATGATCCTCAGTTCGTGGGTTATACCCGAGATCAATACACAACAATACAATGATCCTCAGTTCATTGGTTATACCCGAGATCAACATATAACAGTTAGTGGGTTATTCCCGTAATCAATGATTATCAATTCGTGGGTTTTCCCGCATTTAAAACAAATAACAATTTATAGGTTTTCCCGAGATCAATGATCATTCGGTTCATGGGTACTTCCCGATTTTAACCAATTCTCAATTCATTAAATACTTTTCAACACATAACCCTCTCATTAAAAGTAATCAAATAAAACTCTTTCTCAAGTTTACTAACTTCCCAAAGACTCAAAAATCATCTTTCTCTTTACTATTCCAACTCAAATTTTATAATATAAATTCACAAATCTCTAAAAGGTAATCTTTTACTTCAAACCCAAATCATAACTCTTTCTATATTGAATCAAACTCAAAACATAATTTCTTTCTTAAATAACTCAAATTCGAAACATAGACCTTTCCTTGGTAAATCGAACTCAAAATGTTATAATTCTTTTCTTAACTAAATAAAACTCAAGTAATATAATTTTCCAAATTCAAATCTTCTAAAATAACTTTTCAAATAAAACCTCAGATTTTTTATAAAATTTCGGCAGCACCTCCCCTAAAACTCGGACTTAACCACCCTTACGAGTTCCATCTTTCTCCACAAATCACCAGCCCTTTTCTCAACAATTTTCAAACAGACAATTCTCAATCAATTAGACATTCACAATTCATAATAATTAACAAATCAATTATACTCCACAATTCCCACTAATCCATCAATCCAACTCCAATCTCATCGATTCATATTTACTTTTCACATATCATAGGATCCTTTCAAAATTAAACTCAATCAACTAGTAATCCCAAAAATTAGCCTTTCATAATTCTAATTAATGTCATTTACTCCTTAGCAAAGTTTCTATTTTGTTTTAAAAGTCAGACTTGAAGAGAATGATTTGGTAATCAAACTTCAATCTTTTAATAGTTCTCAAACTTAATTCTAATTAATCATAAATCAACTTTAACAACCATCAAAGCCAATTCCAATCAGTCGTAGTCAGTATCACAGCCGTTCTATTACATCAGATAACTAAAAACATCAACAAGCACTTATTCTTAATAATCAGAATACAGCCACAACTCAACCAGAATTAATCTTATCAATTAATCAATCACTCACAGCAACAAAAATAGTCACAATAACAGCCATAATTTTTACTCCATTCATCAATTATCAAACATCAGATTTTCAATAATTAGCTCAACATTGTTTTTAGTTTAATAAGTAACATTAAATAAATCATCATTCACAGCCCCATTTCAACTAATTCCAACCCGTCACAAGTCCATTTCATAGTCATTCCAATATATAAAAATTCCAATTCAATATCAAACAATTCAAAATAATTCATTCAAGATCAGAATCTCAGCCAACTTATCACAAAAATCAGTAATTCAAAATACAATTCACAACCGCATCTAATTTCACTTATAATTTAGAGTCATCACAACCGCATCCAATTCTAATTCATAATTCACAATAGCTAACTATTCTCAAACACATGTTAAGCAATTCACATCAATTAATCAATTCTTAACCATTGTTAACTATTTGCAATTATCCAATTAACCTTGTAGGCATTCTAAATTAAAAACGTTTAACTTTAAAATAAATCCCCTACCTCGATTAGCCAAAATTCAATATTCAAACGCAACAAAGCCTTCTTTTATTTTTAATTCGCAGTGGCAACAACCTTGAACCGAACTAACAGTAGTGGCTTTTCTGATCACTTTCCAGCAGCAGCAGGAGCATTAACCGGAATAACAGCAGTCTCACTTTCCTAAGGCAGCGACGATGGTTGCAACAGGACAAAGGATTTCTATCGAATAGGAAGCAAGAGCAAACACAACTCTGAAAAATTCAGGACAAGGAATGTACTAAAAATCAAATTGTTTACAAGAATGGCAGTGACAAAGGAAGTGTGTAAATGGAACAGAATCAAATAAAATAATAGACCAGAGCCAGAATAGCAATTCTGGTGGTCTACTCCAGCAACAAGGACGACGGTTTGGCTTACCATCTTTAGTAGCGGCGTGGATTGGTGGCGATGGACCTTTAGTGGCAGCGAGACAGCAACATCCGTGGTAGCTCCGTCGTGACTGGCGCGAAATAGAGGCTTTGCTTCTTTACAGTGGCGTCTTCTCCATCAATGGTGACTTGGACCACAGAAACCTAGGCAGCGGCGACGGTAAGCACCTCGGCGGCGTTCACGGCTCCTTCTCCTTCATCTCTGTCTTCCTCGATGACGGGGCAAACTCTAAGGTTGCGGTAGGAAGATCGACGACGTTCGGTCTTCACAGCGGCGGCGGTGAGACGCCGGTGATGGCGAGCTAGACAGCGGCTGGGTGCGACAATGGAGTCTCCTTCAAAGGCAAGCATGGGCTTTCTCTCTCTCCTTGGTGACAATGCGTGCAGCAGTTCGATGGCAGACCGGCAGCAAGGCGCGGCTCCATGGAGATCACGGTGGCTGGACTGCACGGCGCTGCTACTCGCGAGGATGACGACAATGGTGACGGCGAAGAACCCCCAACGACAGCAGTGGCATCCTCTTGCTCGAGCTCTCCTTCTCTGCATCACCCTTTTCTCTCTGATTTTTCTATTTCTGTGTTAGGTTTGGGAAGAAAGGGGTGGAGGCTGCATTCAGAGGCTAGGGAAGGGGAAAATTAGGGTTAGGGTTTCTTAATTTAGGAATTAGGGTTTTTGATTCAATTTGGGAATTTATGGTTGGGAATTAGGGATTTTATAAAGGAATATGGATAGATATGAATAGATATTTTGATAAAATTAGAGGGTAAAATCATTTTAAAACAAAATATACTCTATTAGAAATATTTAGAAACATTATTTATCATCATATTGCTAAGTTTAATTAATTATTCTAATTTAAAATATAAGATGAACATATTAATCACATTTTTATAAAATATAGTTTACGGAACTTTAATTTTAATTTAAATGAACTAACTAATTATAATAAAAATTGTACATAAATATTAACTAACTTAAACTTAAAATATTTATAAAAATCAAACTAATCATTTTTAATAAATCAATCTCTAAGAGTACAAATTAATAAAATAGAACATAATTCATTCATAATAAAAATTACTTAAATTGAACGGTGCGATTCTTTCTTATTTTTCAATTACTAAAATTATAATTTCAATTATACCAAATATCCAATAAAGATTATATAAAAATTCTAATTAATTTAAACTCCAATTATGATGAAACTCCATTTAATTACCTTTAGTAAAATAATTTTTTTAAAATAAAATTATCAACAAATAAAATAAATCACAAATGACTAATTATTTGATTTTCAAAAACTAGGGTTGTTACATTCTACCCACTTTAGAAAAATTTTCGTCCTCGAAAATTGCTAGAATAGAATAAATTTCAAACTTAAATAAAATAAAACAGAATATATGAATAGAAGCATAGGCATTTGTCAAGGATGAATATTCAAAGAGTTACGTAAGCAATCAGATTCATAAGCAAGCAAAGGTATACAAGAATGATAAGGTATGGTTGGGAAACAATCAAATCACATTCTAAAGAGGAAATTCAAACAAGAAAATTCCAATGAAAGCAACGAAGAAAAGGATGGCATGAGTTCATGTGGCACGAATAAAGATTATACATCGAATCGAAGCTAGCTTCATAACCTCTAACGCTCCCAAACCCCGTGAGTCGCATCACCTATAACTTCTATTTCGTCTATGATAACCTATTAGTGTTTCCATATAGATAAATAATTAGTATTAAGTTGGCCAGACCTAATACCATGAAGTATGAAATGGTAAACTAACAGCGTTAATCATCAAATAGTCATGCATATAAAACTCAAGCTCTTGTTATTAGAACAAGTCACAAAGCATGACAAACACTCAGAGTATGCAGTGAAGCATAGTCCTTCTGTTTGTTGTGACTGAGAATCAATTATGTGGCTGAAAGATATTTAATATGACAAATTTTGTGATTGAGATCTGTTTTGGGTTTAGGAATTTAAAGAAAGTAATTATTTATCCAAAGTAAGATTAAAAACTATTTCAAAGGGTTTGACAAAGATAGTTTATTAAGCAAAGTTAATTATTTGCATGTTAATCATTACTTTTACGGCATTCCCATTCCCTACTGAGAACGTGTGGTTTGTTCTCACCCCAAAATCTTCCACCCTTTCAGTGACACATGTTCGAAGACTCAGTTTGAAGCTGCGGGCGATTATAGAATTTAGTTATGAGATAAGTTTTTGAGTTAGGTTATTTTCATAGAGTTCTATCGCCCTTGTAGCTAATTTTTATTTTATGCAGAGAGATAGGAGTTGTACTTGAGTTTTATTAAAATTCGTTTGTATAATATTTATTATTATTAATAATTATGTGATTATTATTACTTTGAAATGTTTGATATATAATTTTGATAATCAAAAACAAAATTTTTCTGGAATTTTCTATAAAACTAAATTGCGATATCGAACTAAAGGCTCAATAGTAAGTAGTTATTATATGAGCCTAAATCGTTGTTAAAAGCGTAGTTATTTTGCGAGGTACTTTTTTTTGAAAAATGTTTGGATTAATAAACAGAATCATTAATATTATACTAATATAATGATAATATTATACTATTATCATAAGTAATGATAATGTTATTATCTATTATTACTAAAGTTAATTAATGTTCAAGTACAATTTTTATTATAATTAGTTATTCTACACAAATTGAAATTAGAGTTTTGATAATAGAAAATATGCTTATTTTATAATTTAAACTAGAAATAATTAATTGAACTTAGCAATATGTTGATAAACAATATTCTTAGATATTTTTAAGAGAGTATATTTGGTTTTAAAATTACTCTACCCTCCAATTTTATCAAAATATCTATTCATATTTATCTATATTCTTTTATAAAATCCCTAATTTCTAACCCTAATTTCCAAATTGGAAATCAGAAACCCTAATTCCCAAATTCACAAAAAACCCTAACCCTAGCACCCCTCACCATAGCCGCACCCTACTCCCTTTCACCCCCTTCACTGCAACTTCAAAAATGGGAAAATCAGAGAGGGAGAGTGAGGAAACGGAGAAGAGAATAGAGGAAGCAGGGGCTGTTCGCCGTCACTGCCGCCTCCCTGGAGCTCGCCGCCGAGCTGCTTCACGTCGTTGTCCTGTCCATGGAGCCATAAGCTCGCGTCGCCGCCGATCCGTCCACAAGTCGTCGTCGAGGGGACAGAATCGCGAAGAGAGAGAAACGATGAACAAGAGAGGCCCGCAACCAGCCTTGTCGCTGCCATCCTTGTGCCGCCACCGTCGCCCTCATCGCCGCTCCGTGGAGCCCGCTTCGTCACCACCGTCGAGGTCATCATCATTGCCGTCACTGGAGGTCTATGAACAGAGAGAAGACACGTGAGGAATGAGAAGCCTTCCTCGTCACCGTTCCACCTCAACCTGGCATCGCCGTCATCGTTGCCAGGGAAGTCGCTGGTGCCGTCGTGGCCTGGTGCCGTCGATGGAAGCCACCGTCATCGCCTGAGAAAAACCCGAAGAGAGAGAGGGAGCCCGTACAGAGGAATGCGAAGCAGGAGCCTCCGTGTCGCTGAAGAGAGAACTTTTTCATGGTCTAGAATTCAGAATAAATTTCCGTTGCAAGTATAGCTTCTAAACCAACAAAAGTCCTTTCTTACAAACGTTTTGGTTGTCACAAGTAACAAACCCCTTTAAAATTTATAATCGAAGTATTCAAACCTCAGGTCGTCTTCTCAAGGAATTACAGGGAGGTATGTTCTTATTATTGGTTATGAGTTTTGTAAATTGGGGGTTTTTGAAATAAGGAGCAAGTAATTTAAATGACAGGAAAAATAAATTAATAATAATAAAATCTCTTGGCAAGGTATTAGAATTTGGAATTTCTATCCTAGTTATCCTTATCAGGTGTGATGAGAATTGGGTTTTAATCCCACTTAGTTAAGTCAAGTGGACTAATTAGCTTGATCCTCAAGTCCTAGTCAATCCCCGTGGGAAGACTAGCTTTAGAGTGATCTAGATCAATTAGTAATTTGCCAATTTCAACCACTGCTGAGTTTGACAACTCAAGTGTTACCAATTACTTAACTAAAGCCAAAAGGAAAAAAATATCTAAATTAAATTAAAAGCATTCATAAATAGAATAAAACAATCATAAACTGAAATACCTCAAATAATATTATTTAAGAAAATCATAACATGAATGTAGCATAAGCCAAATTGAAAAGATAAATAATAATTAAAGGTATATAATAAAAGTAGAAAATAAATAAGAGGAACATTAAACCTAGAAATTGAGAAGAAATAATCTTAAATCCTTTAAGAGGAATCCTAATCCTAAATCCTAAGAGAGAGGAGAGAACCTCTCTCTCTAAAAACTACATCTAAAACTAAGATTATGAATTATGAAAGCTGATGATTATGAATGGATGCATTCCCCCACTTTATAGCCTCTAATCTGTGTTTTTCGCGCCAAAAATTTGGTCAAAAACAGCCCAGAAATCACCCCCAGCGTATTCTGGTACGTACAGGTCGCGGGAAAGTGACGCGGAAGCGTCGTCCACGCGTTCGCGTGGATTGCATTTCTGCCAGGTCACGCATCCGCGTGATCCACGCGTTCGCGTCACCTGGCTTTGGGGCAGATATGACAAATTATATATCGTTGTGAAGCCCCAAACGTTAGCTTTCCAACGCAACTGGAACCATCTCATTTGGATCTCTGTAGCTCAAGTTATGACCGTTTAAGTGCGAAGAGGTCAGGCTGGACAGCTTAGCAATTTCTTCAACTTCTTGTATTCCTTCCGCTTTTGCATGCTTTCTTTCCATCCTCTGAGCCATTCCTACCCTGTAATCTCTGAAAACACTTAACACACATATCAAGGCATCTAATGTTATAAGAGAGGATTAATAATAAGAAATTTAAAGACCAAAGAAATATGTTTTCGATCATAGCACAAAATCAGGAAGGAAAATATAAAACATGCGAATTGTATGAATAAGTGAGTAAAGAGTTGATAAAAATCACTCAATTGAGCATAAGATAAACCATAAAATAGTGATTTATCAGTCGCGCCGCCGATCTGTCACCGTGTTGCTGCGTCGCCATTAATGAAGCTTCTG
>NC_029794.2:46381290-46396041 GCF_000816755.2 Arachis ipaensis
GGAACGCTTGAGTAGAGAAAGGGAGAGGAAACAAGCGTCAAGTACCGCCACCGTCTTCGAAGTAGAGAAGAGGAATACAAAAAAAGCAGGCAAATAGCAGAATAGATTATGAACTACAGCTATCTTCATAGCTGTTATGTCCATGACTATGAGCCTATGACTATGTGAGATTTGGGTGCTGTAAGGAACGGATCGATCTTTTCGTTAGGATGGCTTGAAGAAAAAAGATCACTTGAAGATGGATTCTTGCACGTGGCTGAAATTTTGAGGGCAAAATTTTCTTTTAGGAGGGTAGAATGTAACAACCCCGTTTTTCAAGTACGCGAGATCTTTTCTGAAGGCACGGATTTCTCTGGAACATCAGTAAAGGGAACACCTCTGCTGTATCATCAAGCATCTCAATCCTCATTGTTATTATGTCATCCTTAAGCTAGAACTTCTTCTGAGTCAAGCTCGATAATGCAATCACGAAGAACCTAGTTTTTGGATCGTATCGGTTAGGAGTTTTGGTTCTAGTTTTCGTAAATAGTCTCTGTTTGACGAACCGGACACGATTCATGAGAGAAGAGAGATAATAGTATAATACTATCATTATAGTAGTATTATAAGTTGCTTGAATGATATTATAAGGTTACCTGGTCTGTTTTAGTTAAAAACAGGAAATCGGTTTAACCGGGTTCACAGTTTACTGGTGCAGCTTAGCACCAGCACTCTCTGATGACTTTAGCAATGCTAAGTGATGACTTGCATCATCTACCCTTCTTTCTTGCATAAAGAAGACCATAAAAGAGCATAAATCTCATTTGATCAGTATAATTCGTGCATTATTTGATGAATATTATGGTACACTAATTTGAGATGAGTTATTCTGAATTTCAAGTGAAAAAGGCATAAAAATGGGTAGAAGACAAACAAGAAACTGGACGTGTGAAACTGGCATGCCACCTGGGAGAAAACGCCAAAAAAATGCACTAGCGTGGCACGCCAGGAGCTGGGCGTGGCACGCCAGTACTAAAGTCCGGAGAAAAAGTCCAAGCATGCATGTGGGCGTGGCACGCCAGGAACTGGGCATGGCACGCCTGGCCCATTAACTACTATGGGCGTGCCACTTGAGCAAAGGGGCGTGGCACGCCAACTCACCATTCCAAGAAGAACCTCCACTATGGCGTGCCACTTGGTATCGAAGGTGTGGCACGCCAGCGCCAAGAAGTCAGTTGGGTGTGCCACTTGAGAACCCAGGCGTGGCATGCCAAGCTTGAAGAGTTCACAAATCCATGGGCGTGCCACTTGAACAGCATGGCATGGCACGCTGGTACAATAATCCAGAGAAGGGGCTGAAGGCAATTGAAGACTAGGCGTGCCACTTGAAGTCGAAAGCGTGGCACGCTAGCCTCTCAACCTCACTTAGGCGTGCCACTTGAGCAACCAGGCGTGGCACGCCAATGCACAAAGACAACAAAAGCAAGGACTGGGGGTGCCACTTGGTGTCGAAGGCGTGGCACGCCAACCAAAGCATGTCACTATGGCGTGCCACTTGAAGGCTGAGGCGTGGCACGCCAACTACTGGAACCAAGACAAGATCATGGGCGTGGCACGCCAACCTTTAGGCGTGGCACGCTGGTATAAGTTCCCAGAGAGGATGAAGGAGGCCAATTACATGGGCGTGCCACTTGGTATCGAAGGTGTGGCACGCCACTCACCATTCTTCACTTAGGCATGCCACTTGAGCAACCAGGCGTGGCACGCCAGTCCCATTCAAGAAAGCAAAGAAGCATTGGGGTGTGCCACTTGAGTTCGTGGCGTGGCACGCCAAACAGAGGAACCACTCACTCACAAAGGAGCGTGGCACGCCAGACCCTGGGCGTGCCACGCTAGTTCAACTTTCCAGAGAAGCCTAGCCAAGCATAGAGCAAGGGCGTGGCACGCCAGTTCAAGTTTCCAGAGGCAAAGAAAAGTGGAAAAAGGCAAAGGGCGTGCCACTTGAGTTTGAAGGCGTGGCACGCCAAGGTTGATAGAGAGATGAGCGTGCCACTTGAAGGATTGGGTGTGGCACGCCAAGCTAGAAATGAAGGGCACGTGACACGCCAGCTGGGAAGTCACGCTCATTGAGTGTTTTCTTTTCCCTCCAAAATGTAATTTTCCTTTTTCACTTTTGTAATTCTTTTATTTTACTAGGAGTGGTATAAATACCCCCAAGGAGTACTGAAGAAGGGGGTTAAGCAGTTAGTTTTAGATCCACTTTTACACTTCACTTTTGAGTACTTTTTGAGCTATGAGTAGCTAACTTCCCTCTTATTGAGAGAGGGAGCTCTGTTGTACTTGATGGATTGATAATAGTGAAATTCTTTTTCTCTTCATCTCCTCTTTGATTTGCTAGAAGGAATTTCGTTCTTAATGCTTAGTATTCAATTATCTTGGGAAAGAGATTGAATGCAATTGGGTTTCATGGGAACCTTGGAAAAGGAAACATGAAACCATGCTTGAAATCCCTTCTCACACTTGAGTAGAATCTGGGTTTTGGTGTTTGGATATGTGACATATAATTCTCCCTCTACTTGGACCTATAATGGTGTGTGGTATAATCAGGGACCAAGCATATCTCTCTTCATGAGCAATTAGACCAAGGAATTGGCTATTGATCAAGATCTGAGAGATTGAGTCACCAAGGGATTGGGGCTCAATCAATCATGATTGCCAAGAGGTCAATGAGTTGCATGATTGAAGAGGATATAAGCTAGAGTTGATCCAAAGAGACAACATCTCCCAATCTCAATGAATTTCCCCATTCTTATCTATCCATTTCTTTATAGCTTAATTTTACATTCAGCAATTCCCCATTCCCATTTACATTCAAGTCATTTATGATTCTGTAATTTATATTCTGCCATTTCTATTTCTGCACTTTATTGCTTTTCTTTATATTCTAGTCATTTACATTTATGTCATTTACAATTCTGCACTTCACAATCTTATTGATCCACTTGACTAATTCATCAATTAATTAAAACTGCTCGAATTTGCCAATCTCTATGGATACGATCCCACTCCACTGTGGGTTATTACTTGACGATAATTTTGGTGCGCTTGCCAAAAGAACTAATTCACCAATTTTGAATGGGGTGTGAATTGGACTCATCAAGTTTTATGGCGCCGTTGCCGAGGATTGGCTTAAATTTGACAGTGATTAAATTGATTGGAGAGCTAGATTAAGCAATTTAAATTCCTTGTTATTTTAGTTTCTTTTATTTAGCGCCTTTCATATTTTTTATTTTATTTTTTTATTTTTATTTTGAGTTCTATTTCTTTCTTCTTTGATTATTCTTATTCATCATCCATATTTTCACTCTTCTAACTGTTCGATTAATTGCATTACTCACACTAACAACCACTCTAACAAGAGTAATTTCTTCATTCATTTTCTTTCTTGCTTTTTGCCTTGTTGGTTGTATGACAGGTAGAAGAAGCGGGGCTTCAACTTCCTTTGATTCTGAACCTGAGAGGACCTTCCTTAGATTAAGGAGGGAAGCAAGAGGGAAGGGAGTCGTTGGTGCTGAGGAATAGGAAGAGTATTTTGAAACAGACATGGAGGAGAATATTGAGAACCACCATGAAGAAAAAGCTCACAACCATGCCAGAGAAGGCCTAGTAAATCATGATGGGCAAGAGAGGAGAGTCTTAGGCTCCTACATCAACCCAAACCCAGGAAATTATGGCAGCAGCATCCTAAAGCCAACAATTCATGCCAATAATTTTGAGTTGAAGCCTCAGCTCATCACACTTGTTCAGAATAATTGCTCATATGGAGGAAGTGCCCAAGAAGACCCTAATCAACATCTCAGCACATTCTTGAGGATATGTGATAATGTAAAGTCCAACGGGGTACACCCTGATATCTACAAACTACTCTTGTTCCCTTTCTCACTCAGAGATAAGGCAGCAAAGTGGTTGGAATCATTCCCCAAGGAGAGCCTAACTACATGGGAGGAGGTCGTGAACATATTCCTTGCAAGATTTTACCCTCCATAAAGAATCAACAGGCTGAGAGCTGAGGTGCAAACTTTCAGACAACAAGATCAACAGGCTGAGAGCTGAGGTGCAAACCTTCAGACAACAAGATGAAGAAACACTCTATGAGGCATGGGAGAGATTCAAAGATCTGACAAGAAGATGCCCACCAGAAATGTTCAATGAGTGGGTACAACTACATATCTTTTATGAAGGACTATCCTATGAAGCAAAGAAGGCAGTGGATCATTCTTCAGGAGGCTCACTCAACAAAAAGAAAACCATTGAAGAGGCCATAGATGTCATTGAGACAGTAGCTGAAAACAAGTATTTCTATGCTTCAAAAAGGACTCAGAAGAAGGGAGTGCTAGAACTCAACTCTGTAGATACTTTGTTAGCTCAGAACAAGGCAATTGCAGCTCAAATAGTAGCTCTAACCAAGAGGATGGAGGCCAATCAAGCCTCAGTCATTCAAGACCAAACTCCTCAACAAGAAGGGAAAGCACCGAAATCTGAAGGTGATTGGAAATAAGCCAATTATGTGAACAATTTATCCAGACTACCATATGACCCACACTCTAAGACATACAACCCAGGTTGGAAGAACCACCCAAATTTTGGGTAGGGAAATCAACAAAACCATAACTAGGACCACAACAAGCCTTATTCATCAAATTAGCATTCCAACCACAACCCCAACCATCAAGCAGGGAACCATAGACCTTATCATAACTCACAAAACACATCATACCATAGTAACCAACCCATACACAACAACCTCAATCAAGATGCACCATCCTCAACTATGCAACCATGTGAAATCAAGAGCAACTTTGAGAGCATGGAGGCTGCAATAGCACAACTGTCATCCCAGATTACAGGGGCAGTCTCCACCCTCATGGACAGACAAGTACAAACTGAAAGAAGGATAGACGCTAATCAAGAAGAATACAGGTCAAATCTGAAAAATCAAGGCGCAATAATCTCAAAGTTGGAAGCACAAGTGGGGATTTTATCCAAGAAAATCCCACTTCCCATACACCCATTTTCCAATGACACCATGGTTAATCCAAGAGGGGAATGCAAAGCCATTACTCTAAGAAGTGGAAAGGTTGTAGAAGAAGGAACCCCAAGCAAAGACAATCATGAAGAAGCTGCAGCAAAGCATGGGAATAAGGATGAATGGGAGATCCCTGCTCCACCTCCACCAAAACCAGTCTTGAAGCCTTATGTGCCAAAAGCACCATACCCACAAAGGCTGGGAAAAGATGGGAAGGATGGCCAGTTCTCTAAGTTCCTAGAGATCTTCAACAAGCTCCAAATTAACATACTATTTGCTGAGGCATTAGAACAAATGCCACTTTATGCCAAATTTTTGAAGGAGCTTATAACCAAAAAGTGGAACTGGGAGGCAAAAGAAACCATAGTATTAACTGAGGAATGCAGCGCCATCATACAGAAAAAGCTGCCTCAAAAGCTGAAAGACCCAGGGAGTTTTCAAATCCCCTGCATCATAAGGGATATCACTATTGAGAAAGCTTTGTGTAATTTGGGAGCTAGCATAAATCTGATGTCCCTAACCATGATGAGAAAGATGAGGATTGAAGAAGCCAAGCCAACAAGAATGGCACTCCAATTGGCTGACAGAACATTTAAGTTTCCACATGGGGTGGTGGAAGACTTGCTAGTGAAAGTAGAAGAATTCATTTTCCCTGCTGATTTCGTTGTGCTGGACATGGAAGAAGAGGCCAACACGTCAATTATCCTAGGAAGACCATTCCTAGCTACTGCTGGAGCCATCATTGATGTGCAAAAAGGGGAACTAGTCTTGAGATTGCATGAAGAGAAAATAGTCTTCAACGTCTTCAAAGCAATGAGTTACCCCAAGGAATCCATAGGAGAATGCATGTTGGTAGACACCATGGAACAGATAGTTCAAGAAGTCTTGGAAGAAGAACAATGTGGAGGAACCATTGAGCTGGAACAAGCACCAGATGGAGAACTACCACAAGCAACCATGAGAAACTTAATCATGCCAACCACCACTGACAACAAAGATGCAGAGTCACCAAAACTAGAGCTGAAAATCTTACCACCCAGCTTGAAATATGCATATCTGGGTGCTAACAACACTCACCCAGTGATCATAAATTCAAGTTTCAGTAAGGAACAAGAAAAGGAGCTTATCCAAGTGCTGAGACAACACAAGGATGCCATAGGCTGGATACTTGCAGATTTAAAAGGGATCAGTCCTTCAATGTGTATGCATAAAATCTTACTTGAAGAAGATGCCACACCTTCAAGACAACAACAAAGGAGGCTGAACCCAACTATGAATGAAATGGTTCAGAAAGAAGTGTTGAAATTATGGCAAGCAGGGGTGATCTACCCCATCTCAGACAGCCCTTGGGTAAGCCCAGTGCAAGTAGTCCCTAAGAAGGGAGGGATCACTGTTGTGGCAAATGAGAAGAATGAATTGATACCCACAAGGACAGTGACCGGATGGCGTATGTGCATTGACTATTGGAAACTTAATGAAGCCACCTGGAAGGATCACTTCCCCCTACCTTTCATGGACCAGATGCTTGAAAGATTGGCAGGACATGAGTATTATTGCTTCCTAGATGGGTATTTGGGCTACAATCAAATTGTTGTAGACCCCAAGGATCAGGAAAAAACTTCATTTACTTGTCCATATGGTGTCTTTGCTTATAGGAGAATGCCCTTTGGATTATGCAATGCACCTGCAACATTCCAAAGGTGCATGCTCTCCATCTTTTCAGACATGATTGAGAAGTTCATAGAAGTATTCATGGACGACTTCTCTGTATTTGGAAACTCATATTCTTATTGCCTATACCATCTTGCTCTTGTGCTAAAAAAGTGTCAAAAAACCAACCTGGTTTTAAACTGGGAGAAGTGCCATTTTATGGTAACTGAAGGGGTGGTTCTTGGTTACAAGATTTCAAAAGATGGCATAGAAGTGGACAAGGCAAAAGTGAAAGTAATTGAAAAATTACCTCCACCTTGCAATGTCAAAGCAATCAGAAATTTTTTGGGACACGCTGGGTTCTATAGGAGGTTTATCAAAGACTTTTCAAAGATTGCAAAACCCCTTAGCAACCTACTTGTCTCAAATACTCCCTTTGTTTTTGATAGAGAGTGCATGGTAGCCTTTGATAAACTTAAAAAGAAACTCTCCTCTGCACCTATTATAGCACCACCAAGTTGGGATCTTCCCTTTGAACCAATGTGTGATGCATCTGATTTTACTGTTGGTGCTATTCTAGGACAGAGGAAAGACAATTTAGTACATGTTATTTACTATGCTAGCAAGGTTCTTAATGAGAATCAAAGGAACTATACCACCACGGAGAAAGAACTTTTAGCCATAGTTTTTGCTTTTGATAAGTTTAGATCATATCTTATTGGCACAAAAGTAATTGTGTTCACTGATCATGCAGCACTCAAGTACTTGCTTACCAAACAAGAATCTAAGCCCAGACTAATAAGGTGGATTCTGCTACTCTAGGAATTTGATATTGAGATTAAAGATAGGAGCGGAGCAGAGAACAAGGTAGCTGACCACCTGTCAAGGATCCCACAAGAAGAAGAAATGCAGCAAGTAGCAGTAAATGAAAGCTTTCCTGATGAACAATTGATGATGATTCGAGTAGCCCCTTGGTTTGCAGACATAGCTAACTTCAAGGCTATTAGGGAACTACCAACTAACATCAATAAGCACATGAGGAGGAAGCTAATTAAGGATGCCAAACACTACATTTGGGATGACCCTTATTTGTTCAAAAAGTGTGCTGATGGAATCCTAAGAAGGTGTATATCCCATGAAGAATGGCAGGAAGTGTTATGGCAGTGCCATGGATCCGCATATGGAGGTCACTTCAGTGGAGAAAGAACAGCAGCAAAAGTGCTTCAATCCGAATTTCACTGGCCAACAATGTTTAAGGATGCCAAGAAAATGGTGTCAAGGTGTGATGAATGCCAAAGAGCTGGTAATCTAACCAAGAGAAATGAGATGCCACAGCAATACATAATAGAGCTGGAGCTATTTGATGTATGGGGGATTGATTTCATGGGATCCTTCCCAACCTCCTACTCAAATAGCTACATATTGGTGGCTGTTGATTATGTCTCAAGGTGGATAGAAGCCATAGCCACTGCAACAAATGACAACAAGGTTGTGATAAGCTTCTTGAGAAGGAACATCTTCAGCAGATTTAGAGTTCCCAGAGCTCTCATTAGTGATGGAGGGACACACTTCTGCAACAAATAACTCGAGACATTCCTTTTCAGATATGGAGTAAAGCACAAAGTGGCAACTCTATACCACCCACAGACCAACGGGCAAGCTGAAATCTCCAACAGAGAGCTAAAAAGAATCCTTAAAAAAATTGTTGGAAGCTCAAGAAAGGGTTGGTCTAAGAAGCTGGATGATGCACTATGGGCCTACAGGACAGCCTATAAAACTCCCATTGGGATGTCTTCATACCAATTGGTATATGGCAAGGCATGTCACTTACCAGTTGAACTTGAGCATAGAGCATTTTGGGCTTTAAAAATGTTAAACTATGATGAGCAAGCTGCTGGAGAAAAGAGATTAATGCAACTCAATGAGCTGGAGGAGTTTAGAAATCAAGCATATGAGAATGCAAAAATCTACAAAGAGAACACAAAAAGGTGGCATGACCAAAAGATAGCAAGAAGGGAGTTCACTGAAGGACAGAAGGTGTTACTCTACAACTCAAGACTCAAGTTCTTCCCTGGGAAACTTAAGTCTCGGTGGTCAGGACCTTTCACCATACTCAAGGTGTTTCCCTATGGTCTTGTGGAGCTCATGGAGGACAAGACTCAGAGAACTTTTACTGTCAATGGCCATAGACTCAAACACTACTTGGGAGGCTCCTTAGAGGAGCAGAGAGTGAGCTACCAGCTCAGCTAAAGATGAAGGAATGTCAAGCTAATGACAATAAAGAAGCGCTAGTTGGGAGGCACCCCAACACTTTATCCTTTTTGTTTTAATTTCTTTCCTTAGAAGTAGTTTAAAATCTATTGCTTTAGATAGTTTAATTTTCAGTCTCACATTTGTGTTACATTACCAAATTAGGATTAGTTTACAATTGTAGATTAGAAAGTTTGATATTAGCTTTGGTAGCTAGATTTTTTTTACACCCTTTTATTTCTTTCTATTCTGGAATTGCAACTTGATGAAGGCATAACCAATGAGGAGTGAATGGGCCGAGAACTAGCTAAATTGCTAAGTTTGGTGTGGCCTCCCACCCACTTAATCTAGGCTTACGAACAATTAATAGCTTGATTTTGAAGAGTAAGCCCAGAGATTGAGTTTGTTGTGGCCACCACCAAGGATCACCTAGCAGCCCAAGTCACCTAATTTGAAAGCACTTAATGCTTTAGGTAAGAACATGAATGTAGTTTAATGAGTTCAGAGAAATTGGAATCAAAAGAAAATGAAAAAACTGATGTTACTCCATTCTTATGAACACATTAAATACACAATGATGGAACCAATTTATTATGATGGCAAAGAATTAAGTTTGGTGTCCCAAGGGACACCCATTAGTTGCAATCTAAATCACTCTTGATGAGAAGGAATGTGAAGGGGTTCTTTTGTCATTACTAATGGGTTCAGTTTCAATTTCAGGAGAGAAGATGGGACCCACACGGTAAACAACTCACAAAGCAAGGAAGTCAAAGTGTACTTGCACTTTGGAACTCAACACATGCAGAAGACACTGTGAGAAAAGAGTTGGTGCCTCTTTCCACGCTAGGCGCCACTCCCCAAGTGGGAAAACATTTAACCCTTTTCATTTCCCACTCTTCGAACCACATCATTCACCTATTATAAAAGCCTCACCTCCCCATCTCCTCTCCCATTTCAACAATCCCCAATCACACACGAAGAGCATACACCCCTCACCTTCCTTTCTCTTTTCATCTTTTACCGTCTCTTTCCTTACTTTCTTTCTTTTTTTTCTTGATTGGGACAATCAAGTCCTAAGTTTGGTGTTGGAGCAAAACCTTGTTTTTCTTGCTCTTTCTTGCAACCCCCATTTTTTTTACAACCTCAAACACACTCTCTCAACCTCATGGCACCACCAAAAAGCTCAGCCTCAAAGAAAAGAAAAACCAAGGAACCAACCTCTGGATCCTCAAGCTCTTTCAATGACTACAAGTTCCTCTCCGCATTCAACCAAAATCAATTCTATGGTTGGGTGAGTGAGAGGGAGATCATTCCAGAAGTTGGGTTTCAACTAGGGAGGAATGAGCATATTGAAATCAACATTGAGATCAACAACAGGGGTTGGTCACTTCTATGAAACCCACCAAGGAAAGTGGTAGAGAGCTTGGTGAGGGAATTCTATGCTAACGCAGTACCTCAACCAGGGCAACAATATGGCTACATTAGCTATGTAAGGGGGAAGTCCATTGACTACAGCCCCTCTAGCATAGAAAGAATGCTAATGGTGAAGAGGACAAGCTCCACTCGGAGCTATGAAGAAAGAACGAAGCAGCAAGACCCTGGGTTTAAGGAGATCCTAAGTGAAATTTGTGTGATGAATGTGCGTTGGATAAATGATAAGGATGGGATACCAAATCAATTGAGGAGAAGTGATTTGAGCCCCCAAGCTAGAGGGTGGTTAGAATTTGTGAGAGGTCCCTAATCCCCACATCCAACACTTCAGAGGTAACCAAAGAGAGAGCTGTGCTCATCTACAGCATCATGAAAGGAGAGAATATCAACGTGGGAGAGATGATTGCCAACAACATCAACAAAGTGCTGAAAAGCACCAGTGACAACACAAGGTTGGCATTCCCCAGCATTATACAGAGGCTAAAGTTGAAAAGATCATTGATGAGGTGCTTGTGAAGCAAGACAAATTCATAACTGCCAAAAAGATGGCCAAAGTGGTGGCTGTTCACCCACTCAACAGAGTCAGAGAACGAAGAGCTCATGCTCATGAACCACAACAACAACAAGAAGAGGAAGAGGCAGAAGAGCAACCTCAATTCCTGGCACTTCAACCACCATCACAATGCCAATATCAGCAATTTCCAGAGGGATTCAACTGGGAACAATTGCAAGGAGATGTACACCAAATGAAGGGAGACCTAGACCACTTGAGGGAAGATGTCAACCAACTCAAGGAGACTCAACAACAACAATGGAGCCAAGTCAACCAGAACATTCAACAACTCCAAGGGGGTTTTGAGAACCTCAAGGAGCAGCAAGATCAGATTAACTGGGGAGAGATGCAAGGCAGCTTAGGAATGATTCTGAGACGACAATTACAACAAATGGAGAGTCTTGCTGAATTCAGACACCTTTATGAAGTAAGGACTGTAGCCAGAGGGGAATATGATTGCTATGCACAAACAAAGTTGAGCTACCTGTGCAATGCAGTAGCTAACATGAACCCCAATTACCCCACCTATATGCAGAAATTGGAGGAACTCAGCTCAAGGCAAGAAGAAATAGCATACTAGCACAAGGAGAATGTAAAATCTTACATGAGGAGGCTAGGATTTTGGAAGCCCAAGGATGCCAAAGCACAAGAAGGTTCCTCCAAGCCAGATGAAGGTGGCTCCTCCCCTTCCAAGAAGAAGGACAAAGGGAAGGGGCCAATGAACTAAAGATGAAGCTGCTCAAGGTTGTTGAGTCCCATGGTTGACACTTTCTAAATTCTGAAATATTGTTTAAGCTTTTGCTTTATTTACTCTTTGAATAAATGATCATGCTAGGATAGTTTATGTTTTATGCTTAGTTTTAATTCCTGTTTGAAGTCTTTATGAGTTTTTTTTACAAGAAAGAAAATGCCATGTATTTCAAGTCTTCATTTCAACATAAATAAAAGTAGAGCTTGTCTCCATAGGAGTTACTGTGAGTTGTGCAAAAACATCAAGAGAGACCAAAGCTAAGAGAGATCATCAAACAAACTAAGAAATAAGAGACTAAGTGTAGAACCTTGGATGAACTAAAAAGAAAATGAGTCATGGAAGAGCAACTAGTCCTAGAAGGTATAACAAGGGAAGGTTAAAGGGTGTTCCTTGAATATCCGTAGAACCAAGAGGTAGTAAGTAATAAAGGCCCAAGGCTCTGAGCATCAACTACTTGGATAGAAAAAGAAACATTAAAAAGCTCAAAAAGAATTAAAGATCTTAGTAGATGCTTGTGGTGAAGATGTGTCAAGAAGAGACCTGGGCAAGTAAATTCTTAGGGGTGTCTCAACACCTAGTACCCTAAAACCAACTGGTTTGGGAGTGCTAATTGAAATCTTAATTAAAGGGTTGTCTTGAGACAAAACACTTAGAGTCGTGGTCAAGAAAGCAAAACAACCCTTACTACTTCAAGCTGACAATCAATAGAAAGGACCCCTAAAGCCTATACCTGAAAGAACCCTCAAGGATCCAAAGACTTTTCATGACATTAAAACATTCATACATGTGTTGAATACTTAGTTTTACTCTTAGTTGTATTGCAATCATTCAAAGCCAAGGCCTCAAGTTATAAAGGTTTACTCACATTGATTTGCTTGGGACAAGTAAAGCTTAAGTTTGGTGTTGTGATGACTTGCATCATCTACCCTTCTTTCTTGCATAAAGAAGACAATAAAAGAGCATAAATCTCATTTTATCAGTACAATTTATGCATTATTTGATGAATATTATGGTACACTACTTTGAGATGAGTTGTGCTGAATTTCAGGTGAAAAAGGCATCAAAATTGGGTAGAAGACAAACAAGAAGCTGGGGGTGTGAAACTGGTGTGCCACTTGGGAGCAAACGCCACAAAAATGCACTGGCATGGCACGCCAGGAGCTGGGCGTGGCTCGCTAGTACTAAAGTCCAGAGAAGAAGTCCAAGCATGCATGTGGGCGTGGCACGCTAATACAAAATTCCAGAGAGCTACAATGGAGAACACAAAAGGGGCGTGGCACGCCAGGTTGGGCGTGGCACGCCTGGCCCATCAACTACTATGGGCGTGCCACTTGAGCAAAGGGGCGTGGCACGCCAACTCGCAATTCCAAGAAGAACCTCCACTATGGCGTGCCACTTGGTATCGAAGGCGTGGCACGCCAGCTCCAAGAAGTCACTTGGGCGTGCCACCTGAACAGCATGGCGTGGCACGCTGGTACAATAATCCAGAGAAGGAGCTGAAGGCAATTGAAGACTGGGCGTGCCACTTGAAGTCGAAGGCATGGCATGCTAACCTCTCAACCTCACTTAGGCGTGCCACTTGAGCAACCAGGCATGGCACGCCAATGCACAAAGATAACAAAAGCAAGGACTGGGTGTGCCACTTGGTGTCGAAGGCGTGGCACGCCAACCCAAGCATGTCACTATGGCGTGCCACTTGAAGGCTCATGCGTGGCACGCCAACTACTGAAACCAAGACAAGATCATGGGAGTGGCACGCCAACCTTTAGGCGTGACACGCGGGTATAAGTTCACAGAGAGGATAAAGGAGGCCAATTACATGGGGCGTGCCACTTGGTATCGAAGGCGTGGCACGCCACTCACCATTCTTCACTTAGGCGTGCCACTTGAGCAACCAGGTATGGCACGCCAGTGCCATTCAGAAAGCAAAGAAGCATTGGGGTGTGCCACTTGAGTTCGTAGCATGGCATGCCAAACAGAGGAACCACTCACTCACAAAGGAGCGTGGCACGCCAGACCCTGGGCGTGCCACGCTAGTTCAACTTTCCAGAGAAGCCTAGCCAAGCATAGAGCAAGGGCGTGGCACGCCAGTTCAAGTTTCCAGAGGCAAAGAAAAGTGGAAAAAGGCAAAGGGCGTGCCACTTGAGTTCGAAGGCGTGGCACGCCAAGGTTGATAAAGAGATGAGCGTGCCACTTGAAGGATTGGGTGTGGCACGCCAAGCTAGAAATGAAGGGCACGTGACACGCCAGCTGGGAAGTCACGCTTATTGAGTGTTTTCTTTTCCCTCCAAAATGTAATTTTCCTTTTTCACTTTTGTAATTATTTTATTTTACTAGGAGTAGTATAAATACCCCCGAGGAGTACTGAAAAAGGGGGTTAAGCAGTCAGTTTTAAATCCACTTTTACACTTCACTTTTGAGTACTTTTTGAGCTATGAGTAGCTAACTTCCCTCTCATTAAGAGAGGGAGCTCTGTTGTACTTGATGAATTAATAATAGTGAAATTCTTCTTCTCTTACTCTCCTCTTTGATTTTCTAGACAGAATTTCGTTTTTAATGCTTAGTATTCAATTATCTTGGGAAAGAGATTGAATGCAATTGGGTTTCATGGGAACCTTGGGAAAGAAAACATGAAACCATGCTTGAAATCCCTTCTCACACTTGAGTAGAATCTGGGTTTTGGTGTTTGGATATGTGACATATAATCCTCCCTCTACTTGGACCTATAATGGTGTGTGGTATAATTAGGGACCAAGCATATCTCTCTTCATGAGCAATTAGACCAAGGAATTGGCTATTGATCAAGAGCTGAGAGATTGAGTCACCAAGGGATTGGGGCTCAATCAATCATGATTGCCAAGAGGTCAATGAGTTGCATGATTGAAGAGGATATAAGCTAGAGTTGATCCAAAGAGACAACATCTCCCAATCTCAATGAATTTCCCCATTCTTATCTATCCAATTCTTTATAGCTTATTTTTACATTCAGCAATTCCCCATTCCCATTTACATTCAAGTCATTTATGATTCTGCACTTTACATTCTGCCATT
>NC_029794.2:46397965-46404214 GCF_000816755.2 Arachis ipaensis
AAGGGATTGGGGATTGGGGCTCAATCAATCATGATTGCCAAGAGGTCAATGAGTTGCATGATTGAAGAGGATATAAGCTAGAGTTGATCCAAAGAGACAACATCTCCCAATCTCAATGAATTTCCCCATTCTTATCTATCTTATAGCTTANTAATGGTGTGTGGTATAATTAGGGACCAAGCATATCTCTCTTCATGAGCAATTAGACCAAGGAATTGGCTATTGATCAAGAGCTGAGAGATTGAGTCACCAAGGGATTGGGGCTCAATCAATCATGATTGCCAAGAGGTCAATGAGTTGCATGATTGAAGAGGATATAAGCTAGAGTTGATCCAAAGAGACAACATCTCCCAATCTCAATGAATTTCCCCATTCTTATCTATCCATTTTATTATAGCTTAATTTTACATTCAGCAATTCCCCATTCCCATTTATATTCAAGTCATTTATGATTCTGCAATTTACATTCTGTCATTTCTATTTCTGCACTTTATTGCTTTTCTTTATATTCTAGTCATTTACATTTATGTCATTTACAATTCTGCACTTCACAATCTTATTGATCCGCTTGACTAATTCATCAATTAATTAAAACTGCTCGAATTTGCCAATCTCTATGGATACGATCCCACTCCACTGTGGGTTATTACTTGACGATAATTTTGGTGCGCTTGCCAAAAGAACTAATTCACCAATTTTGAATGGGGTGTGAATTGGACTCATCACTAAGGCCTCATTATACATATTTTATTCTCATAATAAATATGTTACTAGTCTCAATTATGTTAGTAGCTCAGAAAATAATTTTTAGAGATGTTTTTACAAGTGTTCCGATACATCTAGTTTTAGTAGTTGTACACCTGAGATATTTTAATATTATTTTAATCCACCTTCAAGCCAACCAATCACAACTCACCTTACACCCCCAAGACACTCCAAGGCTAGTCATTTACTTCCTTTGGCCGAAAATGAGAAGAGAGAAAAGTGAGAAACTTTCATGACACTTAAATCTTCAAAGCTTGATTTCTTCTGAACTAAAACTCAAATTAAAATTCCGATTTCATTAAAATGATCCTCTCTTCTTCCTATACATAACCATATAACATATCAAGGCTAGAAATAAGGTGAGATGGCTGTCTCCCTCCCTCTTCAATTCGGTTCTCAAGGAAACATGCTTAAACATGTGTTTTCTTGATGTTCTTCCTTAGGAATCATGCTAAACTTGACTTGAGGGCCAAGAAACATTAATTTCCAGCAAGTCTAAGGTGAGATATCCCTTCCTAATGTGCTGAGAAAGATTTGGTCAGTTGAGGGTTTGTGGATTTAAAGTTGTACTTGATGTGATTTAGGAGAAAAAAGTGCTTAAGGACCACCTAAAAGTATAACGAATTTGGAGCAGTAAAACCAGGTAGGGTTTAACAAATTTAATCTTGATTGATTGTGTTTAAGTTGTGTGATTATGGTTTGGCTGTGCTTGAAATTGATTGTTTATATGAGTGATTCTTGTTGAAATTTTGGTGAAAATTTGATGAAATTTGATGATATTCAACTTTCAATTTGTGTTCTTCATGGCTGCTGGAAAAACGAATCCTAGGACTTAAATTGGGGTTGAATTTGTGTTGAAATCAAGTAGGAAATAAGGGGCTTTAGTGGCTGCAATTTTATTTTGAATTATGGTAAAAATCGGTTACTGAAAAGATTGAAAAACGGGTAAAAATAGAGAAAGAATCTGAAGAATTTACGAAGAACATGAAGAACACTTTGAGTGTAATGAAGAACAATTAAGAACAGGCTTTAGATCCTTAAAAGGGCAAGGAAGTAAAAATTTTGGTGTTTAAAGGGTTATTTGGTAGTTTCCAAAAGTTAGGGTGGTTAAAGTAGAATTATTAAAAGTTACGGGTGGTAAAAAGTGAATTTAAAGTTTAAAAGTAAAAGGTAAGTTAATTTTCAAAAATTAATGATAAAATAATAAATAATAATAAAATATTAAATAATAATATTTAATTAAAAATAATATTTTAATAAAAATAATAAAATAATGCGAAAAAGGCAGTTTTCTGTAAAAGTTTTAGAAAGACAACTTTAAGTGTAGAATCTCATAATTACCTTCATAAAATACTTAGGGAGTGGTGAGAATATATTAGTGAGGCAAAGATAAAAGAAAGATAAAAAGTTAAAGAAAAGATAAAAACTAAAGCAAAGTTTGTAAAGTTCTAATAACAGAAAATCAGACAGAGATTAGTGAACGAACTAGGGCAACATAGTTAGTCCTTGAATTGCGACTAGGGATAGGTATTATATGAAATGTTAAACTATTTCAGTATAGACTTAATGAACCTATACTTGGGACAGGCTAACTATTCATACCGAAATTTACATAAGCTTTGTTAAACAGAGAAATCAGAGCAGAGTAGAGAAACACAGAGAACAGAGTAACCAGAGAAAAGTAAAGCGATACAGAAAAAAGAGTAATCAGAGCAAAGTAAAAGTCAAAGTGAAAAGAGTTAAGCCTTGTGGCATGATGTTCTGTTGTATGTTCATCTGCTGCTTTTCCATTGGCCCTAGAGGTCTTGTAGGCCCAAGTTCACCTACAGTGAGTTGTTATTCCTGTAGGCCGAAGTTCACCTACAGTGAATATCAATTGTGTATCTCAGGGTGTTGCTCCTGTTGGCCGAAGTTCACCTACAGAGAGTTGTGATACCTGTAAGCCGAAGCTCACTTACAGGGGCGCTATTTCTGTAAGCCGAAGTTCACTTACAGAAGTGCTATTTCTGTAGGCCGAAGTTCACCTACAGAAAGTTGTTTTGTTGTGTTTAGATTATTCCTGTAAGCTGAAGTTCACTTACAGAGGTGCCATTTCTGTAGGTCGAGGTTCACCTATAGAAATTTGTTCTGTTGTGTTTAGACTATTCCTGTAAGCCGAAGTTCACTTATGGGAGTGCTGTTTCTGTAGGCCAAAGTTCACCTACAGAGATAAAGCCATATCTAGGACTAGTTCCTGGGTAATGTCGGGATGCAGGGTGTAAATCGACACGTGAGCTCATGGCCTGCATAGGACAGACATGCATCATACTTGGTTGTGCATTTTCTCTGTTATGATTGTTGTATGAATGTATGCTTTCTTTGTTTGCATTCTATCTTCTGTGTCTGTGTTTTGTTTTCTTGTATTCTTCTGTTTGTGTTCTATTTTCTATTTTCTCTATCTCCTCTATTTATCTGTATTTTCTATTTACTGCTTTTTTGTATTCTGCTATTTGCCTGCTAAACAACACAGAATTAATGAACTTAACTAATAACCCTGACCCTACTAAGAACTCCCCAGTTCTTACCCCTTCTCTCTCCCATCCCCCTTCATATGGAAGCAAGAGTACCTTACCGTAGTTCGTTGATGATGGTTCTGCAAGGAGGATTCCGCTCTAGATAGTCTTATGAGTCTAGGGTGAATCTCGTTCTCTGTTTATATGTATATACAGTGAGACCAGCCAATGTCTGTACCCCGTTTGTACGTGAACTTTAACCTAAATCCTGTGTACGAGACTCCTGTTGTGTGGCTACTTGATGAGGTACCAGAGAGACGTCATATGGCAATGTCTGATCATGCAGAGGTGTAACAGATGATGTTCTACCTTTCAATGACGTTCTACCTGACTTGAGTTTTGAAGACTTAGAACATACTTTCCCTCGCTTTAGTATTTTGGAGGGACTAGGTGAGTATAGGGTCTAAGCTAGCCTGGGCTCCAGCTTAAGAACTTCTTGAACAGGTCAGGGCCTGGGATGTTGTATGTATATATATGTATATAGTTATTATCTAGTTATATCTAGGGATGTTCTAACTAAAAGTCTATACCTAAATAAAGGTTGGATCACTGAATGTTATTAACTGCTTGCGATGTATTTATGTATGGTTGTTTATAACTGTTTTATCTGTTATCAGTTGTGGAATGATTATGAATGATTCCGTCTATTAATCCAAACGTTTTCAAAGAAAAAAAATACATCGCAAATTAACTACGTTTTTAACAGCGAATCAGGCTCGTATGATAAATAATAGATAATAATTAGGAAGACAAATTGGTAGCGCTCAGTTTCCGATATGATCTAGACATATTAAAAATTGGGTCGTTACAACCAACACTCCTCAATTTCTCAAAATTCTTCATCACCCAAAAATCAAGTTTCAAGCCTATATATTTAGAACCAAAATATCTCATATCAGTTCCACTGACACACATATCCAACCATTAATTTCTGTCCAAATCCAAGCCTAGTCAATCATTCCAAACTATTTAAATCAACAATTCCAAAATCCAAATACTTTTTACATATTCAATACCAAATTTGTCAAAAGCCTCTAGTTTTCAAAATTCTCGATACTCAACCATATTAACCATGCCCAATTCAATACTAACCATTCTTACACATTATCAACTTCTCCTCAATTACTTTTTAATCATTCCAATACCTAAACAAATTCCACTTTCCAATTTACCAACTCATTTGAACAACTTCCATTCATAAAATAAAAACTTCCAACAATTACCAATCCAAGCAATAATCACATTAAATTTTACACTTTCCAATTCCATCACACTTACCCGGACTTACCTTCACGGCCTCCGACCCAAGATTCATGGCCTCCAGTCCCATATTCGTTAAATTATCAATTCATGAATTATAAATAATTAATCTACTATTCGATTTCACTTACTCCATGACATTACAATGTCAATCACCAAACCAAATCAAATTCATCAACCTATCAAGTAAACACATTAATTCCATCCAATTTCACAATTCAATTTTATTTCTAGGGGCATCTAGCCTAGAACTTCATGTGTCATTACATGGTATTTAAATGAAACTTAAACCGTACCTTGATGACAACAATTCACACTCAACACTTGGATTTTCTTCTCAAGGACACCCAAGTTCAAACCTCTACTCCAAGACTCACCCAAAATCTCTGCAAGCTAATTCAAGTTTCCAATGTGTACCAAAATCACCCAACAACTCTAATATAACCAATTTCACACATATATCAACCTAGGATTCATGAAATTTGATAAATCACAAGGGTTTAGTGATTTCTTACCTTGCTTCACATAACCTTGGGCTGAAACCACAATAGCACACACGGTTAGACCTCTCTTAAACACCAAAGTGCCAAAACCCATCAACATTTAACCCCAAAATCCGAAACTGAACATGATAGGAAACTGGGCGAGAAATACAAAGTTTTTTACTACTTTGTTCAGATAGAGTTGAAGAGGATTCCAAGACGAATACGTGGTCACAAACGGCTCGTCAATCGAAGCTGCGTAGAGAAAGTTTAGGGAGAATTGAAGTTTATGATGAATAGTGTTAAGGGTTTTGTTTCTCTTCCTCTCTTCTAATCGTGGATCACTCTATCAAGGTGGCGAAATGGGTGTTCTTTGTGCTAAAGTGAGGGGTTTAGCCCGGTTCACTCGATTTAGTCCATTGGCCCGATTTTGGACTAAAATCTTTAAGATTAGTGTTATAATTTGTATTCAAACTATTTTTACTTTTCTAAATTATAAATTTTAACTTATTAACTACATTCGCTCATAAATCAATTTTCTCACTCATAGTACTGGACAGATTTAAACCGGTACAACTAGCTAAAATACCAGAACGTGTTTCTCCGCAGAAAATTATATTTTTCCACTCGAAAAAAATTCACTGAATCCAATTATTATAGTTAAATTTTCAAATTCATAAGTCTTGATTTTCGACCCCGTCCGGGTGCGTTTTAACTATTTCAATTTAATGATTAATTATTCAATTAATCCTTTTATAATTTTTTCGGATCTTACAATTTCAAAATCTTAAACGAAGAGCATTGAACTTGAACGAAAAGAACACAGAGAACGAAGAGAACATAGAGAAGAAAGAAAAATGCCTCAATGTAGAGATGGAACGGAACTTAGAGACGCAGAAAACATTGAGAAAATTCAAAAAAGGAAATGAAATCCGCATGAAAAAAGCAGTTATATATTTGCACGTTGAGTGAAAAGTTTGTTAGAGAAAGTGACGTGTAAGGTGAATTAGGTCAAAGCTACTTGTTTAGACTTATTTGTTTAAATGACTTGTATGTAGAGATTAATTGATAATTTATTACTAGATAATCATTTTCACAAGAGTTTACAATTCATTGTCTAGTTATTTTATTTTACTAGTTATAAAGTGTGATTGATTCTTATAACATTTATCTCAAAAATAAAGTTGTGA
>NC_029794.2:46404296-46411831 GCF_000816755.2 Arachis ipaensis
AATACATTTAAAATATTATTTATTAAGTATATTTAATCTTAATTATTAAAACTATTCAATAACTATAAATATATTCTCATATAAAAATGTCATTCTCATATTATACAAATAATATATATAATCAAATAAAGTTGTCGCCTATAAAGATACCAAAATCTTGAAAACCCGCGAACAACAACTCATCATAGCAATCATAATTCATAAAATTTAAAGAGGCGCAGAAGATCTGACAAATATATATTTGATTATTTCTTGTTTTATGATATTAAAGATTTCTTTTAGTGTTATAAATGAATCATGTTATAAATTTATATTTAGTGTTATAAATGAAGATTTCCTATAGAAGGTAAAGATTATATTTTCTTTTAGTGTTATAAATGAATCATGTTATATAAATACCAAAAAAAAAAAGTAACCAATCAATTACCATATAAAAATATATATTTAGTGTTTATAAAAAAATTTGATTTTATTTTTATAAAAATATTTCATTATTATAACATAAATTTGATTATAATATGTTAAATTCAATTATTCTAATAACTGAATATATTATTGAAAAAATATGAGAAATAACATATATAAATATCTAGTATTCACACTACAAAAAAATTATTTTTAGCGGCCATTTATTTTATTTTTAGCGGCAATAAAAATAGCAACTAATACATTTACTGGCAATTAAACATTAGCCGTCTTATGCTTCGTCGCTAAAAGGTTTTAACGGTAATTATAACATTTGTCGGTAAAGACCGGTTTAATGGCCGCAAAAAGTATATAAATTTTAGCGGCCATTTTATTGGCAATTTATATGGCCACCAAATGTAATTCTACTATTGTAATGTTATTCACTTTTAGTGGCCATTACTATTGCCGCCGAAACCCATTTTACCGGCAATTTATATAGCCACTAAAAATAATTCTAAAATTGTAATGCTATTCACTTTTAGTTGCCATTACTATTGCCGCTAAAATCTTAACACATTTTTTAATTATATTATACTCATTTTCTTATAAGCAACGAACTATTTTTTTCTAGAATCAAGTATATATTTTTGCCAAGAATAGTTATTATGCATAATATAAATATACTGAAATTAATTACTACAAAATGCGATATTTCACTCAAAATATTGATACACAAATTTTCCTTGAAAAATAATAAATCATGTTATAAATCTAAACAACAAAAAATGCTACAAGCCTATAACTATGTTACATCAATGTTACAACAAAAAATGCTACAGAAATTTCTCTTATTATTATTTGCAACTTTCACCATGGCCTTGCAAGAATTTGAAGAAGAAGAACCTGCTGAGATCTGATGATGATTGAGTAGTAGATGAAAAATCAGGACTCATTGAAAGACTTAAAGTCTTCAAATTCATCCATTTAACTCACTAAATACAGAAAATTAAAGGCAATACAAGGTTTCCATCAAATATAAATAAAAATCTAAATTCATCCATGCCAAAACAACTTTAGAAATGTATAATAGCTATAAATCTCAAACCTAATCCAACCAATCAAACCTTTGTCTCCCAAAATGTTGCAGCCCTAGATTTAACTTTCCTTCTAACTTCACTCCTCAAATCAGAATCAGCTCCTGCTTCTTTCTAGAACCGTTAAATAAAGGAGAAAAAGCAAAGCTCAATTTCGTGTTTATTTTTGTTTTCTGCTTCATATGTCATTGGCAGCTTATATTTTTGTAATTCTAAGATTTATCCGTGTTTACTGTTCATTTATAACATCTCTGGCTCAAAGAATTCAAAAAGAATTCATAAACTCTATTGTAGAAGTTAAGAATCTCTCTCTTACTGCTTCATACCGTGAGCTCTTTAATTCTACAATTTCTTATTGTAACTTGATGTTTTGATCTAGTAATACTGACCCCTAGCTATGAGAAAGTTTAAGAAAACACTTGTCTAATATCCTTAAGTCAGATATGAGATATTTTGTTCACTCCTAACTTGAAGATCATGCATTAAATGAATTCAAATATGAGTATACATATATATTATTCTAAATTCAAGAATCAGAGAAGATCTTACAAAAGCTTTAAATGCAAAGCGATGAGCAGCCATTTCATATACATAACACCCTAAACCGAAAAATAAAGGACACTTTAGCTGCAGCAAAATCCACTATACAAGCAACAATATTCATCAAGCATATACCTAATGACCAAATATCATATTTGAATTCGTAAAGAATATCTGCAAGCAGTTCAGGACACATGTAGTTGGGAGTTCCTACCACCTGCATACAAATATTTGCAGCAATGAATTAATTCTTCATTTGATTATTATTAAGCAATCAATAAATAAATTCAATACTGATCACATACTAATTAAAAACATGGGAAAATGTCATATTATAACCTCTAGTGGTTGGAGACCATTAAAACATGGATTCCATCCTTACATAAATATATTAGCTTGTTGGATTTATCAATGCAGTGGAAACTTGATAGAACTAGGCTAACTAGAATACTTACATCCACTAAACAAAAGATATGATTTAAATGAGACAGAAGAAAACAAGCTCTCAATTTCAAACATACCGAAGATGCCAAATCATCTGCTTTTAGTGTCTTTGCTAGAAACATATGAAGAACTTGAAAAATCAACTGGAGAGCACAATCACTTTCAGGGGTCCTGTTTCTTTAAGCAATGCATTAATACGAAATGGAGGCTTAAACGGTTGAGTTATTTGATAATTCATGACTGGGAATTTCCCGTCTGGTGGAACCTAGCAAAGAGAATGGCACAGTCCTTAATCAGGAACTAAAACATGATATGCTTTTGTATTTAATATATAGATGAGGTAATAAACGGTGCGGTTACCAATGACAAGGTTCAGTCAGTATCAAAACTATCAAGGTGTATAGACTCATGGAAGTTACAATCGTCTAGAATCACTGCAGTGGAACTTGCATAATCTGTTAACGATGGCAAAACTAGATCAGACAAAAATGAGAAGCCGTTGCAACAACCAGCAAGCATGTAAAAAATTGAACTTCGACAATTTCATGAAAATTTTCCAACTATCAGTTCCTCAAGTAAAACCAAGCCATATTTTTTCCTTGTAATCTGTCACCTTGATCCACACCCTATTATTAGGAACCTGATTAATTATTAGTGCAAAGAGGACGGGGTTACATACCATTCTACCAAGCCAGTGTTGGTAAACCATATCATTAATAATACTAGACAATCTAGAATCTTCTCAATATCTAAGTATACAAAAATATAATAAAGTAAGGAAAGTATGACACAAAGACATGCTACAATCTACAAGGCACTCGGTAGTCTCAATCTATGCTAGGAAACAACTATATAAATAACTTTCTAAGCATTTCAAGGGGCGTAAAGTATGCAATAGGTTGACCTACCACTTCTTCCTATACTCAGGTCATCATTGAGAGCAAGCCGAATCTCTGGGTTACCCGTAAGGTAACTCTTCATTTGAATGGTGCCGTCTATCTCACTAGTAAGTATATATCCCTGTTTCAAGCAAGAAACTCATAAAAAAGCTTAACATTTGGCAGAAGCATAAGACATCATAGCACATAAAATGAATGAACCATATCTAAGAAGAACAAGTTACTCTCAAATCACTTACGCTAGAGTTGAATGTGACACTTATTTTTCCAATTACGTCAACAAAAATCTCCTCCCTCTTTCTACCACCAGGTTCATTAGCAACAACATACTTTGTAATAACTGTGCCTGGCATTTTCTTTTCTGCTCTGTTTTCTCCAACTGCTTCCCGTATCTTCTTTTGGTACTCCCCCAATTTATCTAATTGATCTGATAGTGACATTGCACCCTAAATCACAAGCAATATCAATTATTTATCTACACGTAGTTAGGAGTGTAATGATGATGATGATGATGATGATGATGATGTTGTGTATTTTCTTGTTGATTTAAATTTTTTAGAATAAATAATTTTATAATATAAAAATTCAATTTTTATTAACTCTTAAAAGAAAAAAAATTGAAGTAATTGAAGTTTGTACCAATTTTATAATATGATTATGTTGACTACTACATGCAATGGCAAGTAATTGAAGTTTGTACCAATGAAATCTGAAGGGACTAAACCATTGCTGAACCTCCCATTAGGTTTATATCCTCCAGCAGCAAAGTCTCTACCATATGGTGGGAAATTGCATTTGGCAATAGTTTTGATGAAGTTGTTGTTACCTGTGTCCACTATGGAGTCCCCAAACACAAAGATGGCTGGGATAATTTCATTCTTCTTTCCTAGATTCTGTTATTCACAGCTTATACCTTTGACACAACATGAAATAATAACAAGAATGACTATAGCCAATTGGGGATTATGAGAAACATGATAAGGAATCGCTTCAAAGACAAACCTCATCATCTTTAATTTTGAGACTAGAACAATGATTGTGTATATATATTATTGCAAGCTATTTATAAAAAAGAAAATGCAGCAATCAGAAAGGACATGATAGAATGACCAAGCTTTAAAATTATATTAAAAGAAATAAAATTGAATTTGAGCACTAGATTTTCAAATTGAAAGATCAAAACATTGAAGGATGCACTGTTTGTTTCCAACAAGTATTTTACCTTTAAGTCACGATGTAATACATAATTTGAATCTAGATATTTCACCGCTAAGAGTAATTGTGCAAACCACTTGCAGAGTTTCTGAGAATGTCAAACACTTTCAATGTGAGCAAACCAAAATAACTTAAGGGGAAAAAAAATCCAAGATGTAGAACATTCAAATATATCTGCATTCATGAGACAAGAATACCTCCTCCGAAAAGTATACCCCCATTTGATTTTTTCATCAATGCAGCCCTGTTAAAGATTTGAAGAGAAGACAAGATACAACAAACTTACAAGTTATTGGTCATGCAGAATTTCTTAACTTATTGACCAGCAAGTTCATAGGTACGATAATTGACTCACATGTCTCCACCTTCACAGTATCCAGTAACAATGCAGACAAAGCAACCCTACAATACAAGTAAGATGAGCTTAGCATAATAGAACTATTTATTGTTTACAACACATTGCAATTATTAAGAAAATTGTTAAGAGAAATTAAGTGTTTGTATGTATGATGATAACATAGAGAAACTCAATAAGGGTCAAGAAAATTCACCTTCTCAACCCAAGCCTCTTTGCATTCCACAATGTACGGGTGCCGAATTCGAGCAATAAGAACCATTTAGAATTCCCAATACAGGCTACAATGGTCAAATCCTCAAGGCATGAAGCAAATCAACAACAAGCAAGTTCTAAGGGAAAACAAAAAAACCGCCAAAAAAATGTACTTCTTGATGTGCAGCTCTCCTGCCATCAATATTCAAACAACTACAAATAAAAGTATGACATGCCTTGTACACCTTGCTTCATTGGTGTTTCCTTGCATCACAGGCTAAAATTACTACCATGCACAACTCAAAAACTTAAAAAAGACAAACTGAGTGAAAAAGTGAATAATAGTACATACGTGCAAGTGTAGAGCTTCTCGTTAATCAACCTGAAATGACCACCTGACAAGCTTGCTTTCATCTACAACGACCAAACAACACACCATTATTCAATTAGAAAATCTCAAATTATTATTTTAGAATAACGTGATAATAAATTCAACATAAAAAGAAAAAAAAAGGCTAAGAATTGTGACTTGCTTTATCCAGAAAAGTAGAGGATATGGATGGTTCCTAGGACTTTCTGAGCTTAGCGGTATCCGCAGTAAATCGTTGCTCGTCTTTACTCTTGTTGTTTCATTTCTTTCACTCACTCTTCATCATTTTCTTATGAACTATTACCACATTTTCTTATGAACTCGATGTGCCGAGCCTTTATAAACTCGATGTGCTCAACAGGTGGAGGCTTGAGATCCATAATCAAAGCTGCACTTTTTACCCTCTGCTCTTGCATCTGAGGATTCACTGCAAGTACAAACCAAAAAGAAAAGCTATACTGTTCAGGATACATATACAACATCCTTCACCTCCAAAGAATAAGAAAATAGTTGGAATTTAGAATGAAAAAACCATTTATGGAATAGTAGCTTCAAAAGGATGATAATGCAAATGACTATTGTAGCATAAAGAAAATTTGTTCCTATGTAAAAAATAGTGAATATGAATTTCCAAATCATAATTCCCTCACGCTGGCCTTCTAATCACTTCTACTATATAGCTACGACCTCATTGCCTCTAAATATTAATATTGAACAAAGATTGGGCCAGATTTAAGCATACTTTATTAGATTAGGTTCAACAAAGAAAGCAAATTACATGATTAGAAAATATATTTGGAAACAAAGAGGTATAGAAAAGAATTCACCATTAGTAGTTCCATGAGGAAGGCTCCCACTAGAAGTTCTTGTAACCTTTTCCTTCCCCTTTTGCTTTCGGACATAGAAGAAAAGAGCAAGTATCAAAATAACAGCCACCAATATTGAACCTATAATAATGCCTATAATAGCCCCTGTGGTCAAGCCATTATTGCTATCAAAACTTTCATTATCAGATACCCGTATTTTGTTATGGGAACCAGATCCAGAGCGACGGTGACTATTGTGAGACCTGCTGGGTGGAGGAAATTACAGGATGGATACCAAGACTGTTATGAATTTCAAAGAAGTTTGAAATATCGAAGGGAAAAATGATATCGCAAAAAAAAATTAAATTACCAAAATCTGAAACCGATAACGTCATTGGGCAAAGAAAATACTCGAAACTTTGATTCTAAATCAATGAATTACGAGTTCAACCTGCAATAAGTGCATGCGATAGGAATCGGAACTAAGAAAAGCGGAATCCAATGTGGGAGAAAAATTGATAAGAGATATGGGAAAAGGATGCAATAGAACACAAATTGGGAGCACAAAAATCAGAATCGAGAGAGAATTAACTCATATCTGATTACTAGAGCGCGATTGAGTTCAATCAAAATCAGCACAACCTTGTCCGAGAAAAAGGATTTAGAGCGCGATTAAGATTGAGATGAAAACTGGAAAGAAATTTGAGTGATGAAGAACCTGGAATGATGGAGAGTGAGAGCGAGAGCGAGAGCGAAATCGAGAAGAAGAAGAAGAATGAGAAGATTGGTGTGCGGTTCTCATTTCTCATTGAGAATAAGGCACTGAGAGTGGTTTTGTGTGAGGAGAGTGGCGAGGCAGAGAGTCATGTTTTTGAGTTTCATGGTTTAGGTTCCTTTTGTTTTTTTGTTATTTTTTAAATTTTAGCTTTCTTTTAGTGGCAATAGTTGAAATGGCCACTGTAATTTATAGTATTAATGGTAAATATATATTTGCCACTAAATAATAATTTTAAAAAGAGAAATTGTGGCAATAACATTATTGCCGCTAAAAGTTTGTCGCTAAAAATTTTTTTTCTTGTAGTGTCTCACGTAATAATTTTATATTTCTAATTATATAATAAAATTGCATCGTTTAACTTGGGTCACACGAATAATAAACGAGTTAACCCACATAATAAAATATATAAAATTGTTAATTTTTAAAGAATA
>NC_029794.2:46411856-46421478 GCF_000816755.2 Arachis ipaensis
TTAAAAATTTATGATTTAAGGTTTATAATTTAAGATAAATAAAATAATTTTAAAAATATTAGTTAAAAAAAATAATTTCCTAAACATTACTCAAAAAAAATATCTATTGTACCAAACAAGTTGAGTCAGCAAACTCTAACTACCTAACTGACTAACCACTATTATTATTAGCGCTATAGCTAATAGCCCAAGTAAAAACTCAAGTAAAAAAACTAATAAGGTCACCATGCTGATTGCAAAAGTTTCATTGCGCATGGTTGTAATATGGAACCACATTTTAAATGTTGAATTTATGGACGTAACGAAAATAAAGATGTTTCCATGAAGAAGTGCAAAGTGAGCATTGTCTATTTGGATCCCTCTAGCAGCTAGCTAGGGGCCCAGTTTCATATGTAATAAGAGAATGTGAATGTGCATGGCTTTCATGCACTAGGCAATAGTAATGGGTTTAGTTTGGTGGGGAGCATGACGCACATATATATATTTCATTCCCACTTGGTCTACCAAGTACTTGTATATACGTAGCTATAGAAATAGTCACTACGCTGTTACCATTAACGCTATGCTTAATTGGGATTATATATAGGTGTAGTTCGAATTATGTTCTCAGAAAATTTACCGGTAAATAAATATGTACCGGTTTGATATCAATAATGTATTCAGTGGCGGAGCTTGAAACGAAATTTTGGGGGGCCAGATAGAAGATAATTGTCAAGATACTTTTGATATGGACCCCATTTAAGATAAGCTCGTCTAACTTCATCTCTCTGATTTGGGTGATATTGTAAAATTTGAAGCCGTTTTTAATGGTATCGTTCCAAAGAATTAAGGTCAAACTCATCAGATGCAACTCTTTAAACTTTTAAAGGTTGTATCTTACTTTCTTCATGATTCATTAAAGTAGAAGAACTATTTACAGGTGTTGATATTGTAAAAGTTATATATTTTCCTTCTTAAATATTAGCCTTTCTCTTAAAAAATGCATCATCAACTCTTTGATTTTTTATGATTATTTTATATAAAAATTTGAATATATATCCGGTAAAATATGTAAAAAATAAATTAGAAGGACAAATATTAAAATTTATAATATTTATTGAATTTTTTATCAATTTATACAAATACAATAATATCAATACTTATTGAATATTCTAATCTTTTTTATCATATACAAAATTAAATTAAATAAACAGTAAAATATAAAATAATATTAAATTACATAAATAAAAAATACCTAATTTTTTATATTTGAACTTAAAGGTAGAGGGAGTGTTGCTTATTGAATAGAGAGCTGCGAAATACGAATACACTCAATTTAGTCCAAATCCAATATATTTTGAATGTTTAAAACTGAAAACTATTGTGTAATAAAAACAAGAGATGAAGATTGAACTTTGATATTTTAAGTCATAATAACATATTTGAGCCAACTGAATTATTTTTTATTTTTTGAAAAAATATTACTAATTTTTTTAATAAAAGTTTGGGGGGGCATGGCTACCCCTTGTCTGAACTAAGCTCCGCCACTGAATGTATTACAATACGATTAGGTATAGCTTAAATTTATCTTTTAAAGAGTCCTTTATTACATTAGTTTAAAAAATTAAAATAAATACATTTAAATAAATGTAATATTTTTAATTTAAAATACAAATTTAAAAATAATTTTAAATAAAATTTAAATTCAACAATTTAATTTTAAATCTTCTAAATCTTAACACATCCCAAAACATCCCTTAAATATCTTAAAATACAGGTTTTATTCCATTAAACCTTTCACCAGCTCATAAAAGCTTGATCTGCAGCGCCTCACACTCCTCCTCCGTTACCACGCTCCTTCCCCGACCTGCGCTCCTCACCTGCCCCATGCTCTTCCCTCGTTGCCTTCCTCCCTCGAGCCGTGCTCCTCTGTCGCGCCGTGCTCCAATCCCCTGCCGGAATTTGGATGTATAACGCGCTCTTCGTCTTTTTCACTTCTTCTAGTAAAAGATTCGATCTTTTTAATATATGTTTTTGTTTGTATTTGAGGGAGAAAGCTTTATTCTT
Source organism: Arachis ipaensis (assembly GCF_000816755.2). Lineage (NCBI taxonomy): Eukaryota > Viridiplantae > Streptophyta > Magnoliopsida > Fabales > Fabaceae > Arachis > Arachis ipaensis. The sequence goes on from NC_029794.2 coordinate 46,413,903, forward strand.
ATAAGAATGACTTTGAAGCTATCATAGCTAAATAAACATAGTAAGTGCTATCTTTACATTCATCTTTTTATAATTTTTGATAATTTTAGATGTGTTTACAAAATATTTGATTTGTTATTTGTTATTTTAGATGTGATGTCTTGAATATAATTAAAAATTATACCATAAATCAAATCACTTTTTTCGAAAGACACCACTAAAAAATTATAAATAACGCTTTCCGGCCTCTTGTGGTAAAAAATGCTATCTTTTTAAATTTATATTTTTGTTTGTATTCGAGGGAGAATGTTTCATTCTTGTATAGAATGATTTTGAGGCTATCATAACTAAATAAACATAGTAACTGTTATCTTCACGCTTGATAATATCCATCTTTTCATGATTTTTGATATATCCATCTTTTCATAATTTTTTATAAGTTTGGATGTGTTTACAAAATATTTAGTTTGTTATTTGTTATTTTAGATGTGTTTACTTAATTTTATCAAAAAAATTATATTATATATATTTTTGGATGTGTTTTAAAAATAATTTATTTATTATTTTAGATGTGTCTTGAATATAGTTAAAAAATTATACCGTAAATCAAATTACTTATTCGAAGAACACCACTAAAAACTACAAATAATTATTTATTTTAAAAATAAACATCATTGAAGAATAAATGTGGCGGTCGTAGAATTAATTATCTGTTTTCTCATTTTTTTAGGGATAAGTATTGTTTTGGTCCCTAACGTTAAGGGTCAGAATCGAAATTGCCCCAACGTAATTTTTGATTTAGAATCATCCTTAACATTTTTTTTTCGTATTAAAATCGTCCTTTTTAATAAAATTTTTAATTTTATTCCTAAACTATCCATACTTTAATAAAAAAATTATAAAATTTAAAAAAATAAAAGAAAAGAATTTCGGGGGGAGGAAAAGGATACACGAAGGGGTAAGGGAGGGAAAGGGGAAAGGGAAAAGGAAAAGGGGGAAGGGAAAGGAGAAGGGGAAGGGAAAGGGGAAAGGGAAAGGGGGACGGCGTTGGCGGAGCTTGGAGCTGCCGTCGCCGTCGCCAAAAGAAAGAAGAAAGGAGAGAGGGACTGTGACGGGGGAGAAGAGAAGAGGGAAAGGAGATGTGTCGGCGCTGCTAGGGCTTGCCGCTGCCGTCGCGTTGTCATCGGGAGACCACGCTGCTGAGTCGTCGCCGCCGATTCGCCCACGAGCTGCCATCAGGGAAGCGCCGATGGTTCTGCTTCGGCTTCTGCATTTGCTTCTTCTTCTTCTTCTTCTTCTTCTGCTTCTTCTTCTGCTTTGCCTTCTGCATCTGCTTCTTCTTCTTGCTTCGGCTTGTGCTCCTTGCTTTGGCCTCTGCTTTCTGTTTCTGCTTGAGCTTCTGCTTGAGTTTTTGCTTATGCTTCTGTGACTGCTTCTACTTTTTCTTTTAATTCTGATTTTGATTTGTTATTTTCTGATTTTATTGTTGTTGTGTGTTGATTTGGTTGTTGAATTTGTTGAATTTGTGTTGATTTCATTGATATTGTTATTTTTTGGTGGTGGAAGTAAATGTGCTGGTGGTGATGGAGGAGGGTATTTTTGTCCAGAAAATGTTAAAAGGACGATTTTAATACGAAAAAATGTTAAGGATAATTTTAAATAAAAAATTACGTTGGAGACGGTTTCGATTCTGACCCTCAACGTTAGGGACCAAAATAATACTTATCCTTTTTTTATTTTATTTTTTTGTTTTTTCCTTTCAAGCTTTTGTTGATTATTAGAATTAGTGTCAGTAAATCTAACAATACTTAACGGAAAAAAATAAATAAATGAAAAGAGAATTTTATAAAACTAAGTGCATATAAGAAAATAGTGTTCTGTATTTAATTGGTTTGGGGTATTTTTTTTCCAAAGAAAAATGTGTTTTTAACGTTCAACATAAAATAACTAACATGAGGTTAATAGTGTAGAAAGTTCAAAAATGAGAGAGAATGAAGGGACATAAAAATTAAACTAAAATATACTTTAATTATATTAAAATTGACCAAACTCCAATTTATCCAAAATTCTTAATTTCACTTTTGTCTCAAATTAAACCCTAATTCCCAAATTAAACCCCAAAGACCCTAACCCCTTCTAACTTAACCCTAACCACCGCAAATGTTTCCCTTCTCTGACCAAACCCAACAGCAATAGGATAGAAAGAAAGAAATAGAGAGAGAGGGTAGAGAGGGGAGAACGGGAGAGCAGGGGAAGAAGGGGTACCACATCCAGTCATCACCGCCGCACCACGTCGCTGCTCCGCCGCCGTTCGTGCTTCTGTCGCCGTCAGAACTGCACGCCGCCTGATGAGAGAACTTTTGCGTGATCTAGAAATTTGCGGATAAATCCTCGTTACAAGTATAGTTTCTAAACCTTCAAAAGTCCTTTCATACAAACGTTTTGGGTGTCACAAGTAACAAACCCCTTAAAAATTGTTAACCGAGTATTCAAACCTCGGGTCGTCTTCTCAAGGAACTGCGAGAAAGTATGTTCTTATTATTGATTATAAAGGTTGTAATCGGAGTTTAGAAGGTGAGAAGCAAGTAATTTAAATGACGAGTGAATTAAATGGCAATTAAAAATAAATAATAACTATAAAACAACTTTTGGCAAGATAAGAAAATTAGAGGTTCAACTTAGTTATCTCTCTCAACTATAATGAAAGTTGAATCTAAACTCCACTTGGTCAACCTTTACTAGGGCAAAGGAAAGTCAATGGACTAATTAATCTGGCCTTTGAATCCTATTTATTTCCTAAGAAAAGGTTGGAATTACTTAAGTTCAGCTCAATTAGCAAGATAAGGATTATCAATTATGTTGAGTTTAATAACTGTTGAGTTACTGAATCCTTAACCAGAACCAAAAGGGGAAAAAGTAAAATTGCTGAAATAATAAAGACGTCCTTAGATGGGAAGCAATGATAACTTAAATCAAAGAGAACAATCATAAAATGAAAATACCTCAAATATCATTAATTCAAATAACTGTCTGTGACATGGAATAATTCATAAATCAAATTATAATAATCAATTCAAATGTTGGAATAAATAAAACTAAAAATAAAAGAACATTAAACCTGGGATTCAGAGTTACTCTTAAAACAAGAAGAAACCCTAAATCCTAAAAGAGAGAGAGAGAAGATCTCCCTCTCAACTAAATCTAAATCATTGAAAAGTAAAATATGCGAGCTCCTCCCTGAATGGATGCATTCCCACACTTTATAACCTCTGGTCTATGCTGTCTGTACTTGGATTTGGGCCAAAAAGGGCTTCAGAATTCGCTGGGGGCGCAGTCTGTAAATTCTGATACGTGACCCCTGTCACGGGTCCACGTGGGTCACGCGGTCACGTCATTTGGAGCCTTTCCTTGCCACACGGTCGCGTCAGTCATGCGACCGCGTCATATGCGTTCTGCTTAAGGCGCGCAGTCGCGTCAGTCATGCGGCCGCGTCGCTACTGATTCGTGCTTGGCACGCAATCGCGTCATCCATGCGATCACGTGGATACCAGTTTCCTTAAAGCTCCGTTTTGCTTCCTCCTTCCATTTTAGTATGTTTTCTTTTTCATCCTTTAAGTCATTCTGCCTTAGAAAATCTGAAACTACTCAACACACTAATCACGGCATCGAATGGAAATAAAGGTAATTAAATTAATTGATTTTAAAGCTTAGGAAACATGTTTTTCACAATATGACATAATAAGGAAGGAAAAGTAAAACCATGCAATTAATGTGAATAAGTAGGTGAAGAGTTGAATAAATCACTCTAATTAAGCACAAAAGAACTCATGAAATATGGGTTTATCACCGCCGCTGGAAGCATCTTCATTGCCGAGTTGCTTTGTCTTCCATCCTCCATGGTCGCTGTCGCTAGGTTGCCACGAAGAGGGTGATCGGGAAGAGAGGGGGAGTTTGCATCCATTGCTGCTGTTGGAGGGCAGGACCGTCACAGAGAAGGGTTGAGCCGTCGCTGCCGTGCCTCAACCGCCGTCAATTTGCTGCTGCTGCTGTTGTTGGAAGTCGTCGCCGTCGCCAGAAAAGGGGAAAACAAGCGAGAGTGACGCCGGAGAAGGGGTCTTCATCGCTGCCAGTCCCTGTTGGATTCCACCGTGCAGAAAAGAACGACGCGAGGGAGAGAGGGAGACAGAACCGTGCCAGCCAGAGGAGCCACTATCCTTGCCGTTGCCGCCACGGTTGCCGGTGAGTCATGCACCGCCATCAGAGTCGAAGATAGCACCAACCTTCTTCTTCTGGTTTTGATTCTCTTGCTCTTGAACTTGTAAGCTTTGAACCGACAGAGTCACTTCTGAGCTGCCGCAGCCATTGTCGGAGTTCTTAGCTGCCGCCATTGCCATTGGCAAAGAGTATTCTTGCTTTCGATTCCCATCCTTTCAATTTCTAGGGATATGGTTATCACTGCGATGTTATTGCAGCTGTCACTGAGGTTTTCCACCATCACCGAAGCCGCTGTGGGGACAGTTTGGAATTACTGCCATTGCTTCGTCTCCATGTTTCTCCTTTGTTAAGTAAGCATACCTTTTTCAAAACCTTCACCGCTAGTGTATGTCTGTTTTGTTATGAACTTGATAAAGATTCTGAGATGTTGGTAACGTAGGTTCGAGTTCCAGTTGTTGTGTGTCGCGCTTAGAGTTGCAGTTGTTGCTACGGATAGTGGATAAAGCTGAGATTACGGCTGCTGCTGTCGCTGGCCGAGGAGAAGGGGTTTTTGACGCATTTTGGTTTTGCGAGTTTCGACTTTGAGGTAGGGTTTTTCTTAAATCTATTTTACATTACAGGGTTGTTATAAATCGATATTAACGCGTAAAATACATTTTTGTGATTTCGTGAATCTTATGAATTGAATTGAGTTGTTTTGGTTGAATGAGATTATTAGTTTGATTGATAAACTGATCGATTGAGAAAGTTGGATATTTGGATTAGTTGATTGATGTTGTTAAAGTGGTTTTCCTTGAATTATTAGAAAAGATTTAATATTGAAATTTGATTTGATATTAAACCCGATTTGATATCGAAATTTAATTTTAAAATAAATTTGGAAAGGACTTGATATTTGAAAACGGGTTATTTATTGAGAATGATTTGCTATTTTGGAAATGATTTGAAAAGTGTTTGAGGAATGGTTTGGTTTGAAACTGTTTGAGAAGACTGAGAATTCTTAACTATTAATTGATGCTGTTGGTTGAAGTCGATTTAAATTGTGATTTATAGGATTGGTTAATTGAATTCTGGATTTTGCAATTTCCTTGGATTGAGTGTTGTGATAATGGTTATTGGAAGTGATTTGACTGAGTAACAGGTGTTTGGTTTGGTTTGGTTTGGTTAGGACCCGAAAAGGGTGGCAATGTCCAAGTTTTAGAGGAGATGCTGCCAAAATTTTATAAAAATTGGAAATTTTATTTGAAGTAACTAATCAGAAAGATTTGTCTTTAAACATTATATGTTTTAAGATTGATTTATTTATCAAAGAAAGAATTGTGTTTTGAATAGGGATTGTTAATGAACGGGATAGAAAGAAGGATGATGAAGATTGATGAGGATTTTCTTTGAAATATGGTTTTTGAATGAATTTGGAAATGAGATTTGGATTGATGAATGATTATCATGTTGAGAATGTTGAGATATGATCTTTGAATTATTCATATGGCTTATGAATTTAAAATATCTGAGATACGAGGTTCCCTGGATTAAGTGCCGTGGCTTGCCACCACGTGTACCAGGTTGAAAACTCGATACTCTGTTGACCCTACGACGTAAGTGTGACCGGGCACTATATAAATTCCCGGGAATGTTACTCCCATTGAGCAATATTGATTATTTGAGAAAAATCTATGCATAGACTCTTGGGGATGCACGTCGGGGGACAGTCTAAGGACAATTCAGACTTGTCGGGTTGGCTAGATAATCGACAGATGAGCCTCATCAGCCATAGGACAGGCATGCATCATATGCATTTGTATGCTTTGCTTGGGTTTGAACTTGTTTTGGTTTGCCTAATTGCTAAACTGTTCTTAACTGCTACTTGAACTATTTGCTGTAACTGCTACCTACTTGTGCTTTTCTTGTCTGTCTTGCCTGTGTTTGTCCTGGCGTGCTACATTTGAGAATGAACTTTGGTGCTGAATTAATGATTGTGTTGTTTGATTGCGTGGTTGGTTTCTGATTGATATTTTCTTATAAGAAAGGAAATGTTTCGGATTTCTGATTGATTAAACATTGTTTCTTTGAAAAGGTTTTGAACGATTACCTATAGGTTTTTAAAAGATCTATAAGGCTACGATAATCACTGAGTTTGAAAACAGTTTTCTTATTAAATATCTTCTTATGACAACTTTGAAACTTCGTGGTGAGACCGTGTGGTTAGGTTCTCACCCCCCTACAGCTTTACCTTTTCAGGAACCGGATGAAGAAGCATTAAGAAGAGTTGTACTGCTTTTGGTTTATATGTTGTTGTGTTAATTAGATTATTTTCTTCCCTCGTCTTTGTTATTACAAGTTTGTAAGAGGGATAGGAGTTGTATGTTTTATATGTATATTATATTATGAGATATTATGTAAGGAGTTTTGTATACGAATCTATGCCTGCTTGTATTTTTCTTAAGATAAAGTATTTATTTTCGGTATTAAAAGAAATCAGTGATATAGTGTCGAATCACAGGCTCATATTTTAATATTTAGTATGTAAAGTAGTCGTAATACTTCTTGCTATCAGAGTAGCGCAGCCGGAAGCATGATTTCTGATAGAGTGGGTGTTACATTAGGCATACATCCAAATCAGCCATCAAAATCAACTATCGGTATAAAATATAAAATTAAAATACAAAATAGACATTAAAAATGAATTAAATTACAGATATATTTATATACAAATATATGGTAGCTAATTTAAATAGTGAATTTTGGTATAGAAATAATTTTTATTTTAAAATTGATTTGATTTAAAAAAATGAACGTTAGAAAATGAGCCATTATTGCTAGAATCTGATCTTATCATTTTTATTCGGTTGTATCTTATTAATGGGAACAAATCTCCATATTAGTCCCTGATATTTATGTAATTATTTGAAATGGTTCTCGAGATTCAAATTTTTCTATAGTAGTTTTTCAGATAGATCTCCAGAGTACCATAGTAGTTCCTATGTCATTTTTCACTACAAAAAAAACACCGAGAACCATCAAATTTAGTGGCGATGATTGCATTCGAATTTAGTATCAGATTTAACGACGGATTTGATGAGGAATTTGTCATGTCAAATAATTACCGACAGATAGTCACTTTCGACGGTAAAACCGCCGGTAACTTTTGGAGGAAAACCACCAAACATTAGCGTCGGAGTTATCGTCAAAAGAATCTGACGGTAGACACGTTCAATGAAATACTACGTTTTGGTGATCCACACTGCGTTACCGTCGAAAATATCAGCCAATAAATCTGACGGTAACCGTGACCTAGATTGGAACTGCGATCCTCCTCCCACTTTATTTTGAATTCTCTCTCTCTTTCTCTCTCTCTCTCTCTCTCTCTCTCTCTCTCTCTCTC
>NC_029794.2:46421529-46432408 GCF_000816755.2 Arachis ipaensis
ATCTCTTAATCTCTTACCTTCTTATCTCTCCTCTCCGTCAACCTCCACTGCCGCTTCTGCTTTTGCCACCACTGCACCTCTACCCCTCTTCAAGGTTTTTTGTTTGAACTCTGGTTATTTTAAATTCTATTATATCAAGTTAATTAATTAGTTAGTTGAGTTTAGTTAGTTTAATTTTCTATTTTAGTAGATTTAGGTAGTTAGGATATATTAGAATAGGTTAGATTAGACTTTAAGATTGTTATAAAATGTTAGATTATTGAGCTATTTGTTGATTTCTGCTGCTAAAATTGTTAGAAAAATATTTGACTATATTAATAATGATTGAGTTGTTTGTATGTTACCTTAATAATGATTGAAAAAATTAATCGGTTGAGAAGGGTTGATGGGTATTTGGTTTGGATGGAACTCTCGAAGGGTGGAGAAATCCAAATTTTAGGGGAGACTCTGTCGAAATTTTTATAAAATTTTTAGTGAAATAAAAAAAATTAAAAGTATGTTTTCGAAATTGTTATAATTAATTGTTGGGTTGCTATATTTTTGTGCAATTGTTAATTTGAATAATTATTTTAATCTTAGTTTATGTTTTTGATTTTGTTAAGTTGGTATTACAATAAATATTTATGGCATTTAAGAAAAATATATATATATGTATATATTCATTTTGGTTCATATGAAAGAAAAATTTCTCCTTTGCAATTACTGTTTTAGTGCATTATAGGCACTTGTTAGTTTGCTAAACTAACGAAAACACTTATTCATTAGAATTTAATTATTTTGAAACTAAAATACTATGTAATTTCCCTTTCGTTAAATTTACTAAACTAAAACACTTTTAGAATTATTTGTTATTTCTTGAGTTTGACAATTAGATTTCTGCTAGTTTAGAATTTAAAAAAAAAATCGCATTGTAAGTATAGCTTCTAAACCAACAGAGAATCCTTTCGTACAAAAGTTTGGTTGTCACAAGTAACAAAACCCAATAAAATTTATAACCGAAGTATTTAAACGTCGGGTCATCTTCTCAAGAAATTACAGAGAGGTATGATTTATTATTGGTTATGTAAAAAGATATGTTTCTGGATTTTTTAAAATAAGGAACAAGTAATTTAAATGACAAGAAAAATAAATTAATAATAATAAAATCTCTTGGCAAGGTATGAGAAATTGAAGTCCAATCCTCGTTATCCTTATCAGGTGTGATGAGAATTGGATTCTGCTCCCACTTTAATTAACCCTTGCTAAACAAAGGAAAGTCAAGTGGACTAATTATTTTGATCCTCAAGTCATAGTCAACTCCTATGGAAAGACTAGACTTATTGGAGTACAAATTAACCAGCAGAGAATTCCAATTTCAATCAACAGCTGAGTTTGATAACTCAAGTGTTGCTAATTACTTAACCAAAGCCAAAAGGGGAAAATATCTTAAATTAAATTAAAAGCATTCATAAATAAAATAAAGCAAAATCAAATCTGAAATACCTCAATTTATATTAATTAAGAAAATCCTAACATGAATGGTTCATAAGTCAAATTGAAAAGATAAATGACAATTAAAGTAATAGAATCAATAAAGGTAGAAAATAAATTAAAGGAATATTGAACCTATGATTGAAGAAGAAATAAACCTAACCTTTAAGAGGAATCCTAATCCTAAATCCTAAGAGAGAGGAGAGAACCTCTCTCTCTCTCTCTCTCTAAAAACTACATCTAAAACCTAAAATTATGTATATGAATGTTGTATGAATTGTCCTCCTTATGAATGGATTGATTCTCCCACTTTATAGCCTCTAATCTGTGTTTTCTGGGCCAAAAACTGGGTCAAAGCAGCCCAGAAATCGCCCCCAGCAATTTCTGGTACATTCAGATCGTTGCAAAGTCACGCGGAAGCGTCGTCCACGCGTTCGCGCGGATTGGATTTTTGCCAGGTCACGCGTCCGCGTGATCCACGCATTCGCATCACTTGGCTTTGAAGCAGCTATGGCAAATTTATATCGTTGCGAAGCGCCGGACGTTATCTTTCCAAAGCAACTAAAAACACATCATTTAGACCTTTGTAGCTTAAGTTATGGTCGATTTAGTACCAAGAGGTCAGGCTTGACAGCATTAGTAGTTCCTTCAGTTTCTTGTATTCCTTCCACTTTTGCATGCTTCTTTTCCATCCTCTAAGCCATTCCTGCCCTATAATCTCTGAAAAAACTTAACACACATATCAAGGCATCGAATGGTAATAAGAGAGGATTAAACATAGCAAATTTAAAGCCCAAAGAAGCATGTTTTCAATCATAGCACAAAATCAGGAAGGAAAACGTAAAACCATGCAAATCATATGAATAAATGGGTAAGGACTTGATAAAAAACCACTCAAATGAGCACAAGATAAACCATAAAATAGTGGTTTATCAACCTCCCCACACTTAAACATTAGCATGTCCTCATGCTAAGCTCAGGAGAAGCTATAAGGGAGTGAAGAGGAATGGTAGAATGTATGAAATGTAACCTATCTATATGACTGCAACTATATATATTAAGATGTTTCTATCTACTTGGTTAAAAGTAAACAAGTTCTCCAAGACAAATATAAATCAAATTCCACTAATCCAAATCATACAATAAAAGACAAGTAAACTTGTAAGAAGATAGTTCATGAAAGCAGGGAACATAGAATCAAGCATTGAACCCTCATTGGTAGTGTATATGCACTCTAATCTCTCAAGTGTCTAAGGTTATTCACTCTAGTCTTCCCTAGTCATGTTTTCTAAACTTTTTTCTTCATCTAACCAATCAACAAAAATTTAATGTACCAATACAAACATCATGAGGTCTTTTCAAGGTTGTAATGGGGCTAAAGTAAGGGTGATGGTATATATATGGCTAAGTGAGCTATAAATTGAATCATTGATTAACTTAAGCTCTTCACCTATACACACACTCTATGTAATTCTAAATTCATGCCCAACTACCCATAAATCCCACTTTTGTATCACATACTCATGTACCAAATTATCTTTTAATTTATCACATGTGCATTGATCTTTTATTATTAAACTTAGCATTGGGGTAATTTTTATCCCCTTATTTATTTATCTATTTACTTATTGAATATTTTTAGTTTTTTTTTATTATCTTTTTTTTATAAATAGAAAAATAAACATAACTTATCAATGCACATGGATTTTTAAATTTTTCTGGTCTCACATGAGTAGGTATCCAAATTTCCAATATTTTATCAAAGTAAAAAAAAATATAACACATTCCCTATTAACCCATGTTCCCACAGTTTTCCCACACTTAGTTGATACACAATCTCTATCTTAAGCTAACCAAAGATTCAATTGGGGTATTTAATTGTTTTTCCGCTTAAGGCTAGTGATGTGGTAAAATATAGAACAAATGGGGTGTACAAGGCTCAAAGTGGCTGAAAAGGGTGATTTAAAGGGTAGGCTTATTTGGGATAAGTGAGCTAAACAAGTAATTGCCTCAATCATATGCAAGCATGTAAATACACTAAATAGTGGACATATATAATGGAACAAAGCAAAGATTACAATCATAGGGAAGAAAACACACAAGAATAAAAATTTATGGTTTAAATAGTGTAACCATGTAATTAGGCTCAAAATCGTATAGGTTGTGCGTTCTTAGCTTTTTAAACTATGTTCCAAATACAACTTGAAACAAATTTAACAAAAAAATTTTCAATTTAAATTAGTGAAATACTATAAAAATTTCTTGAAAAAGAAAATATTACTTCAGCCAAGTAGTAACTAAATGCATAAAATCAAACAAACATGCAATCAAACATGTAAATGCAATAATGAATTAATAAAGAAAATAAGACATTGGTGTTGAGAAGAAAATAACAAACCCATGGAGATCGGTATCGACCTCCCCACACTTAAAGGTTGCACCGTCCTCAGTGCATGCTAAGATGTGCAAGTGGAAGGGTTGCTTCAACTAATGCTTTTCTCTAAAGATTGTGCTGATGGACTTATTTGTCTCCCCATTTAGAAGCTTTCCCTTTCTCTTTCTCGGTGGCCAGCCTGAAAGTAGAGGAAAAGAAGAAAAATAACCCAGAAAGAAAGATAAAAAACAAATAAAATATGGCTGGGTTAATGCCAAATAATGAGGATCACAATTACATGGTAGCTACAACATGCAAGTGAGAAAATAGTAGAAGCAAATGGCATATCAATAGTGCAAAAATTGCAACAAAGGGGGAAGAGAGTGTGGGTAATGCAAGATAGTATAAGTTCATGTCAATGCAAAAGAAATACTGGTATAAGAAAAGATCAACATTGGCTTAAATAATATTACCCAACAGTAGAAAACAAGTCACTAAGCACTAAAATAATACCAGAAAAGACGTAACAGTTGAATAAGAAAATTTAACACCATTGGAAAAATAATAGACTTAGAAAAAAATAAAAATATGCGCAAAATTAAAATGCAATGGATGAAAGTATGCAAATAAATTAAATAAAATAGAATGAAAGTGAAGAGAGATGAGAAGTTAAAGAGATGAAGAAGAAGTAAGTACGAAAGAAAGAAGAAAGAAGAAAAGAGAGAAGAAATTAGGATTAGAAAAGAAAAGATAAGATAATTGGCGCTGATCTGGATAAGTTGTGCGACGGAGGTGACAGGGATGCGTGGATCACGCGTTCGCGTGATTGGCGATAATTGCAAGTGATGCGGACGCGTTGGTCACGCGAACGCGTGACTTGATTTGTGCTAGTGGCACGAGAGCAGCCTCGCATTCGCGCAACTTTATGTCTCAAATGCATTTTGCCAAAATTTAGAGTGACGCGTGCACGTGGGTCACGCGCACGCGTGAATGGACTGATTTTGTAAAACGACGCGGCCGCGTGGGGCACACGATCGTGTGGGAGGGCTGGTGCTTCTAGCATGGTTCCAGCCCCACTCCATCATAACTTACTGCCATACACCCATTTACATCGATTTTACAGGGCCACGCGTTCGCGTGGGTGACGCGGACGCGAGGGAGGCTATATCGCAAACGACGCGAACGCGTCAGCGAGCGTTCGCGTGGTCATGTTTGTGCCTAAGGCACACCTCCAGCCACACTTTCGCGTGACTCTCTGTTCAACTTTCTTTTCTTCATAATGCACATGTGACGCGAACGCGTCAGCGACGCTGGCGCGTCGCGGGCCTTTTACTCTTTTTTTTTATGCAGTATGCAATATGCAAAATGCAAAATGCAAATGCTGATATGGAGGTTATGAATAATTTCAGGTTCAATAGAATAAAACAAAAGTTTAAAACAAACAAAACGAAATAAAATTAAAATTGAAAAGGAACGATCATACCATGGTGGGTTGTCTCCCACCTAGCACTTTTAGTTAAAGTCCTTAAGTTGGACATTTGGTGAGCTCTTTGTCATGGCGGCTTGTGCTTGAAATCTTCTTGAAACTTCCACCAATGCTTGGACTTCTAATAAGCTCTATCAATACCAAGTAAATTTCTCAAGCTTTGATGGAGTTTGTCACAAGTTTTGAGCTCCCAAATTTGATCCTCATATATGCATGGATCCCAAATCTTGTTTCTGCACCCGTCTTCAAGTTGATCATCATGGTTCCATCTGGGTGGCAAGTACTCTGAATTCTCTACGGAGTACCAAACTCTTCTTTTAGATCTAACCAAATTATCACCAGTTGAGCCCTTACATCTTTCTCTTGAAATATCAACCTTAATAAGCCTTGATTTGCAACTCCAACCACTAAACATTCTTCTCTTACACTTAATGCCACAAAGGTTCCTAAGTTGGCCGTCCGTTTCAAGAATACCGTACTCAAGTGGGATAGGAAGACGAATAGAGATAAGTTTTACCCACTCAAGTGAAGGAGTAGACGACAACCTAGGTGGAGAAGTCTCCAATGTTCTTGACAAAGCGTACTCAACTCCCGTCCATCCTTTTCGAAGGGCTTCTACTTCTACATCATTTGCAGACTCAATCAGAGAAGAGTCTTCATACTCAAGGAGTTCGTTTGCGGATGTAGATTTATCACTAGGAGGACTTGATGCATGATTCTCATCACCAAGGGAACTTACTTCTTGATCTATCCCATCTAAGTCTTCATAAGGAATATGCCATAGAGGTTATGCACTAACCTTCTTGACATCAATTTCAATCTTATTGGAGGGGTACTCTATAATTCTAGATTCCCATGGAGGTTCAGCATCTCCTAGATCTTCAACCACTTATTCCTCTGCAACTGTTATGGCTTCCTCCACTTGTTCCAATACAAAGCCATGTTCCTCGTTGTCCACCGGAGTTTCTAGTGTCTCTTTCATGCTACACTCTTCTTTTGATTCTCCACATGTAGCTATGGGAGTACTTTGAGTGCTCAGATATTGGAAAGCTAATCGATTTACTACCTCGGTAAAGACAGTCACGAATTCTAGTACTCCCCGTTTCATCTCTCTTTGCCATTGAAGAATAACACCAATAGTATCATGCATTGAAGGTTGAGGTGGATGTGAGGGCTCATTATTTGGGAGGAAAGGTTCATGATAAGAGGGTGGTTATCACTCTCCATCTTTTCCACTTGTTGCAGAGCACACTTCAATTCCTTGCTCTCAAATTGAGATTCCTTAGCCATGAAAGCTTCGGGTGCTGTTTGGTTTATCGCTTGGTCCAATTGACGCAGGGTTGCTTGAAATCGACCCATTGTTTCCTTGAAACGATTCCTTGACTCTTTTTCTGCTCGGATATCATAAGTAGGATCATAAGGCTCTTGGATTGATGGATATGGATGTGGTGTATATGGAGGTGGTGGTCCTTGGGAGTAACTGGGTTGGAATTAGGGTGGATCTATGTATGGCTCGTATGGTTCATAGGGTGGTTGATATGGTGGATAAAGGTTAGAATCATGTGATGATGTTTGGTAGTAGGGGGCTTGTGAGTATGGTGGTCCGGAGTTGAGTTGAGGAGGCGGTTCATAATCATATGGTGGGTCTTGTTGGTAACTATAAGGGGGTCCACCATATCCATCATCTTGGTACGCTCCCTGGAATGGCCCTTGACTATAGTAATTTGGTGGAGGTTGGTTGTCACGAAAGGGTCCACCATAACTATTGTCTCGACATGCATTGTGGAATGGTCTTTGTCTGTGGTAATGTGGAAGGTGTTGTTGCCGAAAGGGTTGATCAGATCCTCGTGGCTCCTTCCATCTTTGATTGTTTTGACCTTGATGCATGTTCCTGTTATAATTTCCATTCCTTGCAACAACATTGGAACCAAACTCAAGGAGATGGGGGTGAGAACTCATAGCAACTAATAAAAATTAAAAATGAAAATAAAATTAAATAAACAAGCAAAATAAAATATTTACAATAACCAATAATAAGGCACACGTTTGCAATTTCCCGGCAACGGCGCCATTTTGATGATTAGATTTCTGCTAATTTAGAATTTAAAAAAAAAATAATCGCGTTGTAAGTATAGCTTCTAAACCAACAGAGAATCCTTTCGTACAAAAGTTTATTGTCACAAGTAACAAAACCCAATAAAATTTATAACCGAAGTATTTAAACCTCGGGTTGTCTTCTCAAGGAATTGCAGGGAGGTATGATTTATTATTGGTTATGTAAAAATATATGTTTTTGGATTTTTTAAAATAAGGAACAAGTAATTTAAATGACAAGAAAAATAAATTAATAATAATATAATCTCTTGGCAAGGTATGAGAAATTGAAGTCCTATCCTCGTTATCCTTATCAGGTGTGATGAGAATTGGATTCTGCTCCCACTTTAATTAACCCTTGCTAAACAAAAGAAAGTCAAGTGGACTAATTATTTTGATCCTCAAGTCCTAGTCAACTCCTATGGAAAGACTAGAGTTATTGGAGTACAAATTAACCAGCAGAGAATTCTAATTTCAATCAACAGCTGAGTTTGATAACTCAAGTGTTGCTAATTACTTAACCAAAGCCAAAAGGAAAAAATATCTTAAATTAAATTAAAAGCATTCATAAATAAAATAAAGTAAAATCAAATCTGAAATACCTCAATTTATATTAATTAAGAAAATCCTAACATAAATGGTTCATAAGCCAAATTGAAAAGATAAATGACAATTAAAGTAATAGAATCAATAAAGGTAGAAAATAAATTAAAGTAATATTGAACCTGTGATTGAAGAAGAAATAAACCTAACCTTTAAGAGGAATCCTAATCCTAAATCCTAAGAGAGAGGAGAGAACCTCTCTCTCTCTCTAAAAACTACATCTAAAACCTAAAATTATGTATATGAATGTTGTATGAATTGTCCTCCTTATGAATGGATTGATTCCCCCACTTTATAACCTCTAATCTGTGTTTTTCGGGCCAAAAACTGGGTCAAAAACAGCCCAAAAATCGCCCCTAGTGATTTCTGGTACGTTCAGGTCGCTGCAAAGTCACGCGGAAGCATCGTCCACGCGTTCGCGCGGATTGGGTTTTTGCCAGGTCATGCGTCCGCGTGATCCACGCGTTCGCATCACTTGGCTTTGGCGCAGATATGTTAAATTATATATCGTTGCGAAGCTCCGGATGTTAGCTTTCCAACGCAACTGGAACCGCATCATTTGGACCTTTGTAGCTCAAGTTCTAGTCGATTTAGTACCAAGAGGTCACACTGGACAACATTAGCAGTTCCTTCAGTTTCTTGTATTCCTTCCACTTTTGCATGCTTCTTTTCCATCCTCTAAGTCATTCCTGCCCTGTAATCTCTGAAAACACTTAACACACATATCAAGGCATCAAATGGTAATAAGAGAGGATTAAACATAGCAAATTTAAAGCCCAAAGAAGCATGTTTTCGATCATAGCACAAAATCAGGAAGGAAAACGTAAAAGCATGCGAATCATATGAATAAGTGGGTAAGGACTTGATAAAAAATACTGAAATGAGCACAAGATAAACCATAAATAGTGGTTTATCAAGTTTCTTCCTATGTTGTTGATTATTAGTGTTTGTTATGTTATTAATATGTTACTAATATATCCGCTGTACAAACACGACGACAGGTAGTAGAGGTAGGTTGAATGGGTCATGTGTTCGTTGTAGAGGACAGGCTTCCACCGAATTTTCCAAGGCTGCCCAGTCATCGCCCTCTACCCCAGCTACCTCGTGACCCCGTGACGTCATAGGCGGGTCCATCGGACGAACAATTCATCATGGTCCTAAACTCGAACTGGGTGCCTCCTTCTGCTACGCCGCCCTGCCGATGCAATGACAATGTCGACAGATCCCGCAATGGGTGATTCCTACAATGCCCATTATTCGGTTGAGGATTTGGTCCGATGGCATGCAGTCGTGAGTTTAATTTTTTAATATTAAGTTTGTTTATCTCAAGTTTGTATCCAAATTTCAAAGAATGGTCACAGATAGGATTAGATAGAAAAAGAATCAAAACAAAACTCTTTTCAAAGAAGATTCCAAAATAAGAACTTCCGAAGAAAAGTACTAGAAATGATTTATCGTATCAAAATAAGTTTAAAGTTTTTATCAAGGGATTATATCATTCATGTAGAGGAACACAAAGTCAAGAGTTGTAATCTGAGCAGGATGCGCAGAAGTTGCAGAATGCGAAGCAAAAGGATCAAATCGCAAATGAGCTTGCTTTAAATCATAACTCTCAAGGTTTTAAATCTCTTAATAATTAAGGATTATGCGTTGCGTTAGAACAAATTCAAGATCAGATCAAAGGGTATAGGATTTATGAAGAAGTGTACAAATAATGATAAAGATGGATAATAAAATATGGTTTCAAAAATAATTGAAACAAGGGATGGAAGAGATGAAAAATAAATGATTAAACAGTACGCCTATCACATGGCACAGTTAAAATACATGTTTTGATGCAAACATATCAAGAAAAACATCTAATGTTTTCAACTAATTAAGGATCATTGTTATGTGAAAACAAGTTCAAAGCCAAATCAAGGTTCACATGGTTCATAAAGAGGAATATGAGCATTATCAAGGATAAATATTTCAAATGTATCAAGTGAATAGTTAGGATTATAATCGAGCAGAGATATGCAGGAGTGATAAGGAATGGTTGAAATATAATAAAATCATATTCCGAAATGAAAATCTGAAACAAGAAACTTGAATGCAAACGATAAAAGAGGAAAATTGTGCACTAAATTACGCAACACGAACAAAGATTATACTTCAAAACGGAGTAAACCCTCAAAAGTAACATCTAACGTCCCCAAACCTCGTGATTCACATTACCTATCGTTTCTATTTCGTCTATGGTAACCATCAGTGTTCCCATATACATTAACCATTAGTGTCAAGTTGGCCAGACTTAATACCATGAAGTATGCAATGGTAGACTAACAGCATTAATCAACAGACATTCATACATGTAAAACTCAAATTCTTGTCATTAAGGTAAGTCCCATTGCATGACAGACACTCAGAGTATGTAGTGAAGCATAGTCAATCCATTCCTAAGGCTCTATAGGAAGGAGTCCTCTTATACCATATTGTAGCAACCTAACTTCCAACACGTCATGATCATACCAAAAGTAGGGCGTTAATAACCTAATTCCTTTATTATCTACTTAATATTGAGCCTTTACGCATTAAAATATCGACAATTTTACAAAAAAGTTAAAACTTTTAATCAAGAAAAAATAACACATATTCACATACTTAATATTCATAATGCATTATGTAACGACCCAATTTTCAGCACGTCATGATCATACTAAAAATCAAGCGTCACCACCTTGCTTTCTTAAAAATGAACTAATTATTTATCATTAAGCATGTAATCGTATTAGTGCGCGGTCGATTATCGGAAAACTGAAATAATTTAACAAGTACGATAAAATAACACAAACATCAGAGATAGAGATAAT
>NC_029794.2:46432577-46436045 GCF_000816755.2 Arachis ipaensis
AACAAAAAAATTAAAAAAAACAATATAAAAAAACACACACAAAAGAGATAGAGAAAATATATAATATATACACTTTATATATATATATATATATATATATATATATATATATATATATATATATATATATATATATATATATATATATATATATATATATTGTCATATAGGTCATAAGTTAGCGTACAACCCTTCACATCTTGTTACTATATTCATAATCAACACTCCGGGCCCAAGTCTATATAGGAGGTCCTTAAGTTGGTGCCCGAAAACTAGCCTAGTCAACTATAGATATCATACTCTCTCAGTGAGTCTAATCAAAAGTGAGAGACTAAACATAAATGTTAGGCTAACACATAAACTCCCTAAAGCCACATCCTCAGCTTCCAAGCATCAACTGTCGTCGTTAGAGCAAATCTCAATCACATTTGAACACTCCTTAGGGTCCTCGTCGTCATCATCAGAAATCTCAATAATATCAGGAGTGGTCCTGACACTCGTACTACTACTCTGGCCTACACTCGTCGGTCCAGTAATGGAGGTGGTGTGCAACTCCTCAGATGAGGGCTCACACGAATACACTGAGTTATGCTCTATAGAAATATGCCACTCAGGTATGGGCTCTGGTACATGCTCCTCCACAGGCACAGGGACCACCTGATCCTCAGGCTGATTAGGGTGCTGATGAGGCACATGTCTGTCATAGAACGGGTGAAACGGAGCATCAGGATGAAGTCAATCCAACAGGAACTCATAAGGCATATCGGTGTTAAAGATTGGGGTGTTAATCGGATGACGGAAAGGGTGATTGCACAGAACGTACATACGTGTCCTAATATCTGCAGCTACTACGTAGAACCTATGCTGTACAAGATCCTCATATATGTAGGGAGGGTCCATCTCGTAGAACAAGATGCCAGTTGATAGTAAGAATTATTGTCGATCTAGAATTTCTCTTAATAGAAAAAGAACTTCGTTGTAAGCATAGTTCCAAACCAACTAATAACTCTTAATCAAATTTTAATGTTGGTTGTCACAAGTACAAACCCCAATGAAAATTAACCGAAGTATTCAAATCTCGGGTCGTCTCACAAGGAATTCCAATGAAGTGATCAATTATTGGCTATGAAGGGGGCAAGAGAGGTTTGATTTGGTAATTAACAAAAAAAAGTAAATAACAAGAAAGTAAATGACAATTAACTAATAAAAGAAAAGGGAAAGAACTCTTGGCTAGGCATAGGAATTAAGATCTCCATCCTTGTCTACAAACCATATAATGATAATTATGAGGGACCAACCCATTTAGTCTACCTCTATGCTTTAAGTACGTACAATATCTACTTCAAGATTGAAGTACGTCAAATAGGCTTGATCAACATCAATTCATAAGTCCTAACCTAGCTACTAATTGACTTAGTAGTAGGCTAGTGTCAATGGTTATCAAATTGACCACCAAGGGTTCTCAAATCACCAATTCAGTGAGACCCAATGACTCAAGGTCACTCAATTCCCTTAGCCTAGGTCAAGAGTAAAGAAACTACTCTACAACTAGTGAAAACATTTCATCAAACACTTAGAGTGCAAGAAAAGTAAACATCACAAAATGGCAAGAATTAATGAAAATTATAACTAACAAAAGCAAGAAATCAATAATAGCAAATGAGGTAAACATCAAGAGACATAGAAATATAAAATTGCATTAAAAAGAAATTGAAATCAACAAGAATGTAGCAACATAAAAATAACATGAAAGGAAAACTAACAACAAGAATGAGAAAAGCAAAGGTGTAATAACAAGGAGTCAAAAGGGAAAACTAAATCAAAACAAGAATTAAAAGTGGGATCTAAGAGAATTTAACCTAAACTACCCTAAATTCTGGAGAGAAGGGAGAGCTTATTTCTCTAGAATTCTAACCTACAACATGATGAAAACTACCCTATGATTGCTCCCCTCCTTCATTCCCTTGCTATTTTTGGGTTCAAAAGCATCAGAAATGAGTTGGATTTGGGCCTCCTTGAGCTCAGAAATTGCCCCCAGCGTTTTGCCTTTAAGTGAGTCACGTGACCAACATCATGCGTGCTCGTGGATGACGCGTGCGCATCGCTTGATGATTCTCTGGTGACGCGTGCACGTGGGTGACGCGTGCGCGTCACTAGCAAATCTCCTTCTCACGCGTACGCGTGGGTGATGCGTGCGTGTGGCCTTCAGTTAAGCAAATCCTCATTTCTTCATGAATTCTCTATTTTTGCATGCTTTTTCTTCATTCCTTCAACCCAATCTTTGCCTTCTAATCCTGAAATCACTTAACAAACATATCAAGGCATCAAATGGAATTAAAGTGAATTAAATTCATCAATTTTTGGGCCTAAAAAGCATGTTTTTACTCTTAAGCACAAATTAGGAGAAATTCACAAAACCATGCTATTTCATTGAATAAATGTGAGAAAAGTTGATAAAATCCCCTAAATTCAACAGAAGATAAACCACAAAATTGGGGTTTATCACCCGTCTCCATCTGATGGGGAAAGAAGGAAGGAGTAATACATGGGGGTTCTTAGTAGTGCTAGGAGTAATTAGTTAAGTCAAGATTATCACAGTTCAATTAATTCACAACCAAATATACAAGAATCACAGAGAAATAACCAGTCACAATATTTCAGAATACCATTAAGGAATGCATAAACACAAGAAGACAATCACAAACAATTTAACATTATCAAGTAAAATGCAATTGCGCAGCAAGGATGAAGCATGTTTAGCCTATCGTAGGTAATAAGCTCATTTGTCGGTTTCAACCTGCACCCGACGCAATCCAACTCACAAGTCGGATAAGGCATTCCACCGACATAACCTCTGCAAGTTTCTACTTCTTGCAGGCGCTGATCCTCAAGCTAAAGTATGTTGAACATGACCTCTCCAGGTAATTGCAGGTGCTGATTCTCCAACTGAAGCATGTGACCCTTTCTCCTAGAAACCATTTCATATTGACGGGTATCCTCACACAATCATTCACATACAAAGCCCACGACTTGTTAACTTTTATCCTTCGGCACCAAAACCATACTATTGTCACCGGTTTGTGACATTTCTATAATCACACTTACCGATTTATCTTTCCTTTTTCTTCAGTCTTTTACTTATTTATCCTTAACAGTTCAAACTATTTTCACACTGTTCTCTCACTATCTATAAGTATTTTATGGAAAGAGAATCATAAGATCCTTAAGTTAACTTTGTGATTCTAAATCTTTTAAAAAAGGTATTCTCTTTTTATTCCATTCTATCTTACCATTAATAATATCGATAATAATAATATCTTTACTAAATAATGTTCTTAATAAATTAAATAATAATAATAATAATTTTCTTTTAATACAAATAAAATAATTTAAGTAATAAATAGTATTTATAACCTCCTTAAAGACATAACTCTTTTAAGCATTACTTCTAAACTTTTATTAATTATG
>NC_029794.2:46436471-46440083 GCF_000816755.2 Arachis ipaensis
TTTATTTGTAAACTTTTATTAATTATGTTTTAAACTTCAAACTTTTAATTATTTTACTTTTAACCCAATATTTTTAGAAAACTACTAATAAGTTTTTTGTTTATTAATATTTATTAAAATAACTGAGTTTTTATAAAAATACCCGCTCATCTCCAAACACTTGCTTTTTACTCAAAATACCTCTAAACTTATGTATTTATAAAATCAACCTCAAATTTTTCTCAAAACACAATTTCATTCTCAAATAAACGATATTATCGTGGTAACAAATACAGTTTTTAAACCCAAAAATATCTTTTTATAATCAGTTAAAAAATACACATATACACAGCTTTAAATTCGTTTCCGAACTTTACGGTTACCGATTCTTCATAACTTTTTATTTATTCTCTCGGTCCTTTAATTACACAAAATTTTACTTGATTTTCAAAATAATCCTAGCCCCGAATTTATCAAAATTATCCGGATCTTGGCTGCACTTAAACCGACCGAACCTCAAACTTATCACAAATATCAATATATCACAAGAATTTAACATAAATTCAATCAAATCCAATCAACAATAAATCACAACATCAATTCACTTATCCAATACAAATTTAACTGGTGAAAAGTTACCAAAATCTTACCTCTGTATGAAATCAAAACAACAGAAATTTCAGAGAATCTTTTCAACCGAGCTACTGAAGATGAAAATGTCAAAAATCGCTTGTGCCTCTTAAAACTCCAATTGGCCGAATTTAAGAGGAAGGGAAGCTATATCACTGTCAACTTTTATTGAACAAAAGTGACACAAATGTGTAATAGAAGAAGATACAAACACTTTTATCGAATTAGATTTTTTATTAGAGTTACGAATTTATAGAAATTGGAAGCGGAAAGTTAAGAGTTTCACGGTTTCCTCTCTCTCACTCTCGGTCACTTCTCTTCTGACCATGCATGAAATAAAACCAAATGAAGTTAGATGATGATGATTAATTTGATGGGAAATGATTAGGTGTCATGCTAAAAATAAGAAATAGTTAGTTGTCGCAAGCTTCTTTGTTTTTGTTTTTCTATTTGTTCAGTCACTTGGTAAGAGAATTAAGGGGTATACTGATGATAATATACGATGATGATTAAGATTGTGTTTAATGAGATGCCATTGTTTAATGTGATTTCATGTTTCTTTTCTTTTTTTTTCCCAAGGAATGGTTCGGCTGATTATAACTTTATAAGGAATGGTGATTAGAGAAGCAGTTTAATTTAGTGGAAGGGTGATTTGTCAAATTAAGGGGTATGGGTATCACGCTCGTGTACGGTTGAGTCAGCGGTTTAAGTTATAAATATCTTAAACGAATAATTATGAAAAATAAATATATAAAAAGACAAGTAATAATAGTATATATAAGGTTAAATATATATAAGTTACTAATATAAATGATTGCATGTAAAATAAATTAATAACATAATAATAAAATTAGATTATCATTTATTTTACTTTGAATCTTGAAATTAACTCATTGAAATAAAACTAATTGCTGAAAATAACATTTTTCGAAAAACACCGTGTTGGCGTAAAATTCGGATTGTTATATTCTACCCTCTTAAAAGAAAATTTTGCCCTCAAAATTTTCTTTACCTGTAAATAGGTGCGGATAATTGGCCTTTACTTTATTTTCTATCTCTCAAGGTGTGTTCTATTTTCTCATCTCGTCCCCAAGCTACTTTGACTAAAGAAACTGTTTTGCTTTGTAGATACTTATCGCTCGTGACAACTTTTCAAACTGGTTTGGCAAGATGTGTCAAGTTACTTTGAAATTACACTGTCTCCGGTTGCAAAACATAACTTTCGTCGGGATATAGAAGACGTTATGAAGATTTGACAAAGACTGGAAAAAAGCTATCTGGTAAACTATTCGACCGACTTTTTTGATTATCTGAAAAGGTCCTATATATCGAGGGTTAAAATTTGAGGAGCTCGACCTATTCTTGCGATAGGGGTTACTTTCAGAAAAACATGATCACTCTCACAGAATTTAAGTAAGAAGAATGAGATAACACAGGTCTAGTATGCAAATTATTAGACAAAATAATAGTAGTTTTCTCAAAATAGTCAAGAAAAATATGGTTCTACTACCTATATCAAACTCTAATTGTCAGCACACTAGACTAGTCAAAATATTTTCAGCACACTAGACTAGTCAAAATATTTTGGGATGTTGGTGTATGAACAAGCAAGTCAAAATTCAACTTTGAAAAATTTAATCCCAACTCACGCACAACAGTTAATGAAATAAAAGAACGCAATGCACCAGAATCGTAAAGTGCAGTTAGGAAACGATTCTTGACACAACACTGACCTTGGGTCAGGGAGTCCGAATACGAGCATCTTCAGCAATCATTGTAAATACTCTTCCCGGCTGTTGCGGTCTAGCTACTCCTTGTACCGACTTCTTCGGACAATTACTCACTATATGCCCCGGTTCACCGCAGTTGTAGTAGACTTTCATTCCAAAATAATAAGGCCAACCAGTGTGATCCCTTCCACACTTCTTACACCTCATGTCTTCTTGAATCTGCTGAGGTTGCTTACTAGAATTCTGTCTTGGCCTGTTTCCATTCCCAAAAGTAGAGCACGTAGAAAAGTTTCTAACTTGTTGATTTCCTTGCATAGGCACTCCCGATGCCTTAAAATTAACCTTCCGCTGTACTGCATGCGTATGGAAATTATTAAAGTTTCTTGGTGGTAAGCTCGGATGACTCATCCTTGATGCTGCCATCTTAATTTCATAGTCCTGCATCAATTGACTCTTATTGACAAGCTTCGCAAAATTTCGTATTTCCAGTGGTACTAACGAATGCATTAGCTCATCACGAAGTCCTCCTTCATACTTCAAACACTTTCATTCTTCAAAATCATCTGGATTTTCCTGATAGATTTTAGAAAATCGACACAGATCCTTAAATTTCTGAGTATACTTTGTCACTGACATATTCCCTTGTTTCAATTGCATCAATTCCATCTCTTTAGCATCACGAACGGATCTAGGAAAATACTTTTTGTGAAATTCCTCCTTAAAAGTATCTGGTGCACGAAATCATGATCGTTCATTCCTTGGTAACGGCGCTAAAAACTTCATGCACACGTTCATAATATTAGTTCTTTGTCACAACTTCGCACAACTAACCAGCAAGTGCACTGGGTCGTCCAAGTAATAAACCTTACGTGAGTAAGGATCGATTCTACGGAGATTGTCGGCTTCAAGCAAGCTATGGTCACCTTGTAAATCTAAGTCAGGCATATTTAAATGGTTATGGTGAATTGATAATTAAAATATAATTAAAATATAAAATAGGATAGAGATACTTATGCAATTCAATGGTGAGAGTTTCAGATAAGCGTATAGAGATGCTTTTGTTCCTTCTGAACCTCTGCTTTCTTGCTGTCTTCATCCAATTATTCCTACTCCTTTCCATGGCAAGCTTTATGTTGGGTATTGATGACAAGTCATCCTAGCCTATTTTAGCTAGTCTTTTTCTTTTGTTTTCATTAGAATTATGCACTTTCTTGAGCTACAAGCAAGCTAATTGAGTAGATTTTCATGTTTCCCTTGATTGAACCAACCATAT
>NC_029794.2:46440186-46470434 GCF_000816755.2 Arachis ipaensis
AATGTTCATTTACTTTACTGCTTCAATATCCGGTTCAATCCCAATTCCCTTTCCCTCTTCTGTTTGATGCAATTTAATTTTCCCTTGTTTAATTTCTGCAAATCCACATCCCGATCCCCTTTACATTTCAAGCAATTTACATTCCTTGCACTTTAAGATTCCGCAATTTACATTTCTTGCACTTTAAGTTTCTGCCATTTAATTTCTTGTTCTTTAAGTTTCAGCAATTTATTTCTTGTTCTCTTTACTTCAATGCAATTTAATTCTGCAAGTTACAAAACCATCAACCAAATCTTGATTCGCTTGACTAAATCAACCATTAAACTAAAATTGCTCAATCCTTCAATCCCTGTGGGATCGACCTCACTCCCGTGAGTTTTTATTACTTGATGCGACCCGGTGCACTTGCCGGTTAGATTGTGATGTTTTGGAAGAGATTTATTTTTCACCAAAATATCTCATCAAGTTTTTGGCACCGTTGCCGGGGATTGATTAGATTGACAATGATTAAGTGAGGTGGTAATCTAGATCAAGCACTTTTTCTTTAATCTTGATTAACCCACTGACTGTTTGAATTTTTGCTTAAGTTAACTTAAACTTCATTCTAGCAGTAGATTGAAGTGTCACTGGTTTGTGTGCTCTTATGTTCTGCTTGTATGTCAGATACAAGAAGAGCCATACCCAATTTTCATGAACAAGACGAAAGAACTCTCAGGAGGCTAAGAAGAGCTGAAAGAGGGAAAAGTATTATTGGAGAAGAGGAATCAGACGAAGAATTCCACGAAATGGAAGGAGATACATCTAATCCAGAAGGAGGAGTNNNCAATCAACCAAGGCCTCTTTCAACCCAATTCCACCAAGAACAAAGGCCCAACTCAAAGCTTGAAGATCATTTTTGGAAGTGTATAAATAGGGATAGAATTCAAGTTATTAGGAGAGCTTTCCTTTTAGAATTTTCATAATAGTTTTCGGAGAGCTTTTTGAACTTGAGTGAACTTTAATTTCTTGTTTTCATTGCTTTCAATTTCATTGCCAAGCCGAACTTGCAAATAGAGAATTAAAGAAGATTCTAGAGAAAACAGTGGGAATCACAAGGAAAGATTGGGCTAGAAAGCTAGAGGATGCATTGTGGGCGTATAGAACAGCTTTTAAAACTCCTATTGGCAAGTCACCCTTCCAGCTATTGTATGGCAAATCTTGCCACCTCCCTGTAGAGCTTGAACACAGAGCTTTCTGGGCCACTAAACTCCTCAACATTGATCCCCAAGCTGCAGGAGAAAAAAGGTTGCTACAACTAAATGAACTGGATGAATTTAGACTGGAAGCTTATGAAAGTGCGAAGATATACAAGGAGAGAGCTAAGAAGTGGCATGACAAGAAGATCACAAAGAAGGAATTCAAGCCAGGACAGCAAGTGCTCCTGTATAATTCGAGGCTTAAAATCTTCCCTGGCAAACTGAAGTCTAAGTGGACTGGCCCATACTTGGTGACAAAGATTTTTCCCTATGGGAATATTGAACTGCTAGATGAGGCAACGAAGAATCAATTCACTGTAAATGGTCACAGAGGAAAGCTGTACTTGGGAGGACAATGGGCTAAGGAAAAAGAGGTTCAACACCTACAGCCCTCTTAAAAAGAATTGAAAGGTGTCAAGCTAGTGACAATAAAAGAGCGCTTATTGGGAGGCAACCCAACCTGAGGTAGTTTTCTTTTCATAGTTATTTCAATAAAAAGGTTAAATGATTGGTGTGTATTGCAAGGAGCTAAGTTTGGTGTTTCACACCAAAATAAATTAAGGGAGAATAAAGAATTCTAAGTTTGGTGTTCCACCAAATTCTCACTTTCTAGCTCCAAACAATCTGATAAATCATTTAAGCATTGTATGTTTCTAGTTTTATTACCTTTAGCAAAGACTTAGGCTTTCACATATGATTATGCATAAGAAACATGGCAAGAGACTAAGTTTGGTGTTCACACACCAAAGTAAGTTCAAACGCCTACAAGAAAGTCTTGCACACTAACCAGTCATCTAAGGGCTTGAGAAACAAGCAACTTCCATTAACACTACAGAAAGTCAATCACTCTCTTGGGAGGACTACACACCATTAGCTGAGAGAAAGAAGAAGAAGCCACCAAGAGGTTGTATTGTCACTTAACTCCATTAGCATTGAATTGCTCTAAATTGGAAGTGTGAATATGCCCATTTTAACAGTAACTGTTAGTGTAGTAATCTGTGCATCATTTATGTTTGTTTCTTTCAAAATAAGTAGGCTAGTTTATGTGTGTGCTTGTGTGGTCACTTTCACTTGACAAGAAGCATGTGTTGTCCCCTGCATCCTTTAATTCAATAAAAGAACAGTATGAATGTGAAGTAAAATGGTCTCTGTTAGATAGAAGTGGAATAAAAGTAAGTGGTGGTATGTGTGTGATTGTACAATAGCTCACTTTTAGTGAATAAAGAGCTAGGATATCTCCTTCTAAGTAAAGAGTGACCTACTGTCTATGAATCTCAATTGAATTAAATTCCTTGGTTAGAAAGAAAAAACAAAAAGAAGGAAAGAACAAAGAGAGCCAAAAAGTGGCAAAACAAAAGAAAAACAAAAAGAAACAAAGCTGGACACCAATAGCTTGAACCTTAAAATATATGCCTGTGATGTCTTTGTACTAGGATCTGCTTGGATTAGTAAGCTCTTAGGAGTGCCTTAACACTTGGTGACTTGGGTTAACTAACCCGGGATCATCAGCTGAAAGTCCACTATCAAGAGCAACCTAACTACAAGGCATTTAGTAGCCCAAAGAGGTGCTGGGCATCAATGTTTTAAGAAGGAATGTGAGCCAAGTGTCTATGGTGAATAATGTGTCAAGTATAAAGAAAAGAAAACGAACTTGTTACACATGACACTCAAATAAAGCTTTTGAATAAAGTAATAGCCAAGGATAAAGGAATAATGAGAGGTCATAGCGGTAAGTCACTTGAAGCTTGAAATGTTCATTTACTTTACTGCTTCAATATCCGGTTCAATCCCAATTCCCTTTCCCTCTTCTGTTTGATGCAATTTAATTTTCCCTTGTTTAATTTCTGCAAATCCACATCCCGATCCCCTTTACATTTCAAGCAATTTACATTCCTTGCACTTTAAGATTCTGCAATTTACATTTCTTGCACTTTAAGTTTCTGCCATTTAATTTCTTGTTCTTTAAGTTTCAGCAATTTATTTCTTGTTCTCTTTACTTCAATGCAATTTAATTCTGCAAGTTACAAAACCATCAACCAAATCTTGATTCGCTTGACTAAATCAACCACTAAACTAAAATTGCTCAATCCTTCAATCCCTGTGGGATCGACCTCACTCCCGTGAGTTTTTATTACTTGATGCGACCCGGTGCACTTGCCGGTTAGATTGTGATGTTTTGGAAGAGATTTATTTTTCACCAAAATATCTCATCAGGTATCACCGTTGTCAATGACTACATCCCGTCCTCTCAGTGAAAATGGTCCAAAATGCGCTGTCACCGCACGGCTAATCATCTGTCGGTTCTCGATCATACTGGAATAGGATTCAGTAATCTTTTTGCGTCTGTCACTACGCCCAGCACTCGCGAGTTTGAAGCTCGTCACAGCCATCCCTTCCCAGATCCTACTCGGAATACCACATACAAGGTTTAGACTTTCCGGATTTCAAGAATGGCCGCCAATAATTCTAGCCTATACCACAAAGACTCTGATCTCACGATCAGGAGGCTAGAGATATGCATTCAAGCTTGTTTGCATGTAGAACGGAAGTGTTTGTCAGGCACGCGTTAATAGGTGAGAATGGTGAGAAGCGTCACATAATCATCACATTCATCATGTTCTTGTGTGCGAATGAATATCTTAGAGAAGAAATAGGCTTGAGTTGAATAGAAAAACAATAGTACTTTGCATTAATTCATGAGGAACAGCAGAGCTCCACACCTTAATCTATGGTGTGTAGAAACTCTACCGTTGAAAATATATAAGAACAAGGTCTAGGCATGGCCGAATGGCCAGCCTCCAAGGTCTAGGGACTAAACGTCCAAAGATGTCTAATACAATAGTAAAAGGTCCTATTTATACTAAACTAGTTACTAGGGTTTACAGAGATAAGTAAATGATGCAGAAATCCACTTCCAGGGCCCACTTGGTGTGTGCTTGGGCTGAGCATTGAGCTTTCATGTGTAGAGACTTCTTTTGAAGTTAAACGCCAGGTTGCAACCTGTTTTTGGCGTTTATCTCTGCTTTGCAACCTGTTTCTGGCGTTTAACTCCAGAATAGGGCAGGAAGCTGGCGTTGAATGCAAGTTTGCGTCATCTAAACTCGGGCAAAGTATGGACTATTATATATTGCTGGAAAGCTCTGGATGTCTACTTTCCAACGCAATTGAGAGCGAGCCATGTGGTCTCTTGTAGCTCCAAAAAATCCACTTTGAGTGCAGAGAGGTCAGAATCCAACAGCATCTGCAGTCCTTCTTCAGCCTCTGAATCAGATTTTTGCTCAAGTCCCTCAATTTCAGCCAGAAAGTACCTGAAATCACAGAAAAACACACAAGCTCATAGTAAAGTCCAGAAATATGATTTTTAATTAAAAACTAATAAAAATATACTAAAAACTAACTAAATCATAATAAAAACTATGTAAAAACAATGCCAAAAAGCGTATAAATTATCCGCTCATCACAACACCAAACTTAAATTATTGCTTGTCCCCAAGCAACTGAAAATTAAATAGGATAAAAAGAAGAGAATATACTATAAATTCCAAAATATCAATAAAACTTAGCTCCAACTAGATGAGCGGGACTAGTAGCTTTTTGCCTCTTGAATAGTTTTGGCATCTCACTTTATCCATTGAAGTTAAGAATGATTGGCATCTATGCATATGCACTGTTCAAGCATTCATTCAAAAATTAAAAAGTATTGTCACCACATCAAAATAATTAAACTAGTTTCAAGGATGAATTCGAAATCATGTACTTCTTGTTCTTTTGTTTTCAGAACATTTTTCATTTAAGAAAGGTGATGTATTCATAGGACATTCATAGCTTTAAGATATAGACACTTAAACACTAATGATCATGTAATAAAGACACAAACATAAACATAAACATAAAGCATAGTAAACGAAAACAGAAAAATAAGAACAAGGAGATTAAGGAACGGGTCCACCTTAGTGAGGGTGGCGTCTTCTTCCTCTTGAAGAACCAATGGTGTTCTTGAGCTCCTCTATGTCTCTTCCTTGTCTTTGTTGCTCCTCCCTCATAGCTCTTTGATCTTCTCTAATCTCATGGAGGATGATGGAGTGCTCTTGGTGCTCCATCCTTAGTTGTCTCATGTTGGAACTTAATTCTCCTAGGGAGGTGTTGATTTGCTCTCAATATTTTTGTGGAGGAAAGTGTATCCCCTGAGGCATCTCAGGGATTTCATGGTGAGGAATTTCCTCATGCTCTTGTTGAGGTTCATGATCTCTTGTTTGCTCCATCCTTTTCTTGGTGATGGGCTTTTGAGATGAATCTCTCCATCTCCCATAACTCGAAGTTGGAAGCAACTGCCTTCCCTTTCCTCTTTCTAGAGGTTTCTCTGGCCTTAGGTGCTATTAGTTTGCTTGTCCTCGAGCAAAAGAAGAAAGAAAGGATGAGAAAAAGAAGAGATGGAGAAGATGGAGGTGTGTGAATGGTTCGGCCAGGGGGGTTTAGGTGGTAATGATGTGTGAAAAAGAAAGAGTGATGGTTTGAATTTGAGTGGGTGGGGGTAGGTAGGGATCCTATAGGGTCCACAGATCCTGTGGGGTCAAGGACTTAGCATCCCTGCTCCAATTAGGCGTGCAAAACGCCTTTTGTATGCAATACTGGCGTTTAACGCCAGACTGCTGCCTGTTTTTGGCGTTAAACGCCCAAATGTAGCATGTTTCTAGCATTTAACGCCAGGTTGATGCTTGTTTCTGGTGTTAAACGCCAGCTTGGTACTTGTTTCTGGCGTTAAACGCCAGACAGATGCTTGTTTCTGGCGTTTAAACGCTAGAATGCTCTTCCTCCAGGGTGTGTTGTTTTGAATGCTGTTTTTCATTCTGTTTTGATTTTTCAGTAGTTTTTATGACTTCACATGATCATCAACCTAAAGAAAACATAAAATAACAATAGAAAATAAATAGATATAATTAAATAACATTGGGTTGCCTCCCAACAAGCGCTTCTTTAATGTCAATAGCTTGACAGTCAGCTCTCATGGAGTCTCACAGATGTTCAGAGCATTGTTGGGACCTCCCAAAACCAAACTTAGAGTTTGAATGTGGGGGTTCAACACCAAACTTAGAGTTTGGTTGTGGTCTCCCAACACCAAACTTAGAGTTTGACTGTAGGGGCTTTGGTTGACTCTGCAGTGAGAGAAGCTTTTCATGCTTCCTTTCCAATGTTACAGAAGGAGATCCTTGAGTTTTAAACACAAGGTTGTCCTCATTCAGTTGAAGGAGCAACTCTCCTCTGTCCACATCAATCACAGCTTTTACTGTGGCTATGAAGGGTCTTCCAAGGATGATGGATTCATCCTCATCCTTCCCAGTGTCTAGGATTATGAAATCAGTAGGGATGTATAGGCCTTCAACCTTTACTAACACGTCCTCTACTAGTCCATAAGCCTGTTTTCTCGAGTTGTCTGCCATCTCTAATGAGATTCTGGTAGCTTGCACCTCAAAGATCCCAAGTCTCTTCATTACAGAGAGTGGCATAAGGTTAATGCCTGACCCCAGGTCACATAGAGCCTTCTCAAAGGTCATGGTGCCTATGGTACAGGGTATTAAGAATTTACCAGGATCCTGTTTCTTTTGAGGTAATTTCTGCCTATCCAATGCATTCAGTTCATTGGTGAGCAAGGGAGGTTCATCTTCCCAAGTCACATTACCAAATAATTTGGCATTCAACTTCATGATTGCACCAAGGTACTTAGCAACTTGCTCTTCAGTAATATCTTCATCTTCTTCAGAGGAAGAATACTCATCAGAGCTCATGAAGGGCAGAAACAAGTTGAATGGAATCTCTATGGTCTCTATATGAGCCTCAGATTCCTTCGGTTCCTCAAAGAGAAACTCCTTATTGGTCAGTGAACGTCCCAGGAGGTCTTTCTCACTAGGATTTACGTCCTCCTCCCCCCCTCTCTGGGTTCGGCCACACCAAGTAAGGTTATGGCCTTGCACTCTCTTTTTGGATTCTCTCTGTATTGCTTGGGAGATTACTAAGAGGAGTTTCAGTAACCCTTTTACTCAGCTGGCCCACTTGTGACTCCAAATTTCTAATGGAGGACCTTGTTTCATTCATGAAACTTAGAGTGGCCTTAGATAGATCAGAGACTATATTTGCTAAGCTAGATGGATTCTGCTCAGAGTTCTCTGTCTGTTGCTGAGAGGATGATGGAAAAGGCTTGCTATTGCTAAACATGTTTCTTTCACCATTATTAAAGCCTTGTTGAGGCTTTTGTTGATCCTTCCATGAGAAATTTGGATGATTTCTCCATGAGGGATTATAGGTGTTTCCATAGGGTTCACCCATGTAATTTACCTCTGCTATTGCAGGGTTCTTAGGATCATAAGCTTCTTCTTCAGAAGATGCCTCTTTAGTACTGTTGGATGCAGCTTGCAATCCATTCAGACTCTGAGAAATCATATTGACTTGCTGAGTTAATATTTTGTTCTGAGCCAATATGGCATTCAGAGTATCAATTTCAAGAACTCCCTTCCTCTGAGGCGTCCCATTACTCACAGGATTCCTTTTAGAAGTGTACATGAACTGGTTATTTGCAACCATGTCAATGAGTTCCTGAGCTTCTGCAGGCATTTTCTTTAGGTGAATGGATCCACCTACAGAATGGTCCAATGACATCTTAGCTAATTCAGACAGCCCATCATAGAATATATCCAGGATGGTCCATTCTGAAAGCATGTCAGAGGGACACTTTTTGGTCAGTTGCTTGTATCTCTCCCAAGCTTCATAGAGGGATTCGCCTTCTTTTTGTCTAAAGGTTTGAACATCCACTTTAAGCTTACTCAGCTTTTGAGGAGGAAAGAACTTGGCTAAGAAAGCCGTGACCAGCTTATCCCAAGAGTCCAGGCTATCTTTAGGTTGAGAGTCCAACCATATTCTAGCTCTGTCTCTTACAGCAAACGGGAAAAGTATAAGCCTGTAGACCTCGGGATCAACGCCATTGCTCTTAACAGTATCACAGATCTGCAAGAATTCAATTAAAAACTAAAAAGGATCTTCTGATGGAAGTCCATGAAACTTGCAATTCTGTTGCATCAGAGAAACTAATTGAGGTTTTAGCTCAAAATTGTTTGCTCCAATGGCAGGGATTGAGATGCTTCTTCCATGTAAGTTGGAATTTGGTCCAGTAAAGTCACCAAGCATCTTCCTTGCACCTCCACCATTATTATTGGTTTCGGCCATGTCTCCTTCTTTTTCGAAAAATTCTGTCAGATTTTCTCCAGAGAGTTGTGCTTTAGCTTCCCTTAGCTTCCTCTTCAAAGTCCTTTCAGGTTCAGGATCAGCTTCAACAAGAAAGTTCTTATCCTTGTTCATGCTCATGTGAAAAAGAAGAGAACAGAAAAGAAGAGGAATCCTCTATGTCACAGTATAGAGATTCCTTTATGTGAGTAGAAAAAGAAAAGAATAGAAGAAGAAAAATTTGAACACAGAGAAGAAGAGTGGGTTCGAATTTTTGAGTAAAAGAGAAGTGTTAGTAGATAAATAAATAATTAGAAGGAGATAAGAGAGGGAAGAATTCGAAAATTAATTAAAATAAAATAAAAATATTTTATTTTTAATTTAAAATTAAAGTTAGAATTCGAAAATTTTAAAAAAAGAAAAATAAAATTAAATTAAATTAAAATTTAAAACAATTAGTTAATTAAAAATGAATTTTGAAAAAGAGGAAGGTGATTTTCGAAAATTAGAGAGAGAATTAGTTAGGTAGTTTTGAAAAAGATATGATTGAAATAGTAAACTTTTTTAAAATCAAACAAAAAGATAAGTTATTAATTGAAAGATATGGTTGAAAATTTAATTTGAAAAAGATTTTTAAAAAAATTTAAAAAATTTGATTTTTGAAAATTTAAAGTTGATTACTTGACTAACAAGAAACAAAAAGATAAGATTTTAATATTTAAAGATTGAACCTTTCTTAATAGGCAAGTAACAAACTTTAAAATTTTTGAATTTAAATGCTAGTAATCAATTCGAAAATATGAAACAAAAATAAGAAAAAGATTTTGAAAATCAATTTGAAGTTTTCGAAATCTGAAAGAAAAAATGAAAAAGATTTGATTTTTAAAAAAAAAGATTTGAAAAAAAGACAGAATTTTTAAATAGAAAATTTGACTTGACTCATAAGAAACAACTAAATTTTAAAAAGTTTTGAAGAAAAGACAGAATTTTTAAAAGGAAAAGATATTTTTTATTTTTGAATTTTTAATGAAGAAAGGAAAAAACAACAAAAAGACTCAAAATATGAAAATTCAAGATCAAAACACATAATGCATGCAAGAACACTTTGAATGTCAAGATGAACACCAAGAATACTTTGAAGATCAAGATGAACATCAAGACTTATTTTTTTTAAAAAATTTTTAAGAAAAGAAAAATATGCAAGACACCAAACTTAGAAATTTTCAAACTTTAGACACTAACAAATTGAAAATGCATATGAAAAACAAGAAAAGACACAAAACATGAAAATGCAAAGATCAAACAAGTAAATTCATCAAGAACAACTTGAAGATTATGAAGAACATATGATGAATTTTCGAAAATAAGAAGAATGCAATTGACACCAAACTTAAAATTTGACACTAGACTCAAACAAGAAACACAAAATATTTTTGGTTTTATGATTTTGTTAAAATTTTTTTTTTTGGATTTTTCGAAAATTATTTGCAAAAAGAAAATAAGAAACTCAAATTTTTTAATAAAGATTCAAGGACTCATGCAATGTTAGTCTAAAGCTTCAGTCTAAAGAGATTAGACAGGGCAGAACAAGCTTCAACAAGACATTACATACAACAGCCAAATTGATGGGAATCAACTGACTCCTGTGATGATAAAAGCATCATCTGAAACTCTAAAATTCATTCTTAAAAATTCTGAAGAACATAGAATAATAATAATAATTTTTTTTAAAAAAATTTTCGAAAATAAAAATAATAAAAACAAAAAACTTAAAATTAAAATAAAATTACCTAATCTGAGCAACAAGATGAACCGTCAGTTGTCCAAACTCGAACGATCCCCGGCAACAGCGCCAAAAACTTGGTGCACAAAATCGTGATCGTTCATTCCTTGGTAACGGCGCTAAAAACTTCATGCACACGTTCATAATTTTAGTTCTTTGTCACAATTTCACACAACTAACCAGCAAGCGTACTGGGTCGTCCAAGTAATAAACCTTACGTGAGTAAGGGTCGATCCCACGGAGATTGTCGGCTTGAAGCAAGCTATGGTCACCTTGTAAATCTCAGTCAGGTGGATTTAAATGGTTATGGTAAATTAATAATTAAAATATAATTAAAATATAAAATATGATAGAGATACTTATGTAATTCATTGGTGAGAGTTTCAGATAAGCGTATAGAGATGCTTTTGTTCCTTTTGAACCTCTGCTTTCCTGCTGTCTTCATCCAATCATTCCTACTCCTTTCCATGGCAAGCTTTATGTTGGGCATCACCGTTGTCAATGGCTACATCCCGCCCTCTTAGTGAAAATGGTCCAAAATGCGCTGTCACCCCATGGCTAATCATCTGTCGGTTCTCGATCATACTGGAATAGGATTCAGTAATCTTTTTGCGTCTATCACTACGCCCAGCACTCGCGGGTTTGAAGCTCGTCATAGCCATCCCTTCCCAAATCCTACTCGAAATACTACAGACAAGGTTTAGACTTTCCGGATCTCAAGAATGGCCGCCAATAATTCTAGCCTATACCACGAAGACTCTGATCTCACGATCAGGAGGCTAAGAGATATGTATTCAAGCTTGTTTGCATGTAGAACGGAAGTGTTTGTCAGGCACGCATTCATAGGTGAGAATGGTGAGGAGCATCACATAATCATCACATTCATCATGTTCTTGTGTGCGAATGAATATCTTAGAGAAGAAATAGGCTTGAGTTGAATAGAAAAACAATAGTACTTTGCATTAATTCATGAGGAATAGTAGAGCTCCACACCTTAATCTATGGTGTATAGAAACTCTACCGTTGAAAATACATAAGAAAAAGGTCTAGGTATGGCCGAATGGCCAGCCTCCAAGGTTTAGGGACTAAACGTCCAAAGATGTCTAATACAATAGTAAAAGGTCCTATTTATACTAAACTAGTTACTAGGGTTTATAGAGATAAGTAAATGATGCAGAAATCCACTTCTGGGGCCCACTTGATGTGTGCTTGGGCTGAGCATTGAGCTTTCATGTGTAGAGACTTCTTTTGGAGTTAAACGCCAGGTTGTAACCTATTTCTGGCGTTTAACTCTGCTTTGTAACCTATTTCTGGCGTTTAACTCCAGAATAGGGCAGGAAGCTGGCGTTGAACGCCAGTTTGTGTCGTCTAAATTCGGGCAAAGTATGGACTATTATATATTGCTGGAAAGCCCTGGATGTCTACGTTCGAAAGCAATTGAGATCGCGCCATTTGGACTCTTGTAGCTCCAGAAAATCCACTTTGAGTGCAGGGAGGTCAGAATCCAACAGCATCTGCAGTCCTTCTTCAGCCTCTGAATCAGATTTTTGCTCAAGTCCCTCAATTTCAGTCAGAAAGTACCTGAAATCACAGAAAAACACACAAAATCATAGTAAAGTCTAGAAATGTAATTTTTAATTAAAAACTAATAAAAATATACTAAAAACTAACTAAATCATACTAAAAACTATGTAAAAACAATGCCAAAAAGCGTATAAATTATCCGCTCATCAGTATCCCAGATAATCTCTTCCACCTCCTGTCTCAACAAGCATTGCACTCCATGCCACCAGTGTTCAACTTCTCCCTCCAGCATATAGGTTGCAAATTTTACATGTTGTCCTTCCGGCACATGTTGCGCTTGCAGTGACTTTCCGATACCACGAAACCAGTTATCAGCTTCAGTAGCCACCAGCATTTCTCTAAACTTGGGCAGATTTACTTTCAGAAAAGTTGTCAGTGTCATAGGGTTATCGTGATTTCCAACGCCTTCATTACCATTATAGTTTCTGCTGCGCTCACCATTACGTCTTCCATTACGATCTCCACTCCTCTCTCCTAAACAGTCAATTGCTCGTGCTGTAGTAGTTGCCTTTCACGCACAACCTCAGTCATGGTGTTTACCGCAGCTATAAAAGCATTCGCATTCCTCGTCAGATCATCTATAGGGTTCGCACCACGCCTACCACGTCCTCGTCCCCGTGCAACCATCAAGATCCTGTTCACACCCAACATTCAATATTAAGGTGATCAGTCTTAATATTTCAAGTAAAGTGTAAATAGTCTCTAAAATGGATACACAGTAACAATCATGCAATCCATATCACAAGGATATTCTATATGCATGAGACACAACTCAGAGTATACAATGAAGCATAATTCAGTCCATTTTCTCAGCCTTTAATAGGAATAAACTGCTCTGATACCAAATTGTAACGACTCAATTTTAAGCACGTCATGATCATATTAAAAATCAAGCGTCACCAACTTGCTTTCTTAAAAATTAACTAATCATTTATTATTAAGCCTATAATCATATTAGCACGTGATAGAACTATCGAAAAACTAAAATAATTTAACAAGTACGATAAAATAACACAATCATCAGAGATAGAGATAATATACATCATACATACTGTTTATATATATATATATATATAAAAAATAGTATGTATGATGTATATAAGTTAGCATACAACCCTTCACATCTTGTTACGATATACATAATCAACTTTCCAGGCTCTGGTCCATATAGGAAGCACCTAAGTTGGCGCCCGAAAACTAGCCTAATCAACTATATACATCTTACTCTCTCATTGAGTCTAATCAAAAGTGAGAGACTAAATGCAAAAGTTAGGCTAACACATAAACTCCTAAAAGCCACATCCTCAGCTCCCAAGCATCAACTATCATCATGGGAGGAAATCTCAATCACATTTAAACACTCCACAAGATTTTCATCCTCATCATCAGAAATCTCAATAATCTAAGGAGTGGTCCTGGCGCTCGTACTACTGCTCGACCAACACTCGTCGGTCCACTAATGGAGGTGGTGTGCAGCTCTTCAGAAGAGAACTCAGATGAAGACACTGAGATATGCTCTATAGGAATATCCAACTCAGGTATGGACTCTAGTACATGCTCCTCCATAGGCTCAAGCTTAGGGGCCACCTGATCCTCAGGCTGATCAGGGTGCTGATGAGGTACAGGTCCGTCATGAAACGGGTGAAACGAAGTATCAGGAAGAAGCTAATGTAACGGAAACTCATAAGGAATATTGGGGTTAAAGAACGGGGTGTTAATCGGATGACGGAAAGGGTAGTCGTGCAGAACGTACATACGGGTCCTAATCTCTGTAACTACTACGTAGAACCTATGATGTACAAGATCCTTATATATGTAGGGAGGGTCCATCTCGTAGAATAGAACTGCCCATCTCCATCTGATGGGGAAAGAAGGAAGGGGTAAGAATTAGGGGGTTCTTAGTAGGGCCAGGGATAGTTAGTTAAGTCAGGATTATCACAATTCAATTAATTCACAACCAAATATGCAAGAATCACCAAGAAATAGAATATTTCAGAATACCATTAAGGAATGCACAAATACAAGAAGACAATCGCAAATAATTTCACATTATCAAGTAAAATGCAAATGCGCAACAAGGATGATGCATGTCTAATCCTATCGCAGGTAATAAGCTCATTTGTCGGTTTCGACCCGCACCCGACGCAATCCAACTCGCAAGTCGGTTAAGGCATTTTAGCGATATAACCTCTGCAAGTTTCTACTTCTTGCAAGCACTGACTCTCTAGCTGAAGTAAGTCGAACATGACCTCTGCAGGTACTTGCAGGTGCTAATTTTCCAACTGAAGCATGTGACTCTTTCTCCTAGAAGCTATTCCATATTTACGGGCGTCCCTGCACAATCATTCATATATAAAGCCCACGGCTTGTTAACTTTTATCCTTTGGCACCATAATCATACTATTGTCACCGTTTCTCGACCTTTCCATAATCACACTTGCCGATTTATCTTCTCTCTTTCTTCAGTCTTTTATTTATTTATCCTTAATAGTTCAAACTATCTTCACCCTGTTCTCTCCCCATCCACTAAGTATTTTACGAAAAAAAAATCATAAGATCCTTAATTAAGTTAACTTTGTGATTCTAAATCTTTTAAAAATGGTATTCTCTTTTTATTCCATTCTATCTTACCATTAATAATATCGATAATAATAATATCTTTACTAAATAATCACTGAGATCTACTATACAGGAATATCCCACTAAGTTATAAATAGTATTTATAACTTCCTTAAAGACGTAACTCCTTTTAAGCTTTACTTCTAAACTTTTATTAATAATGTTTTAAACTTCAAACTTTTAATTATTTTACTTTTAACCCAACACTTTTAGAAAACTACTAATTAGCTCTTTATTTATTAATATTTACAAAAGCAACTTTGAGTTTTTTATAAAAATACTTGCTCATCCCCAAATACTTGTTTTTTACTCAAAATACCTCTAAATTTATGCATTTATAAAATCAACTTCAATTTTTTCTCAAAACAAAATTTCATTCTCAAATAAATGATATTATCATGGTAACAAATACAGTTTCTTAAACCCAAAAATATCTTTTTATAATTTGTTCAAAAATAAATATACATAGCTTTAAATCCGTTTATGAGCTTTATGGTTACCGATTCTTCACAGCTTTTTATTTAATCTCTCGGTTCTTTAATTATACAAATTTTTACTTGATTTTTAAAATAATCCTAGTCCTGAATTCATCAAAATAATTTGAATCTTGCTGCACTTAAACCGACCGAATCTCAAACTTATCACAAATATCAATATATCACAAGAATTCAACATAAATTCAATCAAATCCAATCAACAATCAATCACAACATCAATTCACTTATCTAATACAAATTTAACCGGTGAGAAGTTACCAAAAATTCTACTTCCGTATGAAATCAAAACAACAAAAAGTTTGGAGAAACTTTTTGACTGAGCTATTGAAGAAGAAAATGTCAGAAATCATTTGTGCCTCTTAGAACTCTAATTGGCCGAACTCAAGAGAAGAAAAACTGTATCACCGTCAACTTCTACTAAACAAAAGTGACGCCAACGTGTAAAGGTGGAAGATACGAACACTTTTATCGAATTAGATTTTTTATTGGAGTTATGAATTTAAAAAAATTGGAGTCGAAAAGTTTTAAGAGTTTCACGGTTTCCTCTCTCTCACTCTCAGTCACTTCCCTTCTCACTGTGCATTAAATGAAACCAAATGAAGTTAGATAATGATGATTAATATAATGAAAAATAATTAGGTGTCATGCTTACAATAATAAATAGTTAGGTGTCACAAGCTTCTTTGTTTTTGTTTCTCCATTTGTTCAGTCACTTGGAAAGAGAATTAAGGGATATGCTGGTGATAATATATGATGATGATTAAGGTTGGTTTTAATGAGATGCCATTATTTAATGTGATTCCATGTTTCTTTTCTTTTCTTTTTTTTTCCAAGGATTGATTCAGCTTATTATAAGGAATGGTGATTAGAAAAGGAGTTTAATTTAATAAAAGGGTGATTTGTCAAATTAAGGGGCTGGGTGTTACGCCCGTGTACCGCTGAGTTGAGTTAGTGGTTCAAGTTAATTATAGCATGTAAAATAAATTAATAACATAAGAATAAAATTATATTATCATTTATTTTACTTTGAAACTCGGAATTAACTCATTGAAATAAAACTAATTGCTAAAAATAATATTTTTCAAAAATATCGTATTGGTATAAAAATTTGGGTTGTTACACATTATAATATTACATACAAAGCTAACTACAAAACCTACTCCTCTGAACAAAAGTTCAACTAATAAGGCGAGGAAAAAAATAAATTATGACAATAACTCAACTTGCAATCATGTTCTTTTATACTCCTGCAACTTTGCAATAAGCCTTTGCACCTGTAGTTGAAAGGGGTGGAAATAGGAGGTAAGATAGAACTAGGGAGTTCTTAGTAGAGTCAGGGTAGTTAATTAAGTCCTCTTAATAGAGTCGGGGTAGTTAGTTAAGTCCATTTTAATACTATACCCAGTCAACAGTAGCAACCAATAAACGCAACAAGCATAATAATTAAAGAACATAGAAAATCAAGCACAGCACATACATAATCAAAGAAAACAAAGTTCATAGAAAAGATGCACAAATAATTATGATGCATGTTTATTCTTAATGTAGGTAATGAGCTCATTTGTCGGTTTCTACCCGTTCCCGACACTATCCGGAGCTAGTTCCGGACATGACTTTCCAAATGGCACAACTCTTGTAAGCAATCTCGCCTTACAGGTGTAGTTGTCTCTAGCTATTAAATGGAGAACATAACCTCTGTAAGCAATCTCACCTTACAGGTGCAGCGCTTTCTAGCTGTTGTATGTTAAAATAAACCTCCATAAACAACCTCGCCTTACAGGTGCGATCCTCTATAGCCGATGTATCCCTGGAAAGCAACTTTCTCAGTGGAATTACCACCATATCTCTGTTCGTTCTTAGCAACAAATAACAACCTTAGCCTGCTTTCAGTGAAAAACATCTTGGCTCATTTTACTTTATTATTCTTAATATATCAAAATATGTTCGCACTATTCACTCGTCTTTTTCTAAATATTTTATGAAAAGAGAATTATAAGATTCTCAATATATCTCTGTTTCTAATGCTTTTAGAGAGTCTTATTGTTTTACTTTTTTTTCCTCACTTAATAAAAATAATGGCTTTAATAAAAATATGTTACTTAAATAGGTAAAAATACAATAATATTAAAGAAGCATTAATATTCTAATATATCTATTTTTAATATGAAAAAACTAGTTTGTTAAAGTATTAATCTTAAACTTTTAGAAATTATACTTTAAACGTCAAACTTTTAGGTATTTTATTCTTAACCCAACATTTTCTAGAAAATTACTAGTATATAATATTTCAAAATACATAAATAATAATCATAATACCAGAATAATAGTATTATTTTTTGTCATTGCCCAAAACTTATGGACTTGAACTTTAAATAATCTTATTACTCAAAACTTATTAACTTAAGCTTTATTATTAAACTTTTATAAATTATTCTATATCTTTAAAATTTTTAAAATATTTATATTTTTATCCCAACATAATTTATAAATTACTAAAATGTCCTTACATATAATATAATTACCAAAATAACCTTGCACCTTTTATAGGATACCTATTTTACTCCTGAACTTCTTAATTTTACTCAAAATACCCTAAAATTTATATAATTACAAAACTAACTTCGATTTTTACTAAATTACTATTTAAATCTCAAAAATAAATTTTATTTCTATGATTATATCTTTACCAAAGGACCGAACTCCATTCTCAAAATTCTTCAAGTTTTCTGCTTGATTTTTAAATTCATTTTTGAGTTTTATGCTTACCAATTTTTCATCTCTTTTAATTTAATCTTTCGGCCACCAAAACTGATCAATTCTTATCATTTAATCTCATCACCGCAGTCCCAAAAGCCATCAAAATACTCCAGTTGGGTTGTTCTTATACGGCAGAATCAAAATCTCAAGCAAACAACAATACTTTAACAAAATTCAACATAAACTCAATTAAAGTCAAACAATAATCAATAACCAACATTCACTTATCTCATTCACATTTAATTGGTACAAAATTACCAAACCTTATCTTTAGCCCACCGTCCT
The DNA here is from genome assembly GCF_000816755.2 of Arachis ipaensis. NCBI lineage: Eukaryota > Viridiplantae > Streptophyta > Magnoliopsida > Fabales > Fabaceae > Arachis > Arachis ipaensis. The sequence goes on from NC_029794.2 coordinate 46,458,159, forward strand.
TATAACCGAAGTACCATGGAAACTTTCTGACTGAGAAATCTGAGAAGAAAACGTCAAAGATCGGCTACTCTACTTCTAAGTTCACTTGGCTGAACATGCATGGAGGCACAACACCTTCATCGTCGACTTCTCCCGAATAAAAGTGAGGTCAACAGGAAGAGGAGGAAGATATCAAAACTTTAATCGGTTTAGATTTTTTATTGGAGCTACAGAGCTCAAGAAATCGAGGTTGAAAGTTCAATGGTGCCATGGTTTCTTTCTTCTCTCACCCACGGTCTCTCTCTCATTTTTTTCCCAAGAAGTTTGGTAATGCATGAGAGAATGATGATGAATGGTGCTAAATGAGGATTATGTGTCAAATGTAAGACCCAGTTAATTAACGGCTAATTAACTCATAAAAGAGAATTTATTCTAGAAAGCAAAAAATGTTATTTTTATGGCTTAATATGATAGAGGAGATTGAGACGAGAATTTCGGTACCAATTTTATAGAAATCAGACCAAGATTGGACCAAACGAGCCAAACCGGTCCAATCGGACCCAAAATGGGCCCTTGGCCCAACTAAACTAAACCAAAACCCTAGTTTTCAGCACTCTCTCTCCTCACTTATCACTCAAACACGTTGAAATGGAGTAAGGGAGGGGAAGAACACTCTCTCAAACTTCTATCTCTCACTTGATCTTCAAACCACCATAACTTTTGATCTAGAGCTCCGATCGCCGTACCGTTTGCAGCCAGGCATTCACCGCGGAGAGCTCTACAAAACCCATACAATCATTCTTAAGGTAAGCCACGTTTTGCTCTTCAAAATTCCAGCCCTTGTTTTCGAGTTTTATGAATGAAATGTTGAGATTTTGGGCTCTTTAATGTTATAGGACCCAACTCTCTTGAAGGAGAAGGTTAATCTTGTCTCTTTGGACCTTGGGTGTGGTAAGATTCTCAACCCTAGTGTAATTTGTTGTTCTATGATGTTGGGTATTGAGATGTTATGTATGGGTATGATGATTGTGGCTTAGGCTGTGTATATGTGAATATTGGAGCTTGATTGGTGACTTTGGAAAGCTTGGGAGAGGGTTTTGTGTGATAAAATCTGTTCTTGGAGGTGTTGAGACCTTGAGAGCTTGTCGACAAGTGGTTTGGAAGTGCTCCGGTTGAGCTTGGGAAATCGGCTAAGGTATGGTCTCGGTTTCTCGTATCTAATATATAATGTGGTAGGAAATACTTAGGCTAGAGGCCCTAAGATAGGCATTGAATGGTTGATGTTGTTAAATGGTTGAGATATATGACGTGATCATATATGTGATTATGAATATTGATGCCTTGATTGTGTGATATATGAGAAAATGCATGTTGTGATATATGCTTGATGAATGATTAAGGTTGAATTGGTGGGTGGTACCATGTTGATGGTGAGTATGATGTTGATTATGTATAATGATGGTTGATTGAAAATGGTATTATTGGAAATTGGGATGAGGGAGGATGTATGACATGATATTGTGTTTGTCTTTTAGCCATTTGATTGAGAAGTGTTAAAAGGGTTGGATGGTGATTTTGGGAAATTTGGTAAAATGTCAATGTGTGAGTTGAGGATGGCTTGATGTTGATTTTGGTATATCTTGATTGATTTCAAAGAAAAAGGATGAAATTGGCATGTTTTGATTGATTTTGAAAAGAGTTGAAAGTGGCTTGTTTTGAAAATGGCACTTTATGGTTTTGTATGAAAATATGGTTTTTGGGCATACTTTGACGGGACATAACTTGGACTACCGATCTTTGATTTGTGCCAAATATGTTTAGAAATGAAATTGGATCCGGGATGTCCATGCCGTTCGAAGAACAGGTGAAAACGATTTAAAATGAGAAAGTTATGTTCGTCGGAAGATTGGGGGTTGAATCTGTGAATTCTGCAGCTTTTAACTTAGAAAATTTTTAGCAGAATGACCCTCCGCGCGTAGGCGCACTTGGCGCGTACGCGCCGTTCTTCGAGAAAGCACCATCCACGCGTGCACGTGGTGTGCGCTGGTGCATCGATGCGCTGCACCAAATGCCCAGCTATTTTCCCGAGAGTTGTGCCAGTTTTGTGCCTGGGGCGCAAGAGCACCCATGCGTACGCGTGGTTGACGCTCGCGCATCGTTTGGATATTTTTCAACCCGCGCGTCCGCGCGTATGACGCTTGCGCGTCGATGAGATTTTGTGGCCATCCACGCGTGCGCGTGGAGTGCGCTTACGCGTGTTCCTGTTTTCATCCCAAAGTTGAGTTTTGAGTTTTAAAAGCCAAATTTCATACTTCTAAGCCTCCGATCTCACCACTTATGTCTTAAATCATTATAATATGCCTAGCAATGAGGCAAGGGCTAGTAAATGTGATAACTTGTGAGTGAAGCAAGGGAAAAATGAATGATCAATGAGGATCAAAGATGATTATGTGAGATGCAGAGGATGGCAGTGGAAGTGCTTGTTGTGCCATGGGCCGAAGGGCCATAATTGTTAATGAATTGGCTGGTTATGGATTTAACCGTGAGCCAGATGGCTAGATGATTGCCGTGTTACGGCGGAGCCATGATTATGGCTAAGTATAAATGCATATATGCTGTTGAATGAATTGTGAATGTTTGCACTTCCACCATCGGAGATGAGGGTTTCCCTGGGAGGAAGTAGTGGCTAGCCACCACGTGCTCCAGGTTGAGACTCGAAGCTCTTTTGACCCTATGTCATAAGTGTGGCCGGGCACTGTGAAAGGCCCGGATGAGCTCGCCCCCATAAATATTCACCAATGAGGGTGATGGATATGGATCATGATTATGATCAAATTTATGATGAGTATAACTCGAGTTGGGGATGCGCGACAGAGGGACAGTCCAATGGTTAGCTACCAGGACTTGTCGGGTTGGCTCTATAACCGACAGATGATATCATCAGCCACTAGGGACAGGCAAACATCATATGCATACTATATGAATTGTTTGAGATTGCCTATTTGACTGCATATTACTTGCTAATTGTCTAAATGCCTTATCTGTTCCTATTTGTAAATCTCTTGTCTGATATAACTGTGTTTGCTATATTACACTCCTACTGGTGGTTGGGAGGTCTGAAGGAATTGGAAAGGGAAGTATTAGTTAGACTGAAGGATCTTTAGTCAGTTGCCACTTACGGTTTAGTTTGTTTATAAGCTTTGATATTATCTGGAGGAAGTTCTAGGATTGCCTTCGGCTTTCCTCTATTATTATGTATTATATATGTGGAAGATGTTACCATGCTGGGGACTTCTGTTTCTCACCCATGCGGATTTTGTGGTTTTCAGATGCAGGACGTGAGGTTTCTCACTGAGGTACGCTGGAGACTTCTGGATTAGCGAAGATCCTTTGTTCTCGGGACTCTGTTTTGGTTTATATATCTTGTTTCATACCTTTATCTCCACTAAATAATACAAACTGTGATGACTTTTCTTATAGGAGATTTTTGGAGAATAGGATTCTGTATTTGTGTCCCTTTGGATTTCCTTTGGGGTTTTCTTATTTTATTATATGTATATATATATTGCTATGCTCGGACCGGTTATCTTCGCATCCGGATTTGAGTTTTGATATTCCCGTTTTTGACACTCCTTTGTATATATATAATCTCGCGTTGTTCTATTCTTGTTCGCTACGTTATCGATCAGAGTGTTGCGCTTTCGAGTTACGGTTTTTGTTTACCCCTTTTTCCACAAAGGCTCCTAGTTATAATCCTTATTCACACTACTATATGTACTAGATTTTTGTTCTAGAGGTCGTAATACCTTGCCATCTCTGAATTATGACTTAAGCATAAGACTCTGTATGGTAGGGTGTTACATTATGGTATCAGAGCAGTTCGTTCGTGTAGAGCCTGAGGGACAGACTGACTATGCTTCTGTGCATTCTCTGTATGTGTGTTATGTGCTATTAGTATATCTGCTTGATATAATTGTCATAAACGTTCATGAGCATGCATTTGGGACTTTGAAGCACTAGACTTCCGATATTGAGACTGATCAACTTAATATCGATTGTTTGGTATGTATAGGAACCAGATGGCGCCTCGTGGACGCGGTAGAGGTCGTAGGAGCGGTCATACGAATGCTCGTGCACCGGAGATTAACCCTAATGACCCGGTGAACTTTATGACTGCATTGGAGAACATGGCTGCTGCTATGCAAGCCACTGTTGAGGCTCTTGGTCAACAGATGAACAACCATGGTAATGACGGAGGTGGAGTTCAGGGCCCGATAACACTGGCAAACTTTTTGAAGGTTAACCCACCTAAGTTCAAGGGAACCACTAGCCCGACTGAGGCCGATACATGGTTTCAGGCCATGGAACGAGCACTGCAAGCGCTGGTGGTACCTGAAGGGCAGCGTGTGGAGTTCGCTACCTATTTGCTCACTGGGGAAGCGTCGCATTGGTGGCAAGGAATCTAACACCTCCTGCAGCAGGGTGATGAATATATCACCTGGGATGTCTTCCAAGAGGAGTTCTATAAGAAGTACTTTCCGACTTCTGCCAGGACGGCCAAGTAACTTGAATTGTTGCAGCTAAAGCAGGGTACTATGTCCGTATCTGAGTATACTGACAAGTTTGAGGAGCTGTTCAGATTCTCTCGTATGTGTCAAGGGACTCCGGTGGAATATGAGGAATGGAAGTGTGTTAAGTACGAAGGAGGACTCCGGAGCGATATTTTTGGTTCGGTGGGGCCAATGGAGATTAGGACTTTCTCCGAGTTGGTGAACAAGTGTAGGGTTGCTGAAGAGTGTGTGAAGAGGGCAGCCACTGAGAAAGGAAGTCATAAAGGATCATTTCCACAGAACCGAGGGAAGAGTTTTGCACCTAGAGGTCCACCTTTTAAGAAGGGAGGTTCCTTTAGGAGGCCCAACAACAACTACTCCCAAGGGAAAAGGTTTGGTAAGCAGCCTCAGAATGATTAAGCTTGTACTAGGTGTGGGAGTCACCATCCGGGAGTACCATGCAAGGCCGGATGGGGTTTGTGCTACAATTGTGGAAAGGTGGGACATAGAGCCGCAAGTTGTCCGGAGCAGCAGAAGCAAGGTGCTGGGAAAGCACAACAGACCGGTCGGCTATTCACCACCTCAGCTAGGGGTGCAGAGGGATCCGAGACACTCATTCGAGGTAACTGTGAAATGGCTGGTCAAACTTTAAATGCTTTATTTGATTCGGGAGCATCGCATTCATTCATTGCATTTGAGAAAGCCCATGAGTTAGGATTGAAGATCGTAACCTTAGGTTATGACCTAAAAGTATATAATGCTACCCATGAAGCCATGGTAACTAGGCTAGGATGCCCGAAAGTTTCGTTTAGGTTCAAGCAGCATGATTTTGTCCATAATTTAATCTGCTTACCGATGATCGGTCTTGATCTTATCTTGGGATTGGACTGGTTATCTGAGAACCATGTCCTGCTTGATTGTTCTACAAAGTCGGTGTACTTTATGCCGGAAGATACAGACGGGCCGGTTGTGGTGAATAATTATTACTTGAATTCGATGATGGTAAACTGTTCCGAAATCGAATGTCAGGGTATCCTGTTGTTAACCGCGGGTGTTTCGGGTGATGACCAAAGGTTGGATCAGATTCTGGTAGTATGTGAGTTTTCGAAAGTGTTTCCCGATGATATTGAGGAATTTCCACCTAACCGAGAGGTCGAGTTTGCTATTGAATTGGTGCCTGGGGTGGGACCAATCTCAAGTGCTCCTTATAGAATGTCACCGTCAGAGATGGCTGAGCTAAAGTCTCAGTTAGAGGAATTGTTGGGTAAGAACTTTATCCGACCAAGTGTTTCCCCGTGGGGTGCTCCAGTGTTACTGGTAAAGAAGAAAGATGGAAGTATGCAACTCTGTGTGGATTACAGGCAGCTGAACAAGGTCACCATAAAGAATAAGTACCCATTACCGAGGATTGATGATCTCATGGATCAGTTACAAGGAGCTGGGGTTTTCTCCAAGATCGATTTGCGATCTGGTTATCACCAGATAAGGGTGAGGGGTGAGGATATCCCTAAGACCGCTTTCAGGACTCGTTATGGTCATTACGAGTACACTGTAATGTCCTTTGGGTTGACGAACGCTCCTGCGGTATTCATGGATTACATGAATAGAGTGTTCCATCCGTTTCTGGATAAATTCGTTGTTGTCTTCATTGACGACATACTAATTTACTCCAAGACTGAAGAAGAGCATGTGGAACACTTGAGGACCGTGTTGCAAATTCTAAAGGAGAAGAAACTCTATGCGAAACTGTCTAAGTGTGAGTTCTGGAAGAGTGAGGTGAAGTTTTTGGGTCACGTGGTGAGTAAGAAGGGAATAGTCGTAGATCCAACTAAGGTGGAAGCTGTGATGGATTGGAGGCAACCAACCACAGTAACTGAGATAAGGAGTTTTCTGGGTTTAGCTGGCTATTATCAAAGGTTCATCAAGGGCTTTTCGCAATTAGTTTTGCCGTTGACAAAGTTAACCCGCAAAGACACTCCGTTTGTTTAGACTCCTGAGTGTGAGGAAAGCTTTCAGGCATTGAAGAAAAAGTTGACCACTGCACCTGGGTTGGTGTTACCTGAGCCGAACGAACTATTTGAGGTGTACTGTGATGCCTCACTAAAGGGTCTAGGATGCGTGCTGATGCAGCATCATAAAGTGGTGGCGTATGCCTCACGACAGTTGAAACCTCATGAAGTTAGTTACCCTACACACGATTTGGAACTCGCTGCGGTCGTGTTTGCCTTGAAGGTGTGGAGGCATTATCTCTATGGGGTTAAGTTCCAAGTCTTCTCCGATCACAAGAGCTTGAAATATCTCTTTGATCAGAAAGAGCTTAATATGAGGCAAAGGAGGTGGATGGAATTATTGAAGGACTACGACTTTGAGTTGAATTACCATCCGGGAAGGGCAAATGTAGTGGCGGATGCGTTAAGTCGGAAGTCGTTATATGCGGCTTGGATGATGCTTCAAGAGGAGAAGTTGCTCAAGGGATTCGAGAGTCTAAAAATTGGTTCTCGAGAAGTATCTGGAACCTTGTGTTTGAGCCGATTAGAAATCTCGAGTGATTTTAAGTCTGAGCTCCTAAAGGCTCATGAAAATGATGAAGCGTTATGGAAGGTGTTACCGGCTATCGAGCAAGGAAAACAGTGGAGAGTGTCGGAAGAAGAAGATGGGTTATGGAGATTCAAGGGTAGGATCATTGTGCCGGATGTTGGCATTTTGAGGCAAGATATCTTAAAGGAAGCACACAAAAGCGGATTCTCCATTCACCCGGGAAGTACTAAGATGTACCATGATTTAAAGGCGATGTTTTGGTGGCCAGGTATGAAGAATGATGTGGCGGAATATGTTTCGAAGTGCTTAACTTGCCAAAAGGTAAAGATTGAACATCAAAGACCTTCTGGGATGTTGCAACCTTTAGAGGTTCCGCAATGGAAGTGGGAAAGTATTACAATGGACTTTGTGTCGGGATTGTCAAGGACTAGGACTGGTTTTGATGCTATCTGGGTGATTGTGGACCGACTGACGAAGTCAGCTCACTTTTTGCCGATTCGGATGACTTACACCCTTGAGGAGCTAGCTCGGTTATACATAAAGGAGATTGTGAGACTCCATGGTGTACCTGCTACTATAATCTCTGATAGAGATCCTCGTTTCACTTCGAGGTTCTGGGGTGCATTTCAGAAAGCTTTTGGAACCCGATTAAGCTTGAGTACAGCGTACCATCCTCAAACAGATGGTCAATCCGAGAGGACGATCCAAACACTAGAGGATATGTTGAGAGCTTGTGTTTTGGATCAACCGGCAAGTTAGGATAGGTATATGCCGTTAGTGGAGTTTGCATACAATAATAGTTACCATGCAAGCATCGGAATGGCTCCGTATGAGGCATTGTATGGGAGGAAATGTCAATCTCCGCTATGTTGGTATGAAGCTGGAGAGAAAGGCTTGTTGGGGCCAGAGATGATAGCTAAGACCACTGAACAAGTCAAGAAAATCTGAGATAGGATGCTTACGGCGCAGAGTCGCCAGAAGAGTTACGCCGATCAGAGGCGGAAGCCCTTGGAATTTGAAGAAAGAGATCATATTTTCCTGAAGGTTACTCCAACCACAGGAGTAGGTAGGGCGATTAAAGCGAAGAAGTTGAATCCTCGATACATTGGTCCATTTCAGATCCTGGAGAGGATTGGACCGGTGGCGTATCGGATGGCTCTACCACCTCATCTTTCGAACCTGCACGATGTGTTTCACATGTCACAGCTTCGGAAATACACTCCTAATGCTAGCCATGTGTTAGAACCTGAATCGGTTCAGTTAAGAGAAGATTTGACGCTTCCAGTGGCTCCAGTTAGAATTTATGATACTAGTATCAAACGGTTGCGTGGAAAAGAGGTTTCATTAGTCAAAGTGGCTTGGAGTCGAGGCGGTGTTGAGGAACATACTTGGGAACTTGAGTCGGAGATGCGAACGGATTATCCGCACTTATTCTCAGGTAATTGAATTCGAATTTTGTGGGCAAAATTCCCAATTAGGTGGGTAGGATGTAAGACCCGGTTAATTAATGGCTAATTAACCCATAAAAGAGAATTTATTCTAGAAAGCCAAAAATGTTATTTTTATGGCTTAATATGATAGAGGAGACTGAGACGAGAATTTCGGTACCAATTTTATAGAAATCAGACCAAGATTGGACCGAACGGGCCAAACCGGTCCAACCGAACCCAAAATGGACACTTGGCCCAACTAAACTAAACCAAAATCCTAGTTTTCAGCACTCTCTCTCCTTACTTATCACTCAAACACGCCGAAATAGAGTAAGGGAGGGGAAGAACACTCTCTCAAACTTCTATCTCTCACTTGATCTTCAAACCACCATAACTTTTGATCTAGAGCTCCGATCGCCGCACCGTTTACGGCCACGCGTTCACCACGGAGAGTTCTACAAAACCCATACAATCAATCCTAAGGTAAGCCACGTTTTTCTCTTCGAAATTCCAGCCCTTGTTTTCGAGTTTCATGGATGAAATATTGAGATTTTGGGCTCTTTGATGTTATAGGACCCAACTCTCTTGAAGGAGAAGGTTAATCTTGTCTCCTTGGACCTTGGGTGTGGTAAGATTCTCAATCCTAGTGTAATTTTTTGTTCTATGATGTTGGGTATTGAGATGTTATGTATGGGTATGATAATTGTGGCTTAGGTTGTGTATATGTGAATATTGGAGCTTGATTGGTGACTTTGGAAAGCTTGGGAGAGGGTTTTGTGTGATAAAATCTATTCTTGGAGGTGTTAAGACCTTGAGAGCTTGTCGACAAGTGGTTTGGAAGTGCTCCGGTTGAGCTTGGGAAATCGGCTAAGGTATGATTTCGGTTTCTCGTATCTAATATGTAATGTGGTAAGAAATACTTAGGCTAGAGGCCCTAAGATAGGCATTGAATGGTTGATGTTGTTAAATAGTTGAGATATATGATGTGATCATATATGTGATTATGAATATTGATGCCTTGATTGTGTGATATATGAGAAATGCATGTTGTGATATATGCTTGATGAATGATTAAGGTTGAATTGGTGGGTGGTACCATGTTGATGGTGAGTATGATGTTGATTATGTATAATGATGGTTGATTGAAAATGGTATTATTGGAAATTGGGATAAGGGAGGATGTATGACATGATATTGTGTTTGTCTTTTAGCCATTTGATTGAGAAGTGTTAAAAGGGTTGGATGGTGATTTTGGGAAATTTGGTAAAATGTCAATGTGTGAGTTGAGGATGGCTTGATGTTGATTTTGGTACATCTTGATTGATTTCAAAGAAAACGGATGAAATTGGCATGTTTTGATTGATTTTGAAAAGAGTTGAAAGTGGCTTGTTTTGAAAATGGCACTTTATGGTTTTCTATGAAAATATGGTTTTTGGGCATACTTTGACGGGACATAACTTAGACTACGGATCTTTGATTTGTGCCAAATATGTTTAGAAATGAAATTGGATCCGGGATGTCCATGCCGTTCGAAGAACGGGTGAAAAACGATTTAAAATGAGAAAGTTATGTTCGTCGGAAGATTGGAGGTTGAATCTGTAAATTCTGCAGCCTTTAACTTAGAAAATTTTTAGCAGAATGACCCTCCGCGCGTAGGCGCACTTGGCGCGTACGCGCCGTTCTTTGAGAAAGCACCATCCACGCGTGCGCGTGGTGTGCGCGGGCGCGTCGATGCGCTGCACCAAATGCCCAGCTATTTTCCCGAGAGTTGTGCCAGTTTTGTGCCTGGGGCGCAAGAGCACCCACGCGTATGCGTGGTTGACGCTCGCGCGTCGTTTGGCTATTTTTCAACCCGCGCGTCCGCGCGTATGACGCTTGCACGTCGATGAGATTTTGTGGCCATCCACGCGTGCGCGTGGAGTACGCGTACGCGTGTTCCTGTTTTCATCCCAAAGTTGAGTTTTGAGTTTTAAAAGCCAAATTTCATACTTCTAAGCCTCCGATCTCACCACTTATGTCTTAAATCATTATAATATGCCTAGCAATGAGGCAAGGGCTAGTAAATGTGGTAACTTGTGAGTGAAGCAAGGGAAAAATGAATGATCAATGAGGATCAAAGATGATTATGTGAGATGCGGAGAATGGCGGTGGAAGTGCTTGTTGTGCCATGGGCCGAAGGGCCGTAATTGTTAATGAATTGGCTGGTTATGGATTTAACCGTGAGCCAGATGGCTAGATTATTGCCGTGTTACGGCGGAGCCATGATTATGGCTAAGTATAAATGCATATATGCTGTTGAATGAATTGTGAATGTTTGCACTTCCACCATCGGAGATGAGGGTTTCCCTGGGAGGAAGCAGTGGCTAGCCACTACGTGCTCCAGGTTGAGACTCGAAGCTCTTTTGACCCTATGTCATAAGTGTGGCCGGGCACTATGAAAGGCCCGGATGAGCTCGCCCCCATAAATATTCACCAGTGAGGGTGATGGATATGGATCATGATTATGATCAAGTTTATGATGAGTATAACTCGAGTTGGGGATGCGCGACAGAGGGACAGTCCAATGGTTAGCTACCAGGACTTGTCGGGTTGGCTCTATAACCGACAGATGATATCATCAGCCACTAGGGACAGGCATTCATCATATGCATACTATATGAATTGTTTGAGATTGCCTATTTGACTGCATATTACTTGCTAATTGTCTAAATGCCTTATCTGTTCCTATTTGTAAATCTCTAGTCTGATATAACTGTGTTTGCTATATTACACTCCTGCTGGTGGTTGGGTGGTCTGAAGGAATTGGAAAGGGAAGTATTAGTTAGACTGAAGGATCTTTAGTCAGTTGCCACTTACAGTTTAGTTTGTTTATAAGCTTTGATATTATCTGGAGGAAGTTCTAGGATTGCCTTCGGCTTTCCTCTATTATTATGTATTATATATGTGGAAGCTGTTACCATGCTGGGGACCTCTGGTTCTCACCCATGCGAATTTTTTGGTTTTCAGATGCAGGACGTGAGGTTTCTCGCTGAGGTACGCTGGAGACTTCTGGATTAGCGAAGATCCTTTGTTCTCGGGACTCTGTTTTGGTTTATATATCTTGTTTAGATACCTTTATCTCCACTAAATAATATAAGCTGTGATGACTTCTCTTATAGGAGATTTTTGGAGAATAGGGTTCTGTATTTGTGTCCCTTTGGGTTTCCTTTGGGGTTTCCTTATTTTATTATATGTATATATATTGCTATGCTCGGACCGGTTATCTTCGCATCCGGATTTGAGTTTTGATATTCCCGTTTTTGACACTCCTTTGTATATATATAATCTCGCGTTGTTCTATTCTTGTTCGCTACGTTATCGATCGGAGTGTTGCGCTTTTGAGTTACAGTTTTTGTTTACCCCTTTTTCCACAAAGGCTCCTAGTTATAATCCTTATTCACCCTACTATATGTACTAGATTTTTGTTCTAGAGGTCGTAATACCTTGCCATCTCTGAATTATGACTTAAGCATAAGACTCTGTATGGTAGGGTGTTACATCAAAAGGGGGGGCATATGTCGCGTATTAGGACTACTGAGTCAGCGATTCAAGTTATAAATATCTTAAACGGATAACTATAAAATCTAGATATATTAAAACACAAGTATATATATTAAAACACAAGTATATATATAAAATCTGAATTACTAATATAAATGATATTAGTAATATAATGATAAAAGATACACGATAAAGTATTAGCAAAGCTAAGTTCACCGAAGAGTACCGATATTTATTTA
>NC_029794.2:46470477-46500398 GCF_000816755.2 Arachis ipaensis
TTCTATTTAGTTACTTTTGGTAAAATATTTTTTTTAAAAATAAAATATCAACAAATATAATAACTCATAAATAACTTAACTATTTAATTTTCAAAAGCTTAGGATGTTACATTCTACCCACCTTACAAAAATTTTCGTCCTCAAAAATTGATATAAGATGGAGAAGATTCATACTAACCTCCCTTTTTAAATATATCAAAGAAAAACAAAAAAATTTGACATGTTCAGTTTTCAAACATGAGAAAAATCACATTTTATGAAAAGAAGAAAAAAAGTGTATTATGGTACAGAAGTTATAGGATAGGTTTAATGTAAATTAAACCTCGAAAGTATGAGACTCGGGGTTTGACAAATAAACTCGGCGTACGTTTAGAGTCTTCAACGATACATGACCACCTCCTTAATACATAACATCTCGTAATTTCTTATGTTATCACACATAAGCCAATCTCATCTACTGTATTCACAAATTGTATCCGAAGAAAACAGAATATCGCATATAACACCAAACAAACTGAAACTCAAACCAAAGAAGTCAAAGTTCAGAGAAAAAGGATGAACAACATAGACAATATTCACAAGAGTTCGGAAGGCTGAATAGAATTCTAAAGGTTATACAGATACAGTGAAGGGTATCAGAAAAAGAATTAAAACGCACCTTAAGAAAAAAGTCTGAGGCAAAGAACTTCGACAAGAACAATAGAAGAAAAGATGATATGTTAGATTGAAACAATTTCCAACCCAATCAAAGAAACGCAAGGTTCATAATTATAGACAACCAAAGTCAATGACAATGTTTCTGAAGAATTAAAGATTGATTATCACCCCAAATCAAGCTCAAGATAAAAGGGAACGAAGAGAACAGTCTGTCTCTCACGACAACTGTATCTCGCAGAACTAACGTGTTGCTTGTCACATCCAGAAATTGTAAGTGGCATAAACAAGCTCAAGCTTGATCAAAGGAATACAAAACAAAGGAAGAGAAGAACAAGCGATAAAAACGGTGTTGGTAGAAATTTAGAAGGATTCTTAGAATTCACAATTATGCAAGATTATAGAAAAATAACAAAATATACTAGAAAGAGGGCTAAATTACCCTTAAAAAGAATTTTGGGTCAAGAAACTTTAGTAGGAACAAGAGAAAGAAAGAAAAAATAAACAATACTTTAGCTTGAAACATGGTCAAGCTAGATTACAGAAGTATAATGTTTGAAAAAGAAAGATAGCCAACATTAGTGGTAAGTTCATAAGAATTGAAAAACTCAAAAGGGATTTTGGTTACCTGGAATAAACATTTTTCAAATGAAATCATAAAAACGTAAATTTTTGTGTCACGTCGAAACAATCTCAAGTTAAAAATAGAATATACAAAATTTTCAAAATGAAAATTTAACAAAAATAAAGGAAAAATTTTTCAATCAAAAATCTTGGAGGTTACTTAGGCATATAATTAAGTAAAGATATGCATGAAAATTCGAGCAATGTTGGAGAATGATCAAATTATGTTCAAAGAAAAAAAATCTAATGTAAAGTGTTCCTATAAAATTAATAAAAGAATAGGTAGTAATTTTAGAAACAAGTATGTTTTAGCTACATAAAGAAAGTATTTATTTTTTATAGGAAAATACATGTAAGATCAGAGGTGGTTGTATCAAGATTTCAAAGAATGGTCATAGATAGGATCAGATAAAAAAAAAATAAAAACAAAACTCTTATCAAAGAAGATTCCAAAATAAGAACCTCCGAAGAAAAGTACTAGAAATGATTTATTGTATCTAAGCAAGTTCGAAATTTTTATCGAGGGATTATAACATTCATGTAGAGGAACACAAAGTCAAAGGTTGTAATTTGAGCAGGATGCGCATAAGTTGCAGAATGTGAATCAGAAGGATCAAATCACATAATTAGCTTGCTACGAATCGTAACTCTCAAGGTTTCAAATCGCTTAAGAATTAAGGATTATGCGTTGCGTCAGAACAAATTCAAGATCAGATTGAAGGGTACAAGATTATGAAGAAGTGTACAAATAATGATAAAGATGGATAATCAAATCTAGTTTTAAAAAGAATTGAAACAAGGGATGGAAGAGATGAAAAATAAATGATTAAACAGTATGCCTATCACGTGGCACGGTTAAAATACATGTTTTGATGCAAACTATTCAAAAAAGAACATCTAATATTTTCAAAGGATTAATGATCATTGTTATGTGAAAACAAGTTTAAAACCAAATCAAAGTATACATGGTTCATAAAGAGGAATATGAGCATTATCGAGGATAAATGTTTCAAATGTATCAAGTGAAAACTTAGGATTACAATCGAGCAGAGATATGCATGACTGATAAGAAATGGTTGAAATAAAATCAAATCATATTCCAAAAAGAAAATTTGAAACTAGAAGCTTCAATGCAAACGATAAAAGAGGAAAATGGTGTACTAAGTTACGTGACACGAATGAAGATTATACTTCAAAACGGAGTAAACCTTCAAAAGTACTTCTAACGTTCCCCAAACTTCGTAATTTACATTACCTATCATTTCTATTTCGTCTATGATAATCCATCATTGTTCTCATATACATTAATTATTAATGTTAAGTTGGCTAGACTTAATACCATGAAGTATGCAATGGTAGACTAACAACATTAATCAACAGACAGCCATGCATATGAAACTCAAATTCTTGTCATTAAGAAAAGTCCTATTGCATGACAGGCACTCAGAGTATGCAGTGAAGCATAGTCAGTCCATTCCCAAGGCTCTATAGGAAAGATTGCTCTGATACCACATTGTAGTGACCTAACTTCCAACACACTATGATCGTACCAAAAGTAAGGCGTTACTAACTTAATTCCTTTATTATCTACTTAATATTGAGCCTTTACGCATTAACATATCGATGGTTTTACTACAAAGCTAAAACTTTTCATCAAGAACAAATAATACATATTCACATACTTAATATTCATAATACATTATAATATTACATACAAAACCAACTACAAAACCTATCCCCACTAAATAAAACTTTAACTAACAAGGTGAGGAAAAAAATAAATTTTAACAATAATTCAACTTGCAAACATATTCTTTTATGCTCCTGCAGCTTCGCAATAAGCCTTCGCACCTGTAGCTGAAAAGGGTGGGAATATGGGGTAAGAACTGGAGAGTTCTTAGTAGGATCGGGATAGTTAGTTAAGTCCGTTTTAATACTATACCCAATCAACAGCAACAACCAATAAACGCAACAAGAATAATAATTAAAGAACATAGAAAATCAAGCATAGTACATACACAATCACAGAAAACAAAGTTCACAGGAAAGATGCGCAAACAATTATGATATATGTCTATTCGTAGTGCAGGAAATGAGCTCATCTATCTGTTTCTACTCGCTCCCTACACTATCCGGTACTAGTTCCGGACATGGCTTTTCAGTTGGCACAACTCCTATAAGCAATCTCGCCTTGTAGGTGTAGCTGTATCTAGCTATTAAATGCCAAATATAACCTCTGTAAGCAACCTCGCCTTACAAGTGCAGCTCTTTCTAGCTTTTGTATGTTAAGATAAACCTCTGTAAGCAATCTCGCCTTACAGGTGCCACCATCTATGGCCGATGTATTCCTGCAAAGCAACCTTATCAGTGGAATTACCACTATATCTCTATTCGTTGTCAACAGCAAAAATTCACCTCAGCCCGCTCTCAGCGAAAAATAATATCTTTGCTCTTTTTTTGTTTCGATTTTTTTCTCTTTCTTCATTCTTTTACGTTATTATTCTTAATATATCAAAACATGTTCACACTATTCACTCGCCTTTTCCTAAATGTTTTATGAAAAGAGAATTATAAGATTCTCAATATAACTCTGTATTTTCTAATGCTTTTAGAAAGTCTTTTTATTTTATTTTTCTTTCCTCACTTAATAAAAATAATGGTTTTAATAAAAATATGTTACTTAAATAGGTATAAATACAATAATATTAAAGAAGCATAAATATTCTAATATATCTATTTTTAATATCCAAAAACTAATTTTGTTGAAACTTTAGTCTTAAGCTTTTAGAAATTATACTTTGAGAAAAGGATAAATAGGTCCCTGACCTTTTGTCCCGCGGACATTTTCGTCCCTGACCATTGAAAAATACTTTTAAGTCCATGACCTTCACAAAACTTGGACGGATCAGTCCCTCCGTCCAAATGCCTCCGTCAGGGACTGATCCGTCCAAGTGTCTCTGTCAGGGACTGATCCGTCCAAGTTTTGTGAAGGTCAGGGACTTAAAAGTATTTTTCAATGGTCAAGAACAAAAATGTCCGCGGGACAAAAGATTAGGAACCTATTTATCCTTTTCTCTTATACTTTAAACATCAAATTTTTAAGTATTTTATTCTTAATCCAACATTTTCTAAAAAATTACTTGTAACACCCTAACCATCAAAGTGTCACGCTTCTGGTTGTGCCATTCTGATAGCTTGGGAATTACGACGACTTTTATAATATTTAATACTGAAATATGAGCCTGTTTAAAACTTAAACCGTATAACCACTCAAAAAACTTTTTAATAATTAACATACATTCATACAAATATCAATACTTACAAGGATACATACTGATGCGTGAGCATCTTTCCTATCTTTTCCTAGTGAATTTGCATTCAATTTGTTGAGTTTAATCAAGAATTAATTATCTTTTAGCCACTATGGATGCTACTTTGAGTTGTGTGCAATTCTGTTTATTTTAGGTAGCATTCGGCTGGATTTGATGGAGTTTCCACAGAAAAAGAGAAGAAGGCGAATGATGCTGTCAACCCTAACCTCACTACACTCAAACCTGAATAACTCAAACTACAGAGGTCCAATTGACGTGATTTTAGCGGCATTGGAAAGCTAACTTCCAAAGCTTTCCAACGATATATAATAGTATACATTTCTCTTCCAGTTGTACGGTCAAGGTGGCGCCTAACTTAGAATTTCTCAAGTTAGGCGCCAGAACCACAAATTCTCCAAAAGCACATGATTACAGGCGCCAGTTAAAAAGGGAGCAGTGGTCCCCCTTCCATCAACTTGATGCTGCACGATTGTTTTTGATTTAATTTTATTAAATTTTTTATTTTAATTACAAATAGAAAAATATATTATTTAATTTTAGAAAATATATTTTATATTAATTAGGATTAGATATAAAAAGGGCTCTTCTCTTCTCTTCTACCTCATTCTGCAATTCACAGTTTTTTAGAATCCTAGTTTTCTCTCTAAACCATGAGCAACTAAACCTCCACTGTTAAGGTTAGGAGCTTTGTCTATTGTATGGATTGATACTATTATTTTTCTATTTTAATTCATGTACTGATTTATAATTCAAGAATTGTTTTCGTTCTTTATTTTATGAATTTGGGTGGAACAGAAGTATGACCTTGGTTCTAATTGAGTTCTTGTATAACTTGGAAAAGCTCTTTACTTGAACAACAGCTTGAAAACAATTTCTCTTAAACTTCTAATTATCTGGACTTAACGGAATACGTGACATATAATCCTCTTATATTTGGGTAATTAGGATTTTTGTGGCATATAAACTAGAATTAAACTTCACCCTCTAATTGGAATTAAGTGACCAAGGAATTGGCGCTTGATGAATTTTAGAGGAGACTAAAAAGGTCTAAGGAATTAGGGTTTAGTCACATATAGTTTGCCATGAATTAAATCTTGCATGATTAAAATAGTTAGTAAGAAAAGTCAATCTGAAAAATAGATATCTCTGAAGCCTTAACTGTTTCTCCATATATTATTCACTACTTGTTTACTGTTTGCTTTTCTGATTCTCTGATTTACTGTTTAATACAATTGAGACCCAAACACTACTTTCTGTTTGTCTGACTAAGCCAATCACTTAACCATTGTTGCTTGATCCATCAATCCTCGTGGGATCGACGCTCATTCACCTGAGGTACTACTTGGTACGACCCGGTGCACTTGCCAGTTAGTTTGTGGTTATAAATTCCGCACCAAATTTTTGACGCCGTTGCCGGGGATTGATTGTGATTGACAACTACTCATTGTTTGATTGTTTAGATTAGATAATTTTTTTATTAATTTTATTTTAGTATTATTAATTTTTAATTATCATTTTTTCCTTTCCTTTATTTTTCCTTGCCTTCGTTTCCCATTCCCCTGTCCGTGCATTCCTTTTGCTTCCTTTTTATTTATTTATTTTTAATTTTATTCCCTGTCCATACATTCCTTTTACTTCCTTTTTATTTATTTATTTTTAATTTTTTCCCTGTCCATACATTCCTTTTACTTCCTTTTTTTTTTAAATTTTTTTTTCAAAGCTTTCGGTCGTTCTTTATTTATTTTTCCTTTTTAATTTTATTTGCTACTATGGACTCTCACCCCTCTCGCTTTGAGTTTGGCTCTAACTTTGTTGAAAGAAATAGAAGTTACAGCAGGAATGTGCATTAAGGTCAGACCAATCAAGGATGGATGGAGCCAAGAGGATCTAATCAACCCTTTAGGCAGTAACACCCTCCAAGATATCTTGGATGAGGACCACTTTACAATGCATACCAAGCTCGTAGATATGGTGGACAACCTTGTAACTACCAACAAGCCCCATCCTGTGCTTATAGACCATCCTCTCAACGTAGATTTGAACCACCACACTCACAAGTTCTTTTTCACCATTCAGCACCATATGACCCTTATCCACCACAATCCCAATCCAATTACTCCCAAGAACCACCACATTCTTACTTTGAACTTAGTTTAATTTTTTTTTATATATTAATTTTTAAAAGCCTTTATTTTGTCTTATTCATTTTATTTTTCTTTATTTTCGTTGCTTTTTTTTTATATTTCATATTGCTTCGTTATGGTTGTTGCATACATTTCATTTGTCTTGTTATTTGTTTTATCTGCTTCTTAGTTTGAATTTTCAATTTTCATATTAATTATTTTATTTTATTTTTTTCTCTTAATTTCTGAAATTAAGTTTGGTGTCACCTAGTTATTTATTTTAATTTTTCTGTTCAATTTTAAAAAAAAAAAATAAAATAAAATAAAAAATTCGAAATTTTCACTTTAATTTTATTTATAATTTTTGAACTTTTTGCTTTAATTATTTAGTGTTTTTATTTTATTTCTTTACACAGGGTACTTCACTGGGAATTCTCTGCACTCTGACATAGAGAGTTCCATCTTTTCTTGTCTTCTGTCTGTTTATGAGCAGGAATAGGGACAAGGAACCTCTATTAGACTTTGATTCTGAACCTGAAAGGACTTTTAGGCGGCGTTTACAACAAGTAAGACTGTACAAGGCTGCAGAGTCCAACATGGATAATAATAATGCTGCTAATGCCAATATGGCAAATCTGAATGGGAATGAGGAACCTAGAAGAGTGCTTGGCTCTTACACTGCTCCTAATACAGATCTTTATGGAAAAAGCATTGTGGTGCCTCCCAAAGCTGCAAATAATTTTGAACTGAAGCCTCAGCTTGTCACTCTTGTGCAACAAAATTGCTAGTATCATGGACTTTCTCAGGAAGACCCGAATCAATTTATTTTTGATTTTCTGCAGATTTGTGATACTGTGAAGACCAATGGAGTGAATCCTGAGGTGTACAAACTCATGCTCTTCCCATTTACTGTGAGGGATAGAGCAAAACTGTGGTTAGATTCTCAACCCAAGGAGAGTCTGGATACTTGGGACAAGGTTATCACTGGATTTCGGACAAGATTTTTCCCACCTCAAAAGCTTACTAAGCTAAGGGTGGAGGTTCAGAATTTCAGACAGAAAGAGGGTGAGACCCTTTTTGAAGCTTGGGAGAGATTCAAGCTACTTACTAGGCAATGCCCTCCAGACATGTTCTCTGGATGGACTCAGCTTGATATCTTTTATGAAGGTTTATGTGAAATGTCCAAGATGTACTTGGATAATTCTGCAGGTGGTTCTTTGCACATGAAGAAGACACCAGAGGAGACTATTGAGCTTATTGAATTGGTTGCTAACAACCAATACTTATATTCCTCCAACAGGAATCCTTTGCACTCTGAGACCTCTCAGAAGAAAGGCGTGTTGGAAGTGGAAGCTGTTAATGCTATTCTTGCTCAGAACAAGCTTATGTCTCAGCAAATAAATCTACTTACTCAACAGTTGAGTGGAATGCAAGTTTCAGCTGTCAACACTCAGAATGCACCTCAAGAGGTCCCTTATGACATGACAGGTAATTTTGTGCAACATGATAATTATGATTATGCTCAATCCTCCTCTGAACAAGTTAATTACATGGAAAGTGGCCCTAGAAATCCCAACAATGATCCATACTCCAAGACCTACAATCAAGGATGGAGAAATCACCCAAATTTCGGGTGGAGAGACCAACCTCAGAGATCTCAGAATTTCAACAATAATTCTCAGGGTGGCCTCCAACAGAATAATTAAAATTGTCGCCAATTTCAGTCTCATCCACAACAACCACCTCAGCAGGGAAATTCTCAACCCCAACATGATTCTAATTGGGAGATAATGAGGAGTTTTATGCAGGAAACCAGGGCGTCTATTAGAAACTTGGAGGTGCAAATGGGCCAATTGAGCAAGCAAATGCCTGAGAGGTCTTCAAACACATTTCCTGGTGATACAGTGGTGAACCCAAGAGAATATTGCAAGGCTATACAATTGAGGAGTGGTAAAGTAGCTAGTTCTGAGACCAAGGTCAATGAGGAGCTAGTTGAAAAAGAAGCTCCAGAGGAGAAGAAGGAACAAGTAGAGCACACCCCTCCAAAGCGTGCAGACAACCCATTCCCGAATTCTCTTGACACATATCCTACATTACCAAAGGCTCCTGAATACAAGCCAAAAATGCCTTATCCTCAGAGGCTTCAGAAGGCTTCCAAAGACAAGCAATTTTCTAAATTTTTAGAAGTCTTCAAGAAGATGCAGATCAACATTCCTTTTGCAGAAGCTCTTGAGCAAATGCCTCTTTATGCTAAATTTATGAAAGAATTGTTGACTAACAAGAGGAATTGGAAGGAGCAAGAAACCGTGGTGTTAACCAAGGAATGCAGTGCTATTATTCAACATAAACTTCTTGAGAAAATGCAGGATCCAGGGAGCTTTGTGATTCCTTGCACCATTGGAGATGTCACCATTCAGAGAGCTTTATATGATCTTGGAGCTAGCATCAATCTCATGCCACTTTCAGTGATGAAAAAGCTTCAAATTGAGGAGGTAAAATACACTCGTATTTCTCTTCAACTTGCTGATCTTTCTATTAAACTACCTATGGGTGTTGTTGAGGATTTACTTGTGAAAGTAGGACCATTTATTTTTCCTGTTAATTTTGTTATATTAGACATGGAAGAGGAGATAAAACCCTCTATTATACTTGGTAGACCATTTTTAGCTACAGGTAGAGCAATGATTCTGAAGGGTGTATGAGAATTGATGTTGTTGAACCACTTGTTCAAGAAGTACTGGAAGCTGAGGTACTTGATGATTTTCTGGATCCTATTTATGAGTATGAATTAGTTGAAGTTGATGATTCACCACCCCGAAAGGAGCTGATGAACACGCCAATAAAGGAGGAGGAAGTCCCAAAGCTTGAGCTCAAACCTTTGCCCCCTTCTCTGAAATACGTGTTCTTGGGAGAAAAATAATTCATATCCAGTGATTATTAGCTCTTCCCTGAAGCCTGAAGAGGAAGAGGCACTTATTTTAGTGCTCAGGAGCCATAAAACAGCTCTTGGGTGGACCATTAGTGATTTAAAAGGGATTAGTCCAACCAAGTGTATGCACAAGATCCTTCTTGAAGATGATGCTAAACCAGTTGTGCAACCACAAAGGAGACTCAATCCAACTGTAAAAGAGGTGGTCCAAAAAGAGGTAATAAAATTATGGGAAGCAGGTATTATTTACCCTATTTTTGATAGTCCTTGGGTAAGTCCTGTGCAGGTAGTTCCCAAGAAAGGAGGGATGATAGTGATCAAGAATGAAAAGAATGAGCTTATTCCTACAAGAACAGTCATAGGATGGAGAATGTGCATAGACTACAAGAGACTCAACACTGCTACAAGGAAGGATCACTTCCCCCTGCCTTTCATTAATCAGATGCCTGAGAAGTTAGTTGGTCATGCTTTTTATTGTTTTCTAGATGGATACTCTGGATATATTCAAATTGCAGTGGACCCTCAAGATCAAGAGAAGATAGAATTCACATGCCCTTTTGGAGTATTTGCTTATAGGAGAATGCCATTTGGACTTTGTAATGCTCCAGCAACTTTTCAGAGGTGTATACTTTCAATTTTTTTGATATGGTTGAAAAGTTTATTGAGGTATTTATGGATGACTTTTCTATTTTTGGTAATTCTTTTGAATCATGCCTTAAGCATTTATCTCTGGTCTTGAAACGGTGTCAAAAATCAAACCTTGTTTTAAATTGGGAAAAATGTCATTTTATGGTTACAGAGGGTATTGTTCTTGGACACCGGATTTCAAGTAAAGGGATTGAGGTTGATAGAGCAAAAGTGGAGGTAATTAAAAAATTTCCACCACCAGCTAATGTTAAGTCAGTCAGGAGTTTCTTGGGTCATGCAGGATTTTATAGAAGATTTATAAAGAATTTTTCAAAAATTGCTAAGCCACTAAGCAACCAATTGGTTGTTGATGTTCCTTTTGTGTTTGATGTTGAATGCCTACATGCTTTTGAAACTCTGAAGGCAAACCTTACCTCTGCTCCTATTATAGCTCTCCCTGATTGGGATTTACCATTTGAATTGATGTGTGATGCTAGTGATTTTGCTATAGGAGCTGTTTTAGGACAGAGGCATGGCAAGCTTGTACATGTCATTTATTACACTAGTCGTGTGCTAAATGATGCTCAAAAGAATTACACAACTACAGAGAAAGAATTATTAGCTATTGTGTATGCTGTTGATAAGTTTAGGTCATATTTAATTGGTTCTAATGTTATTGTTTATACTAATCATGCTGCTTTGAAGTACCTTCTAACCAAACAGGACTCTAAACCAAGATTAATCAGATGAGTGTTGCTCCTCCAGGAGTTTGACATTGAGATAAAGGACAGAAAAGGGTCAGAAAATCAAGTAGCTGACCATCTTTCCAGAATAGAGCCTGAAAAAGGAGTACAACCACCCACAGCTGTGACTGAGGCATTTCCGGATGAGCAATTGTTCCTTATTCAGCAGGCTCCATGGTTTGCAGACATTGCAAATTACAAGGCCATGAATTTTATTCCGAAGGAGTACAGTAGGCAACAGGTGAAGAAGCTATTGACTGATGCAAAGTACTACATTTGGGAGGAACCGTACCTTTTTAAAAGATGTTCAGATGGTATAATCTGGAGATGTGTTCCAGATGAAGAAACACAGCAAATTCTTTGGCACTGTCATGGTTCTGAGTATGGAGGCCACTTTGGTGGTGAAAGGACAGCAACAAAAGTCCTTCAGAGTGAGTTTTACTGGCCGACTCTCTTTAGGGACTCAAGAGAATTTGTGAAGCGCTGTGACAGATGTGAAAGAGCCACGAATCTCCCTGCCAACCATGAGATGCCACAGCAAGGGATTCTTGAGGTTGAGTTATTTGATGTGTGGGGTATTGATTTCATAGGACCTTTTCCATCCTCACATTTAAACAACTATATTCTAGTGGCAGTTGATTATGTGTCCAAGTGGGTGAAAGCCATGGCTCTGCCCACCAATGATGCCAAGGTGGTGATGAGCTTTCTTCAAAGATATATTTTCAGCCAGTTTGGTGTCCCAAGGAGACTCATTAGTGATGGTGGAAGTCACTTCTGTAATAGACAGCTGGACTCACTTCTGCAGAGATATGGAGTCCGTCATAAAGTGACAACCCCCTATCACCCTCAGAAAAGTGGACAGGTTGAGGTTTCAAATAGGGAATTCAAGAGGATTCTGGAGAAGACCGTCAGTGTTTCAAGAAAGGACTGGTCTAGGAAGCTTGATGATGCTCTCTGGACTTACTGGACAGCCTACAAGACTCCTATTGGCATGTCCCCCTATCAGTTGGTCTATGGCAAAGCCTATCACTTACCAGTGGAGCTGGAGCATAAAGCTTACTGGGCAATCAGGTATCTGAACCTTGATGCTCAGGCTGCTGGAATTAAGAGGATGCTTCAGTTGAATGAGCTTGATGAGTTCAGATACTCAGCCTATGAGAATGCCAAGCTCTATAAGGAGAGAACCAAATTATGGCATGACAAGAAGATTGCCATCAGAGTCTTTGAACCAAAATCTTTCCCGGAAAGCTGAAATCCCGGTGGTCAGGACCATTTGTGGTTACCAGAGCTTCACCATATGGTCATGTAGAGATCCAAGAAGAGAATTCTGACAGAAAGTTTACAGTAAATGGCTAGAGGTTAAAACACTATCTTGGAGGCGAGATTGATTGCCAGAGGTCTGCTCATTTGCTGAATTAGCAGAACTGACCGTCAAGCTAGTGACGTTAAAGAAGCACTTGTCGGGAGGCAACCCGATGTTTTCGTATCCTTAGTTTTGATTTCTGTTGGTTTGATTTTGTTATTTATTTGGTTTCAGTTGAAATTTTTACTGTTTTTTTCCTTTGTTTTACGTATGTTTGGATCATGTAGAATTATTGAAACAGAACAGGTTCTTAAATACAGAGTGCAGACGCGCAGAAGGGAATTTGTCTCAGGAGGTTCTGCGCCTAACTTGAGGATTCTCAAGTTAAGCGCCACATACTATGTGCAGCATCCAATTTCTCTCTAGAGGGTCTGCGCCTAACTAGAGATTTTTCAAGTAAGGCGCAAGGTATGATGACTCAAGTCAAGTTAGGCACAATAAAGGAAGGAGCGACTTCAAGTTAGGCATGCTAGGGGAGACACGGCCTCAATTTTTCTTTGCTTGAGGACAAGCAAACTTTTAAGTTTGGTATTGTCGCTTCGCTTGTGGCTTTTCTGTTTATTTTAATGGCACCAAAGGGAGGTAAATCATCTTCACGGAGGAGCACAGCCTGAAGAATGAGACGACCACTAGGATAACTGAGGTGGTTGAGTTCTTTTCATTCTATATTTTCTTCCGTTCTTATTATGTTATATTCCTGTTTTCTGCTATTTTGCTTGAATGTCTGCATGATCCTTTGTTATTTTGATTCCTAGGTTCCAATTTATTTTGCTATTTTTTATTCTGTTATTTGCTTTTAATTCTGGAAAGTGTCTCATGTATCGCTCACTGAGCTTGAATCCAAAAGAAAAAGAAGAAAAGGATGTATTGCATGAGAATTATAGTCTATAACAAAGAATAGTCTTATTCACTTAAATGTGGTGGTGTTTTCTGTTATTTTGAATGCATGACATGAACAGTGCATATCTGAATTTGAATAAAAGGATGTTGATGTATAAGGAACATGAATTTAGAGAACTATTATGAATTCTCTGAAGTTAGTGAAAGTTTAATCCTTGAAGCAAAAGAAACAGCAAAAGAAAAATAAAGGTAACGTCCAAGGCTCTGAGCATTAATGACTAGGGAGGTCAGACATGATTAAAGGCTCAAAGAGTTATTTTCCTAGTCATATGCTTATGGTGTTCTTGTGTCAAGTAATCTTTGAGACAGAACATTTAGAGTCGAGACCAAATGGATTTGGCAGAGTATGCCAAAGGCTTTGAGCACCACTGTCTGGGAGTAACTGAAAAAAAATCAGAACTTAAAGAGAGTTTCCCAGTTAAGTGCTTGTGGTGTTCTTGTGTCAATTAACCCTTGAGACAGAACATTTAAAGTCACGGCTAGGCTCAAGGTGCAAAGCACCAAAGAAAAGAGAATTAAAAGGAATTTTTTGTGTTCAATGATTAAACTGAAGTATAAAAGAGTAGAGAATTCATAATATTATCCGAATTCTAATTCCAAATGACAGTGACATTCTTCTGATTTAAAGGAGAGAGAGATGCCAAAACTATTCCAGATTGCAGTTGTATCACGTTTTCATTGATGCTAAGGTTAAAATCAGATTTATTTATTGAACAATAAGCTGTTGTTAATAAGTTTGATATCAAATTTAAAGGAGATTTTGAGAATCCTTGTGCAGATTAGTGGATATATGTAGCAATATTAAATCTGATTGTTAGAATGCTTTTATATTACAAAAATTAAGTTTGATATCAAATCTGATTGTTAGCAAAATTAGTGGGCTGAAGTTTATTGCATCATCCATTTTTCATTTGTAGTTGTTCATTTGTGTTTTTTATTTTGCAGGGCACAGGTCAAAATAATTTAGCTTGCAATGATACATGAAGTTTTTATATCTTGGCATGAAATACAAAAAGAAGACTTTGATTAGGAATTCTAATTTATGTATTAGGAATTCATGAGTAGTTATGACTTTAATCTTTGGTATTTTGTTAGTGCATGCTGTTATGTGATCACACACTTATTTTGGTGACAACTTTATGAAAGTTGGATTACTAGATTATTGGTCATTGACTAAATTATAAAATTATCTATGAATTTATGTAAGATTTTATTTATGAATTACCATCTTTATAAATTATAAAATTATAAAGCTATGTGATCACACACAAAAAAGGAATTAGGTTACTGACTATCTTTATCACCACGCTTTAAAAGCGTGGCCATATGGCCATATAATGTCTACTTCCACGCTTACAAGGCGTGGCCATATCTCTTTCGCCACGCTTTTAAACCGTGGCCATATCTCCTCTTGTTGCCACGCTTTTCAAGCGTGGCCATACCTCCTCTATTACCACGCTTTACAAGCGTGGCCATATCTCCACTTGTTGCCACGCTTTCAAAGCGTGGCCATATCTTGTCTACTGCCACGCTTTACAAGCGTGGTAATAGATCATATATGGCCACGCTTTTACAAGCGTGGCCTTACCCTCCACATATGGTCACGCTTTAAAAGAATCGCCATAACTCCCACCTACAGCCACGCTTTTAAAAGTGGCAATTTGTAAAAAAACGTGGCCAAAAAAAAGCGTTGCGATAGGCTGAAAAAAGTATGGCGGTAGCTCAAAAAGTGTGGTGAAAAGCTATCGCTACGCTTTTTTCAGCTTTTCGCCACGCTTTTAAAGCGTGGCAATAGAGCTGTTTTCTTGTAGTGTCTGTCCATGTGTCATGAGAACATACAACTAAACTTAATCAGCTGGGTAACTTAAAATCTGTTACTTCTTATTTATTTGGCGGTTGGTCTTTTTTGTTGGTCTCATGATTTATAATTTCTTTTATAGTTTCAATAGGAATTGTGTTTCGTCTTTAACCTTTACACACAAATTTCACTTTGCATGCTTTCCACGTTGGAAGAGCTGGCATTTACCTTTTTTTTGTCTTTGGAAAATAAATTTTACTACAAGAAAATTTTTTATTCTTAGTTCTTCTCATTTTATGAACAACTTGACTTATTTAGCTCAATGTTACTGATGCAATAGTTTTGAATACTCTTATTATGGACACATGCCACAAAAAGAAGCATATTTCTTTCTTGAAAAATTTTGTTATAGATTGAGAAAGTGGTCTATTCACTTGGATTTGATGATGAAAGCTCATTTGCTAGTCTATTGTTAGATCTAAATTTGCTGCAATTTTATGGATGTTAATAATATTTGGGTTTATACTATGTAGCTGGTAATAAGTATAAAAATGTCAAGCCCTTTATTTTTGCATAGTAACTAGGTGTAATGTCTATATTGCCTAATTTTCAACTAGCGGGCATAATCTAGCGAAATATAAATATTTGCTGGAAGAGAATATGCCTTTGTTCAATGATGTACTGCTTGATACTGTATCTTCCTTTTTTCTGGTAAAATGCTTTACTTATAAGAAAAGACTGCTTACTCACTTTGTGCTCGTGTGATGATTTGTTTCACTACATAGGAGCTCTTCAGATGTCTTGCTATATATGTCAAAAAATGCACAGAAATGTGACTCTTCCCATTTTAAGGGTAAGCATTTTATATTTTATTCTTGAAATTGCAATTTTATTGCTTCTTTTCCTGCTCATTGGAAGTGATTTTTGTGACCTTTAAACTACTATTTTTGGTAGAATATATTAGTTCCTTAAGTAGTTTATAATCTTCTTAGGCTTATCTTCTTTTCATATTTTTACTCATGCTTGCAGGTTTACTAAAATAGATGATTCTCCTCATATTTTGTGCACAATAATAAAAGGAAGGTTGATGGAGAAAATAATATTTCTACCTTATCCAACACGATCTCAGCAAATCAACCACCTATGTTTGCAAACATAGATACTAATGTAGATACCTATAGTTTTGAAGAAGCAAGTACGCAGTTTAATACATTTACGTCACTGTATCAACTGCCAATTCTTAAGTGTTGTTTATTTGTATTTTTTATTTTTTTAACATCTCTAAATAAGTGAGTGAATATTTATTTTTACATGATATTGTAACTGAGTCTTACTCTTTGTTAGTTTACTAATTAAGTCATATTTTTAAGAGCTATTGAATAGATAGAATAGGCATTTGATCAAGCCCAAGGCTTGGCTATTATTAGGTTAAGGTTCAATACCTAATTGCTTTAAACATGATTTGAACCTTTTTAAACATGTATAATTTTGATTTTGATGAACTAATTATATTTGTATGCGTTATAATATTTTAGTTCAATGACTAAAAGAAAAGAATAATATGAAGTTTACTTTAGTATAGCGACAAAATTTGTATTCTAAACTCGTTGTTGATGATGGTGACAAATTAAAGACTTCTTTGCGGCTGAAACATTTGTGAGATACCTATCGATTTGTTACTAGTTTAAAAGAAATTTACGATGACATTTGCGATAGTATTGCAACTAATTGACTACATATTATTTCCTAGCAAATTAGCGACTACTTCGTAACTTTGCTTTCTCATTTAGAATAGCTTTAGTTTAGCGACAAAATTCCAACAAATTTGATAAAGAATTTTCAAAGATTAGCTATAGATTTGCTACAAAATGTGATAGTTTTGCGATTACATTAGCGGATAACATGTGACGAGTTAGGTTCAAAAAAATTTCTTGCTAATTAGCATTAATTAAGCAGTCCATTTTGTCTACAAAGTTAGCTTGGATTTAGCGATGAGTCTGCTGCAGTAGAGTTTGTCACTAATTAGCGACTACCATTTAGTCTATTTCTTCTATAGAATTAGCTTTTACTTTAGTGATGAATTTGCGATTATCTATTCGGTCGCTAAAAAACTTTCCGATGAATTAGTGACTGTTGAGTTTGCCTTACTGATCTGCAACTTGTAATTAGCGAAGAAAGTATTAGTTGCTAGGCGGTGGCTAATCCGTATCAAATTATATTTTGCGCCAGATTAGCAATGATTTTACGAAAATTTTTGTGGCAGCTAATCGGCCTTATTCTTGTAGTGATTGAGGATTTTTGGTGATTTTGATGTTATAGGGGTCCTCTAGCTTATGTTCTTGGTGGTATCCATTACAAATTTTAGTGGATAAAGGTAAGGACCCTTTTCTCCTCTTGGTTCATCAATTTATGAAAATTCTAGTTTTTAATATTGTGTCAAATTGTATAATATGATGTTATGTCTAGTAATTTGGAGCTTGGCTTGGTGGAACTTTGAGAAGGAACGCTTGGAAGCTTGGAATTGCGACATCAAGTTACGGGTGGTAGTTTTGAGTAGGCATTATATAAGGTTATGTGAAAACCTAGGTTACTTGCCCCTAGAATAAGTTGAATGAAATTGATTGTTGATATGCTTTAATAATGGTTAGTATGAGTATTGAGTTAGTTGATGTGTTTTTGCATGAAATTGAGAGTGAAAATAATGAGTTTTTGATGAATTGAGATGTGTTATGTGATATTATAGCAATTGGATATTGTGATACATGTTGGTGCTATGTTGCAGGAAAATGAATATGCTTGTTAAAGTTTCAATTGAGAATTAGATGTATGAATAATGCGATTTGTGAAAATTAGGGTGGAGGTCGTGATAGGGTGAGAAAATCTCCTATGTGGTAAGTTGAGGTAAGTGGTGTGAAATATTGTGTGAGAATGAGATATTTGATGATGATTGACTGTGGATTTATTTGTATGAAGGTGAATGTTGAGGTTATCTTGAGAAATTGATTGAACGGGTGCTCAATGATTAGAAAGAGTAGAGAATTAATAGATATATATGGAGAGATCTTAGAAGTGGTATTGGAATGGTCTTGAACTGAATTGGAACTAGAATTGGTGAAAATGGTTATGCAAAAATTTTTGGTAAAAATAGATTTTTGACAAAATTTGACCGGCCATAGCTTGGCCCTCGAACCTCTAAATTCTGTGGAACTTATTTTAAATGAAAATTTGGTTTGTATATTTTGTGACGTTCGAAGAACGGACGGAAAATGATGTTTAACAAAAAAGTTATGAACATTTAAAAATCTGGTTTCAAAACTGAATTCTGTAGAAGTTACAGAAAAATGTGGTCATGCGTACGCATGATGGGTGAAATAGAAGTGAAATGATTTCGTGCGAGTTTCATGTGCACGCACAAAAACAGAGTTGCGCATACGTACGAGGCATGCATACGCACAACCCGCATTTTCAAAACTGAATATTTTTCATGCGCGTACCATGCGCACACACAAAAGGGAACTCGCGTGTACTGGTCACAGAAATTACAATCCACAACTTACTGGCAAGTGCACCGGGTTGTACCAAGTAATAACCCACGGTGAGTGGGTGTCGATCCCATGAGGATTAACGGACTAAGCAAGCAATGGTTGATTAGCTATTCTAGTTAGACAAATCTAAATGAGGGTTTTGATTATTAATTAACATAAAAGACAATAAAGTAAGAAAGCAAACAATGAACGGTTGAGAAAACGATATGAGAATGGAGTTAAGACTTTGGAGATGTTTAAATATTCGGATTAATATTCAACGCCAACTACCTTGATCATGCAATAATTATGTTTATGGCAAACCTCAGGTGGTTAAACTCCTATTCCTAGGCAATCCAATCTCTTCTAATCTAACCGATTGTCAATTCCTTGATCACTCGATTATATTAGAGGGATAAGTTTAGTTTCCTATTTATAATCCACACAACCCTAAGAACCCAAATGCATAATGAAGTTATATGTCACGTACCACACTAAGTCCAGATAATTAGAAGTCATGAGAAGTTGGTTTCAAGTTGTAATTCTAATGATATAACTTTTCCAAGACTCAAATAGAATTCAAGTTGAATTAGTGTTATTTCCAATAATCACTAATCCCTAGGATGAATAACGAAACCAATCCTTAAACAATAATCAACGCATTAACCAAGGATAGAAGAACAAATATTTATTAATCCATTCAAGTAAACAGAGTTTTTAACCTTAACAATGGAGGTTTAGTTGCTCATGGTATAGAAAATCCTAGTAGAGAAAAAGTTGTAAAAGTGCATAGTGAAAATTTAGGAGAAGACAAGTCCCCGCGTAGGCGGATCTCTATCCTATTTATAGTCCTAATTAAAATTTATTTTTAAACGTAAATAAAACCCTAAGAAATCTTTTCTCATGGTTATATGATTTAGAAAATCAAATATTGATGAGCCTTGTTGATTTGGTGTGCTTGTGTGGTCCCCCTTGATTCCATGCTATTGGCACTAACGCCAAGTATTGGGCGTTTAGCGCCCACCAAGCAGCAACGCTTGTACGTGAAAGATGGCTTCAGCGCTAAACGCTGGAGAGTGGGCGTTTAGCGCCAGGTCTTCTAAATTGTGGCACAAAATACAAAGCAACCGACGCTAAACGCAAAGTTGTGGCATTTAGAGCCACCCATCTAGAGGAGAATTAGTCCTATTAAGCTCTTGTAGTCATACGTATGCGCGCCACTGGTGCGCGAAATTAAAACTCGCACAACTTTACTGGCAAGTACACCGGATCATCTAAGTAATACCTCAGGTGAGTGAGGGTCGATCCCACGAGGATTGTCGGACTGAGCAAGCAATAGTTATCCTGTTGAACATAGTCAGGCAAATAGTAAAAGATGGTTGTTGTTGAAAGTGCATAAACAATTAAATAAGAAAAGCAATAAAAGGTTTGGTGTAAAACAATAATGGAAAAATAGTTAAGATCTCGGAGATGTTTATCTTTCCGGATTAAAACTTCTTATTTACTATTTTAACAATGAATGATTCATTCTATGGAAAATTGTAAGTTATTAAACCCTAACTCCTTAGTGATTTAATTTTCTCTGATCCTCATCAAACGCCACTTCCGTGGTCATTCAATTCAGATTGGAGGGTGAAGTTCAAAAAGCTAGTTTATACCACAAAGGCCCTAATCACCCCAAATTCTGACTGAACAGATGTTCTTATGTCCCTAACAAGTTGTGAATTAGCCATCTAGGAGGCGTGTTCTCAAGCTGTAGTTCAAGCGACCTCTTCCGAGTATCACAAGAACTCATGTAGAAAAAGGGTCATACTTCCGTTCCACCCAGTTTCATTAGATTAAGTACGAAAACACACCTTAGAATTGAATCAAACATATATTAAAATAGAAAAGTAATAATTTCAATCCCTAGAAATAAACAGAGCTCCCAACCTTAACCAAGAGGATTAGTTGCTCATAACTTACTGAGAAAACAGGGTTCTGAAAAGATGCCGAAGGAAGAAGATCCTAAATCTAATTGATCTCTTCCTTTAAATACTATCCTAATAATAAATGCTAGATCTAAAAGATATTATTTTAAATAAAATATTACAAAGAGAAAATAAAATAAAACTAATAGGTGCTAAATCTACTTTGGAGGCCCAATAGTGTGTAACTTGGACTGCAGGCTGGCGTTCAGCGCCAGGATTGGGCGTTGAACACCCAGAAGGGGAAGGCGCACTCTTGTCTCTGTCCCCCTGCTGGCATTGAACGCCATGTGGGCGTTCAGCGCCCAGGGGGAGGCTGCCAACATTTTCCTTTCTTGCTCCAGGCTTTTCCAAACTGCTCTGAATTTCACCTAAAACCATAAAAACACAAGAAAAACTCAAAGTAGCATCCAAAGGTAAATTTTGCAGTAAAATCAAGTAAAAGTAATTAAAATCTAACTAAAAATAATATAAAAATAACAAGAAAAAGGGGTATAAGCTGCTCACGCAACACAATACCAAATTTAAACTGTTGCTTGTCCTCAAGCAACCAAAACAATATAAGACCAAGGAAGAGAAAACACACAAAATTCGAGTTATCAATCAAGCTCAGGTCTAATTATTGAATGGAGCTATTAACACTATTTTTTAACAGCTTTGGCATTTCACTATCCTTTAAAGCTCAGAAATATTGGTGTCCTTCAAAACTAAAGCTCATATGATATTATTGATTCTCTTCTTTAGGCTCTTGTTGATTCTTGAGCACAGCTTTTCTTTTCTTTGGTGCTTTGCACCTTTGAGCCTAGCCATGACTCTAAGTGTTTTGTCTTCAAGCTTAACTTGAAACATAAACACTAGAAGCACTTAACTGGGGGAACCTTTTAGGTTCGAATTTTTCTTTTCATTTCTCCCAGAGAGTAGTGCTCAGAGCCTTAGGCATACTCTGTAATAGCATTGGATCATGACTTTAAGTGTTCAATCTCAAGGTTTACTTGACACTTTCACACCACAAGCATATGGTTAGGAAAAACTACTCTTTTGAGCTTTAGATCACTTTTGACCCACCTAACCATTGATGCTCAAAGCCTTGGACTTTTTTCTTTTAATTTTTTCTTTCTTTTCAATTCTTTTTGCTGTTTGTTTTGCTTCAAGAATCAATCTTTTCCTTATTTCAGAGAATCAATAATATTTCTCTAAATTTATGTTCCTCAAGAACCAAAATTCTTAACACCAATAACAATATGCACAGTTAATTCATACATTCAGAAAATAGAGATAGGACTACCACCTCAAAGTAATTAGAATAACTCATAATATAACTTAGGATCTTATGCATTTCACTACTTCTTTTTCAATAGATTTTTCTTTTTAAGCTTGATGAGGAATACACAAGACATCTTAAAAAACAAAAACTAACTACTAATAGAAAGAAAAGAAATTCTAAGAGTGATCATGCACTAGAATAGAAAATAGATAACCTAATGAAATACCAGGAAAACAGGGAAAAGATAAAGATAGGGAGAATGAAACTAGACCACCTCAGGGATGGCGGCTACTGCTCCCTCCAGGGAATCCTCCGGAGCGTTTAAGCTCATCAATGTCAAACCCCTGCCTCCTCTGCTCCTCCATCATCCTTCTTTGATCTTTCATCATCTGATGGAAGAGAGCAGACTTGTCCTGATACTCCAGCCTCAACTGATTAACTGATGATATAAGCTCTCCTAAAGATGTGGTCAACTGATCCCAGTAGTCACAGGGAGGGAAGTACATCCCTTGAGGCATCTCTGGAATATCCTGTAGAGGTGGTGGAACTGGCTCTTGCTACGGTCCTTGCACGGGCTCCCTAGCGTGCTCCATACCCTTCTTTGTGATCGACCTCTCCTTTTTAATCAGGGTATCTCCCTCTATGTAAGCTCCAGCTGCTACACGTAAGCGGTGAAGGAGATGTGGGAATGCCAGCCTCGCAGTGGTGGAAGGCTTGTCCACTATTCTGTACAACTCCTGAGGGATCACCTCATGCACCTCCACCTCATTGCCGAGCATAATGCAGTGAATCATCACTGCTCGCTCGACTGTAACCTTAGAGCAGTTACTTGCATTAGATAAACTCTAACAATCCTCTAGCCACTAGCCTAAGGTCAAGCCTATCCAGTTGGTACGGCCGACCTTGAGCATCCCTCCTCCATTGAACTCCAGGCATGCAGATATCCGCAAGAACTTGATCTAACCTTTTGTCAGTGTTGGCCCTTCGAGTATATGAATGAGGGTCATTTTGTGGCTCTGGAAACTATAGCGCCGCCCTCACACTCTCGGGGCTAAACTCCATGATGTGCCCTCTGACAGTGGTGCGCCAATTCTTCGGCTCCAAGTTCACGCTTGTATCATGCTTCTTTGTGATCCAGGCATTGGCATAGAACTCCTGCATCATCAATACTCTAACCTCTGCTGCGGGGTTGGCTAGAATTTTCTAACCCCGTCTCTGAATTTGATATAGGATCTCTGAGTATTCATCGTCGTTCAGCTTGAAGGGGAACTCGGGAATCACCTTCTTTTTTCTCACCACGTCATAAAAATGGTCTTGATGGGCCTTGGTGAAGAATCTTGTGAAATCTCATAGCCCGGAAGCGGGGGCTTTCTCCTTTTTTTTCCTTGAGAACTCTATGGTCTTTGGTGTTATGGAGGTAAGATAGAAGAAGCAAAAAGCGGAGGCAACACTAAACTAAAAAATTTTTCTCGTCCCCGAGTAAAGAAAAGTATAAGAAGAGAAAAAGTAAAGAAAAGAGAAGAAGGAGATAAAGGGGATGGGGTATAGGCTTCGGCCTTTGGGGAAAGAAATGGGGAAAGATAAAGAAAGAGAATGTGTATGGTGAAGAGTGTGGAAGAAGGGAAGGGTAGTGAAGGTGTTGTGAAAGTGGATGAAGTGAAGGGTATTTATAGGAAAAGGTGGGGTTGGTTCGGTTATGGGGAAGGAATGGGTGGAAAAGTTTGAATTTGAATGGGGTTGTTGTAAAGAGAGATGGATGGGACTGATGAGGGGGTGATTAGGTGGGGTGAAAGGTGGGTTGAGAGAATCAAAGGAAGTAATGAGTGATGGGATGGATGAATGTGGATGGAAAAGTGGGTGAAAGAGGAGAGAGAATGGATAAGAGTGAGTAAATAGTAAAGTGCTATGGAGAGGGCGTTAAAAGCTCAACATATACCTGAAAACCAATTTGTAGAGTTTGTTGCTTACCAACTGGCTAGAGTGGCTCAATTCTGGTAGCAAGGAGCTCACCGCTTATTGCAACATGGTAATGAGGATGCAGTTATCACTTGGGAAATGTTCAAAGAGGAATTCTACAAGAAGTACTTCCCAAATTCTGCAAGGGTGGCTAAGGAGTTGGAGTCGCTACCGTTAAAGCAAGGGGTCTATGTCTATTT
The DNA here is from genome assembly GCF_000816755.2 of Arachis ipaensis. Classification (NCBI taxonomy): domain Eukaryota; kingdom Viridiplantae; phylum Streptophyta; class Magnoliopsida; order Fabales; family Fabaceae; genus Arachis; species Arachis ipaensis. The sequence goes on from NC_029794.2 coordinate 46,494,482, forward strand.
TAATCTCTTCTTCATATTGTTGATATTGAAATTCAGAAATCATGATGGGAAGTAATAGTACTACTAGGTGGCTGCCTTTCTATTTTAAGGTGGTCTAGGACAGATTCGAATTCAAACAAACCTTTTATTAACTATCCCAATCATAATATGAGTGAAGAAGTTAGTTGTCCCCTAAATGTGTTGATTTATTAGTTGTCTCACTAGAACAAATATGGATTTTAGCAACACCAAATTTTGCTATGCCTTAAAACCGTTCTATTATATGTTTTTAGACAATGGATTTTAAAGTGTTGCTATTAAAGTTTAATTTTTTATTTTTTTATAATAATAGAATAAAACCATTCTCTTAGGCTACTATAGAGAATGCACTACAAGAAAAACGTTGAGTACAGTCAGATTTATCAGCAAAAAAATGAAAATAATCCATTGATAATAAACTTACTGTTGGATTTTTTGTCAGATCCAATCTGACGGTATATACCTCGCTGGTAATTGTTTACCATCGGATTTTGTTGTCCGCCAGTAACTTATGGCGGATTTAGTGTCGGAATTGATTTTTTAAGCTACGAATATCTGATGTCAGTTATCGGTAGATTTTTTTCGGTAATAACTTTGGCGTTAAACTATTTTGCTTCTGCATGATAAATTAGTGGCCAAATTCTAATTTTTTATTTAAATTTATTTTTTTGCACAATTAGTAGTCAAATTCAAAATAATAGAAATCAAATATGTTAATTTATCAAGTATACAAATAAAATGAAAAGTCAAATAAAAAAAGATATGATACACTCAAACAGTGCATAAAAAAACCATGTCACTAAAGATCCTGATAATTGTCATCATCATCGTCGTTGTCGTCCCGGTGGAGCTGCTGAGGTGGTAGCCTAGGCGATGACGTAATTGGAAAAAAACGACTTTAGAGATTAAATTTTAATGCAAATTTTTAGAGATTCATTATAAGAAAAATAAGATATTTTTATCCAATAAAGTGAAAAATCTAGAGATCAAATTTCATTACAAGAAAAATGTTGAGTACCGTCGGATTAATTTAAGAAATTTGACGCCAAAAAGATTACCGTCAGATTTACCGTTGAGTTGTAGTTGACGGTATAAATGGCACCGGAAAACCCTTTCTAGGGGATTTAGCATCAATGTTATCAATGGATCGTCGAGCCCTGGGTTGATGATTACCGTCGGATTAATCTGACGGTAATTTTGGCACCATTTCGCTTTAAATGGTGAGTCCGACAGTAAATCCACCGATAGCATTATTAATTTTTATTTTTTCTTCTTTTGGAATAATCTCGGATTAAAATTTTTGTTAACGAAATTGTTATCAGAAATCTAAAAGTAGTAGAAATCAACAAATTATTTTATTAAAAATAAATGGTATGAATCAATAAAATATCACAGAAGAGTAATGTACCCTAAAATAAATGGTATGAATGAAATAAAATGTCACAGAAAAGTAATGTACCCTAAACGAATAAAAATGTATAAACCCTAACAGCTAGAGATCCTGATAATCGTTGTCATTGGTTGCGGCGTTGTCATGGACCCCTTACTGAGACGGCAGAGTAGGTGTTGCCGGCTATGCCCTACCAGCAGCATCGCCGCCGGCGCCATTGCCTCGAGCGCGCATTTGCTAGTTGTACTCCTCCATCTATTGTCGCAGCTTATCGAGCTGCTCTAGCTTCTCCCTGAGGTCCGAGTTGGCAACAATGCGTGCATGAATCTCCTGATACCTCTGCTTAGACTACTCTTGCTGCTGGTGAAGATCCTGTGTTATCTTCTGGACCTCCTCCTTCTGGTCGATAATTTCCTGGACATTAGTAGGGCTGGTGGTAGAGGCAGAGGTAGAGGAAGCCGCCAACGCAGAGGAGCAGAGGCCCCTGTGAAGGAACTGAGGATTGATGATTTAGAAGTTATAGTAAACTCTCGTTGCAAGTATAGTTACTAAACCAAGCAATCAACCTTTCTTACAAACGTTTTGGTTATCACAAGTAACAAACCCCTAAATAAATTGATAACCGAAGTATTCAAACCTCGGGTCGTCTTCTCAAGGAACTGCAGGGAAGTATGTTCTTATTATTGGTTATGAAGATTGTAAATTGGGGTTTCGAAGGTGAGGAACAAGTAATTTAAATTGCAATTAAAGTAAGTAAAAGACTGTAATTTAAATAAATAACTGTAAAACACACTTTTGGCAAGGTATGAGAAATTAGAAGTCCTATCCTAGTTATCCTTATCAATGATGATGAAGATTGAATCTTAATTCCACTTAGTTAGTCTTTACTTAAAGTGAAGAAAGGTCAAGTGACTAATTAGTTAGATCCTCAAATCCTAGTTAATCCCTAAGGAAAGATTGGGATTATTGAAGTTCAATTCAATTAGCAAAGATAACGATTATCAATTATGTTTGATTTTGATAACTCCTGAGTTACTGATTTCTTAACCAAGACCAAAAGGGGAAAAGTAAATCTACTGGAATAAAAATGTCTTCAGATTGGGGATAAAAGTAACATAAATAAAAGAAAGCAATATTAAACTGAAATACCTCAAATAACATTAATTCAAAGAGAAATCTGAAACATAGAAGAATTCATAATTAAATTGACAACATAATAAAAAGGAATATTGAACCTGATAAAAAGAGATAATCCGGAAAGCGAATAAAATCCTAATTCTAAATCCTAATCCTAAAGAGAGAGAGGAGAGAACCTCCCTCAAGGCTACATCTAATTCATGAATACTAACTAATTGGAGACTCTCCCTGAATGGATGCATTCTCCCACTTCATAACATCTGGTCTATGCCTTCTGGACTTGGATTTGGGCCAAAAAGGGCTTCAGAATTCGCTATGAGCGTTTTCTGTAATTTCTGGTGCGTGGCCTCTGTCACGCGTCCGTGTGGGTCACGCGGTCGCGTCATTGGGAGTTTTTCCTTGTCACGCGGTCGCGTCAGTCATGCATCCGCGTCATATGCGTTTTGCTCAAGGCGCGCGGTCGCGTCAGTCATGCGGCCGCGTTAATGTCTTTTCGCGCTGGCATGCGGCCGCGTCGCCCATGCGATCGCGTGGCTGTCAGTTTCTTCAAAAACTCCGTTTTATGCTTTCCTTCCAATTTTGTATGTTTCCTTTCCATCCTTTAAGTCATTCCTGCCTTAGAAGATCTGAAACTACTCAACACACGAATCACGACATCGAATGGAAATAAAGGGTAATCAAAATAATTATTTTTAAGCATAGGAAACATGTTTTTCACATACATCACATAATAAGGAAGGGAAAGTAAAACCATGCAATTAATATGAATAAGTGGGTGAAGGATTGAATAAATCACTCAGATTAAGCACAAAATATATCATAAAATATGGGTTTATCAGCCTGGCGAAGAACGAGCCCAACCCGAAGCGGCGATTCTTGTGGGGCTCGGAGGTAGTCTCATGCCAAATCCTGTCTGGATCCACGACTGAGGTCTCTGAGCTAGTTTCGTCGGCTTCACTGGGCGGCTGAGATTGCTGGCTCACAGCCTCCAACCTCTATTGATACGAATCCTGTGTCACACACATTAGTTGTGATTAGGATTATAGTTAAATAAACGAACTTAAAACTAATTAAAACTGAAATTTATGATTAATTTAGACTCACATAATGGGCCGCGACCGCTCATCAGCAAATCTCTCCTTGTTTTTCTTCAACATATGTTTATATTTGAAGGTCTCCGCCAGTGTGGCCTCACGATCCAACGACTTAGGTTACAAAATTCACATATCACAAATAGTAAAATAAATGAACAAATTAAAGAATGATAGACAAATACATATGAAGCAAATTTTAATTTTAATTTTTTCGATTTCAATGAAAACCTTATAAAAATTTTGACAGAGTCTCCCCTAAAACTCGAATTTATCCACCCTTTAAGGGTTCCATTCAAACCAAATTACCATCATTGTTTTCATAGTGAAGCATTTTCCAAACAATTTTAACAGCAAGAATCAGCAAATAGTTAAACAATCCAACATTTTTCAGCCTAATCTAACTTATTGCAACCTATCCAACCACCAAAATTCACTAAAACTGAATATTAAACACCTTAAACTCTACTAACTACTTAAGTAACTTCATAATGAAAAAAGAAATTAAACACAGTAAAATCTTCTAACTTATTCAAGAAACTACTAAAACAATGAGGAAATTCTTACCAGCCTCGTCTTCATCTTCATGAAGGTCGCCGACCCACCGATATACCCCGACAACCTGGGGAAGCCCTGTTGGCGATGTTCATTAGACGTCGACGCTTGAAGGCCTCGTTATCTCTAAAGTCAGCCACCAGGTCACTTTTGATGTTTGGATGGATCCACTTCGTCAGGTGGTCTTTCCCCTAATGAACACTACCCATTATCTGCTGAAAAATATTTGGCTATACGGTGGTCGTATATCTTGTAGATCATGAGGTCATGCTTTGCATCCCATATAAATTTCAACTGCACAAAAGTGATCGATTCACCAATGTTAGCAACTTGGAATAAAATACAGTTCAAAAATAGTAAATCAATTCTAACCAAATTGGGTTCTTAGTGCCCACTTATGAAACCAACGCTCTCTGGTCTCATCTGGGATCTACGTGTAGGTCTCCCATGGATGGTCGTACAACCTATCACAGAACAAACCGCACAGTAACAATCACATAAGATAAGCAAAGTTAACATAGACAAACTAAAGATAACAAACATAATAAAATCAACAGCAATTTTTAGCAACTCAATCAAAAACTCAGAAGAATTCCAAATACTTTCAGCTAAAATCAGAATTCAATATACTAAACTAACCTGTCATAACCACCTAAAATTCACTAAACACTTTCCAACGGCGACAGGGCAGGGTAGCATCGGGAGCGAAGGCAGTTGGAGCTGCGGTGGCGGCAGCAGAGGCTAGAGAGAGATTGGGAGGTGAGAATGTAGAGAGAGAGAGAGAGAGAGAGAGAGAGAGAGAGAGAAGAGGAATTCGAAATGAAGGGGGAGGGGTTCACGGTTCCAATTTAGGGCACTATTATAATCGGATTTACCGGCGAATATTTCTGACGATAATACGGTTCGAATCATCAAAATGCAGCGTTTCCATTAAGCGTGGTTACTGGTTACCGTCGGATTAGTCTGTCGGTAAATCCGACGCTACAGTTGAGTTGGCGCCCATTTCTTATGGTTTTCCGCCAACATTTACCAGTCGAAAGCCACTATCCGCCATTAATTTTTTGACCTGACGAATTGCTCATCAAATCCGACGCTAAATTTGACGATAAGTGCCGCCGCTGTATTCGACGATAACTCCGACGCTTCTCAATGTTTTTCTTGTAGTGTTTTGCTCCAAATTTTTGTGTGGATCTATTAAATATTTATTCAAATATTGCCACAAAAATTTAGATCTAATGGATAAGTCGTTTGTTAAATATAAACATTTTTTGTTACTTATAAAGGATATAATATTTATTGATTCTTTTTGTCGTATTTTCAAATTATTTTAGGACTGTTTTGTTGATAACATCTTTTAAAAACTTTTTCATCAATAACTGAATCTTTTAAATACCAAATTAGTAATTAATCTGTATTTTTTAAAATTATTCCTCTGATTTTAAATTTAAAATTCAATAATTACTTTTTTTAGTCACAAAAAAAAACTCTCTTTTCTATCATTATGCACCAATTCAGATGTAGTTTTTATTTCTCCCAATTCTCCACATTGAACTCTTCACATTGCAAATTGCACCATATTTGACTTTTCGTGTTTCTTTTTTTCATTTTAGTTAAAGTTTAAATTTTAAGCATTTTATAATTATATATTTAGCTACTTTTTGTTAACAAAATTAAATAAACAAGTCCAATCCATCTTATAATAATTTGAATTGAATTAGATTAAAAA
>NC_029794.2:46501232-46518257 GCF_000816755.2 Arachis ipaensis
GATTGATTTTTGTGTGGAATGATTTTTTATATTTGGTAGAGGAAAAATGAACGGTATAAACAGGGTGAGAGGAAAATAGAAGCAAGAAAGAAAGGGAAGAAATGCCATAAATGGAGAAAGAGAGAGCCCCACAGTGTACCAGCCCCTTCTCGTTGAGTCTCCGAAGTCTCTGGGGCCTGGACCACCTTGATCTTGACACGTGCCCAAGCCCTTTGATCGTGACTCGCTGGTCCACCTACACCTGATTTTCCCTCGCGAACCTTCCACGCTGGCACCGTATGTCACTCTGTGGGTCCCTCTGCATTGCTGTCCATCCGATCTGGAACTTCCTCCATCACAACGGCTCTAACGTGTGAGCTGTAATGCACCGCCGTACCACTGGGTCCCATGCTCCCACATGAACCCGAGCCGGCAAAACTAGATTTGCCTCTCGATATTCTTTAATTGTGAAATCACATAAACCCACCACACTTCATTTATTTATTTATTTCTCTCTCTATTTTATTTATTTATTTTATATTTATTGATTTATTTTAAATTGGTGAAATTAATCAATTTTATGGTCGTTCTTCTTGTTGTTAGGGGAGATACTTTTTCAATCATGTCATTGAATAAGGACACCAACTAAATCACGGATATAATATAATCACCCGAAAACAAAATTTATTTAAGGTAACTTACAACTCAAGAAGTAGGGTTTTGACTTCAATGGTTACTACCCATTAGCTAGCATGCATGACAATTACATCACATTGGGGATTCAATTATTTAAATATTTAACAAACGGAAAACAACTCTTGTATAACTAAAAATTAAAATATATAAGTTATAATAAAAAATAACAATAACACACCTTTATTCTCCTTTAATACTCTTGTTAATCTTTCTTTTGTTTCATCTCCCTCTCCCCCCAAAAGGATATGTGTATATATATATATATATATATGGATTCAAATAATATAATAACATAATCCTTAACATACACATGGGGAATTTAACTTGTGGGGCTATGCTTGTTATAAATATTTATGTAATTCCTTAAAGAGCTCAACACTTCTTAAACTATCATCCAATGAAATGTAGTTTTTCTCTTTTCCTTTTGAAAATATATAGTAGTATACATTATAATGGTATTTTCTTTCGCTAACTTTTATGTCCCTGGTCCCGCCCCCTTTTTGTTTGAGTTAATTAAGCAATTTTTTCCCTAGTGTATGTTTTGTCAATCTTATATGTTGATGTGCAATTATGAAGAAAACTGTACAATTAAAAGGAAAGTGATAAGTAAACAATTACTATTTTAAATAATATAAATAATTATTAATTAAATAAAAATATATTATATTTTTAAATTATTTATTTAAATTTTAATATTAAAATAATTATCTATATATTTAGTAAAATAAATATCTAATATATTTATTATTTATATTATTTAATATTTTTATTGTTTAGCTGTAGTTTTTTTTTTAAGATAAGATTCCAATGACACGATAATGAATGCTACCAAATACCAACATGTACAACATCAATATCTATGAATACATATCCATCACACGGTGGTTGATGCCACATATATACAAATATACTAGTAGCACAATTATTATACATGATATAATTATATCTCCACTTGTTATTTTTTATTCATTTGTAGTCCTTTTCTAATAGTAATTTTAAGTATATATCACTGTTTATTATATTAGTACTTTCACAATTTTGTGATTCAAATAAAAAGGACACACAAGAATGGTCGGAGGAAATTGTGAACCACATTGATTCCTTAAGCACAAGGAATATATACAAGGGAAAAAAGGTAGTGAGATCTCTAGATTTTTTATATTTTTTTCGGTATCAGTTTCCACTCGAAAACCTATCATATTATCTATTCATATCTAACCAGGAATCTGTTCAAATTTATTCGATAGTTGCTGTTTTATATTAGAACCTGGTGCCAATGTGTCCATAGAGTACTAAAAAGGGGGCAAGTAGTTTGTTATTTATTCTAGTCAACAGTCTATTAGTTAGAGTACCAATTTTTTTTGTTAACTGGTGCGGATTTTACAAATTACAAAATATCAATAAATATATTGAGTTGTATTAAATAATAATTTATGGTGAGCTGAGTGAATATCAATCCATAAAAATTAACAGATTAAACAATCAATCATCAATTGACTAATCTAGTTAAACAATTAGAGTTTTAAAAACTTTAAAATATAAACAGCAATGAAATAAAGCAAGGCATTGGGTAACGTAAAGATAATACGATTAAGAAAGTTAAGGTTTCGGAAATATTAAAATTTTTGGATTAATATCTTTTTTTTCACTTTTCACTCTAATCATGTAACGATTTTTTTATGGCAAATCCTTAATAATCAAACACCAATTTCCCTGCACATTGTGGTTCTTTTGATGTCACTTTTATGGCATGTCTTCCTAACATAGTGGTGATGGCTCCTTTTGCTAGGTTCAATGCAATTTCACTTTGTGTATATGTTACTTTTAGAGAACATAGTTTTGAAGACTTTCTTTCTTGCTGGAGTGGCTTTGCATTCATATTTTTATTTTGAGATTTTGATGTAAGTAGAATTTAGATGATATTAAAATATTGAAATTGTTGTTTTATTTTATTTTTTAAAGAAAAACAGTAATAGTTATGTAGAATAATATCATATATGTTTGGAATTATTGACGTTGAGAATTTTTTTATATTTAGAATTATGTCTTATATTGAGGAATTGTGTTATAAAAGATGATGAGTTTGAAAAACTCTAGATTAACATTTGTGATGACTAAACATTATTGATTTGATTAACGGCAAAAATATTAATTCATATATGTTGATTAAATTAATTTTCGCTATGCAGGTATGCTTGGGGCCGAAAATAAAAGAAATCAGCAACAAGCCAAATTTGATTGAAAAATATTCAGCATTGATACAAATTGATTTTAAATCATTGTGGCTGAATTGATTTGGGCCAAATTCAATCATGATCATTATAAGCCCAATATGATTGTAAATACTCAGCCTTGGTTAAAATGATTAAGAGATTTGGCTGAAGCAATTTGTTAGTTAGGCCAGTCTTAATTATCATTGATACAAGCCCAAATAATTTTGCATGCTTGGTCCGAAACCTATTGAGGGAAAGCAAATATTCTTTGCCTCCAACGGACCTCAAGTTTTAACCATGTGGTGGAATTCAAATTTCATTAAAGTGAAGTTAATACTTGTATGGAAACTATGAGAGAGAAGTTGTCATTGATTTGATTGATAGCTTTATTGCTACACGCAACTCAGGGAAGCAAAAGCAACTTACTCTAATTAATTTGTTCTATTTCATTTAATTGCTTTTCTTTCAAACTCTATTGTCCCTCTCTCTCATTTTTCCTTCTTCTATTTCGGTCATTACCTAGCAACCATGGAAGTTACACCTAGCCACCGAAAAGAAGATGGTGCATGCAACAAGACCATCACAATGATGGCAAAAAAAAAAGCAAACTAAAAGTATGCTGTGGCTAAGATCCTCTTTCACTTATGGTAAGATTTTGTGAAGAGATCTTGGCTCCTCCATACCAAAAATAGAAGTGAAGATCTCGTCCAACAGAGAAGAAGAATCTTGGGAGGATGGCTTGTCTCTGATTCTGCTCAACTATCACAGGAGGTAGCTACAGTGGCTACGTGATGGAAGAGGCAGAGATTGGAGCAGATGAAGCTATCATCATCATGAAGCATCAAGGGCCAGAAGTTCATCTTGGAGAGCAAGGCAAGGATGAAGGGCACGGATTGATGAAGAATGGTGACCAAGGAATGACTAGAGGTAATTGCATGTTGGGTTTTGCGTGAGTTATCTCTTCTCTCTCTCTGGCCAAACCGGTTCAAGTTGAAGAAGAAGAAGATTTGCTTGGTCTGTTTTGGTTTCAACCTTGAAGGCTTCTTCCTATAAGTAAGGGTGGACAGTCAGGGTTTGATTCAAGGAAAAGAAAAGAGTGAGCACAGAGTTTCTATAGCTCCCCAAGCTAACAGATTTCTTCTCCTTCAATGTTCTTCATTTTGTAATTTTTCTGTTTAATTTTGTCATGTCTTGAGTCTCATGGAAAAAGGCAAACAGTGAGGTTTGTAATGAAAAATCCATAGAGCGAAAAAAGACAGAGAGTGCAAAATTAAAAGAAAAAGTCATGGATGTCCTTAGAGTTCCTTTGTACATTTGTGTTGTGTTTCATGATTCTTTGCGAATCCCCTTGTAAGTTGGGTTAGCACTTTACAGTTGAAAGCTTGGCAGTGACCAAGTCAAGTTCAGTTTGGGTTTAGATTCTGGACTTGTCTCGGATAGGAAGGATAGTTCCTAGGGAGAATTGGTGTTTGTAATCAAGGATGATTATAGTGAAATTCCATCATTGTTGTGATGGAGACTGGATGTAGGCTGCATTGCACTTAGCAGCTGAACCAGGATATATCTTGGTGTAATTCTCTCTTTCTTCTACTCCATTTCTGTTTCTGCTGCCTAGGAGATAAAACTGAAAATATCTCGTGTTGAGTAACGAGACAAAAAGAAAAGTCTCGTGGTTGGGGACGAGACAAAAGAAAAAATCTCGTGGCTAGTTACGAGATAAAAAGACAAAAAGTTTCCTGAAGTAGTTTCAAAGGCCAGCAAGTATTATCAAGCGAAAAGGAGGCTAAGATTCAACCCCCCTTCTCTTAGCCACTGATAACCATCAATTGGTATCAGAACTTGGTCTCAAAGAGATCAAGCTTTGCAGCTTGGAGAAAAGATCCTAATGGCAGAAAACAGTGGCTCAAATCTGGTGTCCTACAACCTGACTGAAGGACAATCAAGCAACAGACCTCCTCTTTTCAATGGGAAAAACTATACCTATTGGAAGGAGAGAATGAAGATCTTTGTGCAAGCAGTAGACTGCAGACTCTGGAAGATCATCCTTGAAGGTCCTCAATATCCAACCGTCATAAGTGCCGAAGGAGTTGTCACTCCTAAACCAGAAGCAAGCTGGACCGAAGAAGACAGAAAGAAGGTTGAACTCAACGCCAAGGCTATCAACTTACTCAACTGTGCTATCAGCTTCGAGGAGTACCGACGTGTATCACGATGCACAACGGCAAAGGAAATTTGGGACAAACTCCTAGTTACTCATGAAGGAACCACCATTGTAAAAAAGACCAGGATAGATATGTTAAACAGAGAGTATGAAATGTTTACAATGAAGGAAGGAGAATCCATTGATGAGCTGTTTGAGCGCTTCAACACCATTATTGTTGGCTTGGATGCTATGAGAATCTATCCTGAATTTGTGCTAGTGAGAAGAGTGTTGAGATGTCTCACAAAAGAGTGGAAAACAAAAGCATTAATTATTTCTGAGAGTAGTGGTCTTGACTCCATGACTTATGATGATTTGAGAGGAAATTTACTTGCTTTTGAAAACACCTATTTAAAAAAGGATTCAAAAAAGAAAGGAATAGCTTTCTCATCTGTTACTAACCCTCTGGATGATGAATCCAGTGATAACTCATCTGAAAATGAACTTGTGTTGTTTGAAAAAAAATTCAGGAAAATGCTGAAGCTCAAAGAGAGAGGCAAAGGAGGCAGCTCAAGAAAACAGAAGAAAGATCTCAGCAAGGTGACTTGCTACAACTGTAAGGAAACAGGCCACTTCAAGTCCGACTGTCCTAAGTTGAAGAAGGAAGAAAAGCCGAAAAAAGGAAAGAAAAAGGGACTGATGGCATCATGGAAAGATCTTGAAAATGACTCTGAAGACGATGAAGAATCTGAAACAAAGTCTCAACCATGCCTTATGGCTAACCACGTTGAGCAGGTAATCATTCCTAACCCTGACACTGAATCTCTTCATCTTATGATAGATCATCTTTCTGAAAAAATAAGATGCTTTTTACTGGATAATCAAGAACTTGAACAACAAATTGTCATTCTTAAAGCAGAAAATGGATTTCTAAAAGAAAAGCTAAGGGAGGCCGAAACTGCTTGTGATCTTGTTGAAGAAAATAAGCAGTTAAAAGCCAAACTTAGGAGTTGTGAAAGTGACCATTCGGTTGTTGCATATGTTGATTTTTTTAAAAGGAATGAAGAGTTGCTTAAAGAGGTCAAAAAGCTTAAAGAAGACTTAGCCAAGTTCACACAAAGTTCTGAAAATCTGAATCAACTTGGCTAGCCAAAAATCTCTTTATGATAAAGCTGGCTTGGGGTTCTATAAATCTATTGAAAAATCTCATTTTGAAAACCTTGCTTCATCTTCCAATGATACAAGATTTCAAAACCCAAGAAGCTTTAACAAAATAGCAACCCCAAGATTTTGTAGACTTTGTAACCGAAATGGACACTTTCCCATACAATGCTTTTTTGGTGAAAGGATGATATGTGATAAAGTTTACAAGGTTGTTTTTTTATTATAATGGCTTAGGACATAAGAGATGGTTTAACGTGAAAGGATCCAAGAAAATTTGGATACCTAAGGTCACTTAAGCTTGTTTTGTAGGTATGCCTAGCATCCAAACGGAAGGAAAATATGTGGTATATGGACAGCGGATGCTCTAGGCATATGACCGGAAAGACAACCTTCTTCATAATGCTTGATGAATATGATGGAGGATTTGTCACTTTTGGTGATGATGCTAAAGGAAAGATAGTGGCTGTTGGGAAAGTTGGTAAAAGCTTTTCATCTTGTATAAATGATGTTCTTCTTGTAAATGGTTTGAAACATAACTTACTTAGTGTTAGCCAATTGTGTGATTTAGGTTTTGAAGTTATTTTTAGAAAGTTTGTGTGTTTGGTTGTTTGTGAGAAAACTGAGGATATTTTATTTGAAGCTAAAAGGTGAAATAATGTATATGGATTGACTCTTGAGGACTTGAAAGAACAAAATGTAACATGTTTTACTTCTCTTGAATCTAAAAAATGGCTATGGTATAGAAAGTTGGGTCATGCTAGCATGTACCAAATTTCTAAGCTAGTTAAGAAAAATTTGGTTAGAGGAATTCTAAATATCAAATTTGATAAGGATCTTACTTGTGATGCTTGTCAATTGGGCAAACAAGTAAAATCCTCTTTTAAACCAAAAGATGGAATTTCAACCAAAAGGCCATTAGAGATGTTACACATTGATCTTTTTGGTCCAACAAGAACTCAAAGTTTAGGAGGTAAACACTATGGTCTTGTGGTGGTAGATGATTACTCTAGATTTGGTTGGGTACTTTTTCTTGCTCATAAAAATGATGCTTTTCATGCCTTTTCAACTCTTTGCAAGAAAATTCAAAATGAAAAAGATTTAAAAATTTCCCATTTGAGAGGTGATCACGGAAGAGAATTTGAAAACCAAGACTTTGAAAAATTCTGTGATGACTTTGGAATTGCTCATAACTTTTCATGCCCTAGAACCCCTCAACAAAATGGGGTGGTTGAGAGAAGGAATAGAAGCCTTCAAGAGATGACTAGGGCCATGCTTTGTGAGAATGAGATTCCTAGATTTTTATGGGCTGAAGCTGTAAATACAGCTTGTTACATTTTGAATAGAACAATTATTAGAAAAGGGTTGAAGAAATCTAAAAGAATAGATTCTATTAATAAAACAAACCAGTGTGACCGCGTAATAGAATTATTATGCGATGAAAATATTGATATAAGGAGACTCCTGCAAGTTCATCTTCTTTGATAGTCTTAATATCCTATCCTTTATATAATATTAGTAAGCCTTAGCAATCCAACTTCTAGCAGGTTCTCAAACTTTAGAGGTGGCCTTACTTGGTGGAGCTCAATCCAAAAATAAGCGACAAGATGGAAATTTCAATTAACGAAAAAATGAGTCTTGGCTAAGCCCCAAACCATCAGGGGGCTAGTGAGTCCAAAGAGGCAGAGTCAAAGCAAGGACTTAGAGTTAGAAAACTGGCATACTTCACTAAATAAGTCTAAGCCGGAAAGCAGGCAAAGTCTAGCTGCCTATTCTATTCCTTAAGCCCCAGATGTCATCTTGAAGATTTTCCTTCTTGTCCTGCATATATATAAGGCATGAAGAGAGAACAATTGGGAGATTGAGTCCCCCCCTGATTGCTCCTTTCCACCTGTTGTCCCTCTTTGTTGTGCGCTTACCGGAGAGTGGGACGGGTATAGAAGGATGTCCTCTGTGAAAGGCCCCTTGGAATCCAAGGATACTTGATATTTCCTTTTTTAAAAAAGTGGTGGAAGGCAGTCCCGAGACTCTAATAATCAGTGGACTGCTCGCCGCATTGATTCTATCTTTATCCCCGGATGGATATTGATGGATTCCTAGTACCGACCTTACTTCAGGGTCGGGGTCAGGAAGAGAAAAGATTCGACCTGGTTCAGGTTCACCTATATACCATTAAGCAAAAACGAAAGCAAGTTTAGGGTTAATTTAGCTATTTCCCGACTTTCACTTCAAGCTTTTGAAAGGAACCCAACTCAAAGCATTCAGTCTCAAAGGATCTCATCGGGAAGCACTTTGTCTAGCAGCCCATGTTCTACACTGGCTTAATGGCTTGGTGGATGTCAGAGAGAGAGAGGTTTCAACTCTTATCACTATTTCTTTGACGGCCGTTTGAAGACCAACCAGCACAAGAATTGAGTTCTAACCCCCTATGAGCTATGGAAAGGAATCCCTCCAAATCTTAAGTACTTTCATGTTTTTGGATGCAAATGCTTTGTACTTAACAATAAAGAAAACCTTGGTAAATTTGATCCAAAATCCTATGAAGGGATGTTTGTTGGATACTCCACCACTAGCAAGGCCTATAGGATTTATCTCAAAGAACATGGGACCATAGAGAAATCCATACATGTTATTTTTTGTGATTCTAATTCAATTCTCAGTGCTGTGTTAGATGATGATACAGATTTTGAAGATGATGTCAATAAAGGAACCAATGAAGAAAATTCTAAATCTGCTCAAAATAAAGAATCTGCCAGTCCAGTTTTGTCTCGTCAGATTGAAGGAGACATTTCCATTTTGTCTCTTGAGCAGGCACGAGAAACTGAAACAGTGAGACCACCAGAAGCTCATCAAAGCTCAACACCACTCCGGAAGCCTAGAGAATGGAAGTCTATGAGGGGTTATCCTCATGACTTTATCATTGGTGATCCCTCTCAAGGTGTAACAACAAGATCCTCAACCAAAAGGCAATCCGAACCAAGCAATTTTGCCCTCTTGTCACAAATGGAGCCCAACAATGTCAAACAAGCTCTTGAAGATCCATCATGGGTCAAAGCAATGCAAGAAGAGCTTGCTCAATTCGACAAGAATGAGGTTTGGACACTAGTACCTCATTCGGATGGTAAAAAATTTACGGGTACTAAGTGTGTGTTTAAAAATAAACTTGGTGAGGATGGACAAGTTGTTCGTAACAAGGCTAGATTAGTGGCCCAAGGTTACGATCAAGAAGAAGGTATAGATTTTGATGAGTCTTTGGCTCTGGTAGCTAGAATGGAAGCAATTAGGTTGCTTCTTGCCTATGCTGCCCATAAGGGTTTCAAAATGTTTCAAATGGATGTTAAATGTGCTTTCTTTAATGGCTTTATTGATAGAGAAGTGTATGTGGCACAACCCCCTGGTTTCGAACATAAAGATTTCTCAAATCATGTTTTTAAACTATCTAAGGCTCTTTATGGTCTTAGACAAGCTCCAAGAGCTTGGTATGAAAGGCTTAGTGCCTTCTTGTTGGAAAATCAATTTCAAAGGGGTACCACCGACACTACTTTAGCATCTAATGATGATATTCTCCTAGTTCAAGTTTATGTGGATGACATTATATTTGGTTCGGCCAATGAGTCCTTGTGTGAAGAGTTTGGAAAACTCATGACTAGTGAGTTTGAGATGAGTTTAATGGGAGAGCTTACTTTCTTTCTTGGCCTCCAAATTAAACAAACTCCTAGTGGTACCTTTATTCACCAAGGAAAGTATGCAAAGGAACTTATCAAAAAATTTGGCCTAGAAAGTTCCAAACCAATGGGAATACCATGCATCCTAACACAAAACTTGAAAAGGATGATGATGGCCAAGATGTGGATGAAACAAGGTATAGAGGAATGATAGGTTCACTCATGTACCTTACCTCTTCTAGACCGGACATTGTTCAAAGTGTGGGTGTATGTTCAAGATTTCAATCTCACCCAAAAGGATTCCATCTTTCAGCCGTTAAGCGCATCATTAGATACATTAAGGGAACTAGTGATTATGGCTTGTGGTATCCTAAATCTGATAATTTTTGTGCAGTAAGATTTTGTGATGCAGATTATGCGGGATATAGGGTGGATAGACAGAGTACATCCGGCATGTGTTGCTTCCTTGGAAGCTCACTCAACATGTGGTCAAGCAAAAAGCAAGCCACAGTGGCTCTATCCACAGCCGAAGCTGAATATATTTCCGCATCTGCATGTTGTTCTCAATTAATTTGGTTAAAAACGTAGTTGGAAGATTACAAATTAAAGATCAATAGTATACCCTTATTTTGTGATAATATGAGTGCTATAAACATTTCAAAAAATCCTGTTCTGCACTCAAGAACTAAGCACATTGATATAAAATATCACTTCATTAGAGAACATGTGCAAAAAGGTACTATTGATATTCAATTTGTAAAATCTGAAGACCAACTTGCGGATATTTTTACAAAACCCCTCTGTGAAGACAGATTCTGCACTTTGAGAAAAAGTTTGGGCATGATTGATTTAAGTTCTATTAATAACTTGTGAAATTTTGATTCTACTTAGTTTTGTCTCGTAGGAATGGACGAGATAAAAATAAGAGTGTGTTGGAAGGGCTGTGATCAAGGGGGAGACAGCGCCAAAAATTAATTCTCATGAGCCCCACCGAATTTCCTTGACCCCACTCTGACCGTTTTGTTATTTTCTCTCTATGTAAATCACAATCTCTTTTTGATGTCCCATCAAATCTTATTAGAAGTGGTTATTGTCAAATCAAATCCTTCCCTTCACCTAATCCCTTGATTCTAGGAAACCACCTTTCAATTTATTTCAAATAAAAGAGAAACTCCTTGGGTATTAACCGCCACTTAATGGTCATTTAATTCCCTCTAATTCTCTCTCCACTCCACATTTAATGCTTCCTTAACCTCCCTCCTCCCTCACTCCATTCGGTTTCTATTCAACCCCTTCACCTTCCACTTTTCCATTTTCACTACCATGAAAAAGAAAACTGCCCCTAGGAAAAGCGAACAGATTTTCTTCTCTCAAAAACCGTCCACACCACAATCTCATATCCATATCCATATCCACTCTACATCATCATCCTCTCCCTCACCTCCCTCAAAGCAAACCGACACCATGAGAAGGAAGGTCATAGCCACGAAAACTTCTTCAAGGAAGAAGAAAGAGAAAGTTCCTGTGGAGAAAGAGGAAGAATCTCACACATCTCCCATTCTGTCTCTACCACCATCTCCACCGAAGAAAGCCACGCCTGGGAAGAGTGCTCAGAAATCAAAAGGATTCGCTCTGCACAACACCAAGGAACCATCAAACCTGGAATCCTTGGATTTCAAGAACAAATTCAGCAAAACACACTCTCACTATGATCCTGCGAGATTCAACTCCTGCGCTTCATATGAATTTCACAAAGAGGTTCTAGAAAAGTGTCATCTCTGTGCAACCTATCTTGTCAACCTTGACTCTCTCACCAACAAAGGGATAAATGTATCTTCCCTTTTTGAACTGCTTCAATGGACTCCATTGCTTCCTATTCAAAAACTGGTTTACCCTGGCTTAGTTCGTGAATTCTATGCCAACATGAGACTGATTGATGGCACCATCCATTCATATATGAAGCGAGTTCACATCACCCTTGACATTGCAACCATTGGGACGGCCTTGGACTACAAAGAGGAAGGGCTGAGAGCATACATGGTCGAAAAGTGGGACTCACAGGTCGGCGTCACCTATAAAGTTGTTCTTCAACACATTTGTGAGAATCTCTCTGGCTTGGATGGCACTACTCCTACCCACAAAGCCCTCGGACCAACCAACTCTCTGCTTCACAGAATTATCACCCACATCCTGACTCCTCAAAGCGGCTCCCATAATAGAGTAACACTCTCTGACTCTCTCATCATTTTTGCACTTGTTACATCTACTCCTATATCTTTTGGCTATCTTATGATTTGACACATGTGGGAATCGGTAAAGAGCACCAAAAAGGCAAATCTGCCTATGGTATGTTTTTAACCAGCATATTTGAATATTTTAAAGTTGATCTTCTGAATGAGGCTGTAGAGAACAAAGTGTCTATGATCAAAGGAGGTGGAGCTGTTAAAGTTATGTAGAATAATATCATATATGTTTGGAATTATTGACGTTGAGAATTTTTTTATATTTAGAATTATGTCTTATATTGAGAAATTGTGTTATAAAAGATGATGAGTTTGGAAAACTCTAGATTAACATTTGTGATGACTAAACATTATTAATTTGATTAACTGCAAAAATATTAATTCATATATGTTGATTAAATTAATTTTCGCTATGCAGGTATGCTTGGGGGCCGAAAATAAAAGAAATCAGCAACAAGCCAAATTTGATTGAAAAATATTCAGCATTGATACAAATTGATTTTAAATCATTGTGGCTGAATTGATTTGGGCCAAATTCAATCATGATCATTATAAGCCCAATATGATTGTAAATACTCAGCCTTGGTTAAAATGATTAAGAGATTTGGCTGAAGTAATTTGTTAGTTGGGCCAGTCTTAATTATCATTGATACAAGCCCAAATAATTTTGCATGCTTGGTCTGAAACCTATTGAGGGAAAGCAAATATTCTTTGCCTCCAACAGACCTCAAGTTTTAACCATGTGGTGGAATTCAAATTTCCTTAAAGTGAAGTTAATACTTGTATGGGAACTATGAGAGAGAAGTAGTCATTGATTTGATTGATAGCTTTATTGCTACACGCAACTCAGGGAAGCAAAAGCAACTTACTCTAATTAATTTGTTCTATTTCATTTAATTGCTTTTCTTTCAAACTCTATCGTCTCTCTCTCTCATTTTTTCTTCTTCTATTTTGGTCATTACCCAGCAACCATGGAAGCTACACCTAGCCACCGAAAAGAAGATGGTGCAAGCAACAAGACCATCACAATGATGGCAAAAAAAAAGCAAACTAAAAGTATACTGTGGCTAAGATCCTCTTTCACTTATGGTAAGATTTTGTGAAGAGATCTTGGCTCCTCCATACCAAAAATAGAAGTGAAGATCTCGGCCAACAGAGAAGAAGAATCTTGGGAGGATGGCTTGTCTCTGATTCTGCTCAACTATCACAGGAGGTAGCTATAGTGGCTACGTGATGGAAGAGGCAAAGATTGGAGCAGATGAAGCTATCATCATCATGAAGCATCAAGGGCCAGAAGTTCATCTTGGAGAGCAAGGCAAGGATGAAGGGCTCGGATTGATGAAGAATGGTGACCAAGGAAGGACTAGAGGTAATTGCATGTTGGATTTTGCATGAGTTATCTCTTCTCTCTCTTTGGCCGAACCGGTTCAAGTTGAAGAAGAAGAAGATTGGCTTGGTCTGTTTTGGTTTCAACCTTGAAGGCTTCTTCCTATAAGTAAGGGGGAACAGTCAGGGTTTGATTCAAGAAAAAGAAAAGAGTGAGCACAGAGTTTCTATAGCTCCCCAAGCTAACAGATTTCTTCTCCTTCAATGTTCTTTATTTTGTAATTTTTCTGTTTAATTTTGTCATGTCTTGAGTCTCATGAAAAAAGGCAAACAGTGAGGTTTGTAATGAAAAAGCCATAGAGCGAAAAAAGGCAGAGAGTGCAAAATTAAAAGAAAAAGCCATAGATGTCCTTAGAGTTCTTTTGTACATTTGTGTTGTGTTTCATGATTCTATGGGAATCCCCTTGTAAGTTGGGTTAGCACTTTACAGTTGAAAGCTTGGCAGTGACCAAGTCAAGTTCAGTTTGGGTTTAGATTCTGGACTTGTCCCGGATAGGAAGGGTAGTTTCTAGGGAGAATTGGTGTTTGTAATCAAGGATGATTATAGTGAAATTCCATCATTGTTGTGATGGAGATTGGATGTAGGCTGCCTTGCAGTTAGCAACTGAACCAGGATATATCTTGTTGTAATTCTCTCTTTCTTCTACTCTATTTCTGCTTCTGCTGCCCAGGAGATAAAACTGAAAATATCTCGTGCTGAGTGACGAGACAAAAAGAAAAGTCTCGTGGCTGGGGACGAGACAAAAGAAAAAGTCTCGTGGCTAGTTACGAGATAAAAAGACAAAAAGTTTCCAGAAGTGGTTTCAAAGGCCAACAAGTATTATCAAGCGAAAAGAATGCTTAGATTCAACCCCCTTCTCTTAGCCACTGATAATCATCAAAAGATTTAGTTTTTAAATTTTGATATTAAAAAATAAATTTTTAATTTGAGAATATGTAAATGAGATGAGATTAATGAATGTTTAGCGTTTTAAATTGAGATTAATGAATGATTTGAAATTAAAAATAAATAACTACAAGGTTTGTGGAGGTTTGAAAATCTCACAAAATAGTTAATTTGTGTCAAATTAAAAAGTCAATTTGTGAGGTTTTAAACTGCCACAAAAGTGATTTAAAACTGCTACAAAAGTTCAGTATAAAACCTCCACTAAACTCACACAAAACCCCCCACTGAATAAATTGTGGAGGTTTTTAAAAATCCCCCACAAAAGACCTCGTGGCACCTCAAATTTTGGAGGTTTTAGAAACCCCCCACAAACCATTTGGTGGGAGTTATAAACCTCCACAAATAAGAAAAAAAACCGCCACAAATAAACAAAAACCTTGTAGTGTTCCTTGGTGATTTAATTTCTCTTTAACCTAATTAATCGATAATCCCTTAGTCAATTATTTAATAAAAGAGTTGAAGAATGCTCACTGATTTATAAAACCATACAATTCATAAGAATCGTCCCTAGTTGATTTTATGTCACTCATCAATCCAGTTTCAAAACTTAAGAATGATGAGAATCGGTTTTCAAGCTTAATTCAATTAATCAACTTTTTTAAGAGGTTAAGAGAATTCAAATAAGAGAAGAATTATTTTCCCACATATTCAAACTCTTTAAGATGAAGAACGAAAATCTTTTCTTAAGAAGAAATCAATTGCATAAATTAAAAGTAGAAAAGCTAATGTATTAAACCATGGAATAACAGAGCTCCTAACCTTAATTGAGAAGAATTAGAAACTCTTGTTCTTCATAAAATCTTTAAGAAATTAAAACTGTAAATTTTTTTTTGAAGAGAACCGCCCCCACAACTTGCCTTTCTCAGTGAGTGATCTCACTTATTTATACTAAAATTTCTACTAATTCAAATTTGAATTCAAATTCTAAAACTAATCTTATCTTAACCTGAGTGGTTAAGATAACTTTCTAATTTAAATTTAAAATAAGATAAAAACTAACTTAATAAATTTAAATACAAATGTTTATCCATCTAAGATCAAGGAGAGTCATTAATCAAGGAGAATCAAATTTGGAGGTTATTTGATTTGATCTTGGGAAGTTATTGGGAGTTTGTTGGACTGTTTTTCAGAAGTTCCTTAGCTGGTGATGATGCTAAGGATGTGTAAATGCTCTCTTTCCTGTGTGGCACGTATTTCCAAAAATCTTGACTCGTGCATACGCACACCTTCAGATGCATTCCTTGACTAGTGTGTGCACTCCTTTGTGTGTGTAGGCACACCTTTTGCTTCCTCAGTGCTCCTGTTCTGTTACTTGAATTTCTTATTTTTAAAATTCTGTATTACCTTAAAAATACTATGAAACTTGTTAAGTAGCACTGATAGTTGATTTTAATCGGATTGATAGAGATTTATGTATTTAAACTTAAGAAAACATAAAGAAAATATAAAAAAATATAATAAAAATTACTAAAGATACGGACGCATCATTAACTAACAAAAAAAAAGAAAGAGAGAAAGAGCAAAGGAAAAAAAATTGGTTGAAAAAAAGGTTGATTTCCAATTCTTTTTACATAATCCTTACTTAGGTTTGATTTAGTAAAATTTTTCGAAAAAGTGTTCTTTATTTTTTGTTTGGTAAATAAAAAAGACCATATAATTATATTTTAAGCTTTTAGAAGATAGAGATACTTTTGAAAGCATCTAAGGGAAGTTTTTCAAAGTTGATTTGTACTTATTAAAATTAAAAATCTAATATAACCTCGTATATTAATTAATTTTTAAATTTAACCCATAGATTTTTGTAAATTATAATATTTTAAATTTTAAAAATTAATTACTAAACACAATTATTGTTACTTGTGCTTTTTAAAAATTATTTTTAATTTGATTTACCAAATATATTGTTACAACTTTAAAAAAATAAAACAATCTCTACAATCAAGTAAGATACATAACCAAAAGTCCAACCAAGTTGATATAATGTATTTTACATCCACGCATCACTAACTATGCAAGTACTTCTTCTTCGTACTTACACTTATGCTGCTGCTTCTTCTCCTTCTTTTTTCTCATCTTTCTCTTTTGTTATCGTCGTCATTATCATCATCATCACCACCTCTTTCTCCTTGTAAGAATCGGCTTAACTGCTTTAATGAAATAATAATTTTCTATTGCCCGAAATAGGTTCAAAAATATAAAAATATTCTTTTTAAAATATAAAGGTAAAATTTGATTTCAATGAATTTTTCTGAGTTGGAAAATATATCTTTTATGGAAAGATTTTGTAAAAATATATACCCGAGCTTAAGACAGCAGTATCGGCTCTAGTTTGACTGGTACCGCGTATTTTGGAAAATAAGATTTTTGGAAATTAAAATTATTATTTTGAAAGGACAAAAATAATTTAGAATAAAAAACCGGGCACTAATCTTAAAGGTTTTGGCCCAAAGTGGGCCAAACGGGCTAAAATCGCTAACGGATTGGACTGGACCCAAATCGGGCCCAAGGTCCAACATATATATGTGTGTTTAATGAGCTTTAAGGAGAGAGAGAGAGAGAGAGAGAGAGAGAGAGAGAGAGAAGGTTAGTTTTACTC
>NC_029794.2:46527601-46555773 GCF_000816755.2 Arachis ipaensis
GAGCTACGAGCTCCGGAGCTCCGATTGATGCCTGTTTGCGGCCACACGAAGCTCTCATCGAGCTCTTTGTTTTTATCTAAGTTTTTCTGGTAAGAACTCTATACTCATGCTCCAGTTTCCTGCCCTAACTTTTTTGTGTTTTTGGTTTTAGTAGATGAGAGAGAGAGAGAGAGAGAGAGAGAGAGCTCGGATAGGTGATGGTGAGGGGTGAAACCCATTGTCACTATTCATTATCACCTTCCGGGAGCCATAACTTGAGCTACGGAGCTCCGATTGATGCCTGTTTGCGGCCACACGAAGCTCTCATCGAGCTCTTTGTTTTTATCTAAGTTTTTCTGGTAAGAACTCTATACTCATGCTCCAGTTTCCTGCCCTAACTTTTTTGTGTTTTTGGGTTTGGTTTTTTAGTAGATTTTGTGATTTTGTTTGTTTAGGGGTGATTTAACATTGGAATATTATTAAATTTTTTCTCTAATCTCATTGGGTAAGGTAATGTTTCACTAAACCCTTGTGTTTAGTTATTTTGTGAATCTTAGATTTTGATTTTGATATATGTATGATGTTAGATTGAGTTTTGGAGTTTGTTGGAGTGATGCTTGGTGGTTTTGAGCTTGGTGGCTTTGCTTGGGGTTTTGAGTTGCGTGAAAATCGGCCAAGGTATGGTGTCGGTTTCTTTTATGTAATATGTAATATTTCTGGAAGTTTAGACTAGTTGATCTTAAGATAGGTTTGAATGATGTGATTGTATGATTAATTGTATATAAATGCTATGCTTGATGATGGTTGGGATGGAGGTTGAATGAGTTTGAATGTGATGACATATATGTTGTTAGATGATGATTATTGATGAGTTATGTTGGTGGGTGTTGAGGTTTGAAAGTGGATGTTGATGATGATTTTTTATTGTTGGTTATAGTGGTTCATGTTGAAAGTAAAAGAGTAAGGAGGTTTGATGAATTGAATGGATTGGTGAGAATTGTGAATAATGATTATGAGTGTTGATTAATGAGTAAATTAGAAATTTTGGATTTATAATGATTTATGGTGTAATGGTTGAGTGAATTAGATGTGGAATTGATGGAAATGATATGAAATGGTAAGTTGTTGTGTATGGTATGGTTTATGATGGTTGAGTAGGCTTTGATTTGGTTTTAAATTGAGAGTTGTGGTAAAAATTGTGTTTTTAGTGTTTTTGATAAAAATAGATTTTAGGCCAACTTTGGCGGATCATATTTTGAGCTACAGTTTTTGAAATTGATTTACTTTTGTATCAAATCAAAGATAATTCAAAGAGCTTTGAAATGGTATATATTTTATGGAAATTAGAATTTTGTAGAAAAAGATATGATCGTTGGAAGTTGGTGTCAAAAATATGAATTCTGTGATGTTGCAGAATTTGTGATTTCTGGTTTGTGTGCGCACGCACATTGCTGTGCGCGTACTCAGATCAGAGGCTATGTTTTGACTTGTGCGTACGCACACCCTTGTGCGCACGCACACCCTGTGCTTTTTAGAAAATGTGCGTCCGCACGCTCTGGTGCACATGCACACACAGGGAAATGCCTAGTGTTGAGGGCATTCAAACACTCTGGTACACACACACACCCTGTAATTTTTGCAAGTTGTGCATACGCACAACATTATGCGTACACACAAGTTGGGAAAACTCTTCTGGGCGTGCGTATGCACAACCCTATGCGTAAGCACACTGCCCTGTTTTTAACCGTTTTACCTTTCTAGCAAGCTTGCAAATTTCCATAACACTTGTTTAAAATCTTTTCGCCAATTTTAGGATCTTGAATTTAGGGAGAAAATAATAAAGTAATAAAAAGGGTATTCTTAGTTATGAGTTTAGAGCCATGTGACATAGGTTTTGGAAGGTTTGTGTAATTTTCTAGCTTGAGTGGTGAGTATTGAGTTGTTAAGTATATGGTTGAAGAGATTTTTGAGAAGTTGAAAACCGGTGATGGTTATGATGAGTTGAAAACTTGGAAAGGAATGAATGATGAAATTACTGGATTATATGACAGTGTGCGGGGCCTATATCCCTGGTGTAGCAGATTTCTCTGCTGCATGAGTAGTTGTTGTTGAGAGTGTGCGGGACCTATATCCCTGGCGTGACAGATTTCTCTGCTGCATGAATATGCAGGGCCTATATCCCTGGCATAGTAGATTTTTCTGCTGCATGAGTAGTTGTTATTGTTTCCTTCTGTGCTGCATGAAATGTGCGGGGCCTATATCCCTAGCATGGCAAACTCCCTGCTGCATAAGTGTGCAGGGCACTATATCTCTGGCGTGACAGAAAGGCTACATCCGGGAGGATGTGTCGGGTTGGCAATTATGGACCGACAAGTGATATCACGAGCCAATAGGACAGGCATTCATCATATGCATCTCTTATGTGCTTGTTTGCTTTGATTACTTGAGTTTGCCTAATTGTATAATATTCCTACTTGCTTCTTGAATTACTTGCTATATATGAATATTACCTGTGTATTACTTTCTTGCATTATCTGTGATTGTCTAGCGTTGAGGAGGTTAGGCAGGCGGTGGCGATAGGATCGCACAGAGGTTAGGTTGGTGAAGGCTATGGGATACAACGATTCCTCCCTTGTTCATTTCTGTTTTATTTTGTAGTAGTATTTTCTCTCTCACCCTCTGTATTTATATAACCTTGTTGACTTAGAGGCTTTATTTCTGAAAACTTTGAGAGATAGGTTGTTGTTGTTTTAAACTTCAAAACTCTGTTGTATTTAGTTTGACTAGCCGGCCTAAACTCCGCAGGCTACGATTAGTCTTGTTTACTTTAATTACTACTTTGTGTATCCTGGAGCTATCGGCAAGGTTTTATATTTATTATGTCTTGTTCTGTTTGTAGCTACGCGCATTAGTATCGTGTGTGAATGTTTCGTGTATTGTAATTCCGCTTTATGCGGCTTTGAGCTGTATTCCTTCATCGGACTTTTAATATTGCTACCCCTTCATACATATATTATATATTATAAGCTTTAGAACTGTCGTGGTACTTTGTTATCCTTTGCTTTACGGCTAGAGGTAAGGCTCAGGGTAATGGGGTGTTACACTCCTCCTCCTTCTTCTTTTCTAATTTGATTTCTTATTTTTCTGCTTTTTTCTCCTCCTCCACCACCACCACCACCACCACCACCACCATCATCATCATCATCATCATCATCATCATGTTCTTCTTCTTAGTTAAACATAACACAGTTAGTTAATGATAAGAAATTTCGGTGTCAAAATTAAGAAATTTTTTGTGTCACGATTAAAATTTTCGGTGTTATTTTCTGAAAAATTTGTATAATTCAAAACTCTCATTCCTTCTTCACTTCTTCTTTCACCCTCTTAACAAGAACTTGTGTCACGATTAAAAAATTTCGGTATCAAAACTAAAAAACTTCTTGTGTCACGGTTAAAAAGTTTTGGTATTATTTTTTGATAAATTCTGCATAACTCAATACTCCCCCTCCTCTTCATCATCATCATCTTCTTCTTCTTCCTTTTTTGTTCATCTTCTCTTTCTTGTTTCACCTTATTGTTTCACTTTCTCATAATTCTCCTTGTTTTATCCTCTTAATAAGAATAAAAATAAGATAAAAAAATCAAACAAAAAAGAAGAAATACAAAATGCTACAAAACCTCCAAAAAGAGGAGGAGAAAAAGAAAAAAATGCATCAACAAAAGCAATAATAAAAGAACGATGATGCGGAAAAAACACACGAAAAAGAAGAAGGAATACAAAGAAAAAGGAAATATTAAAGAGCACGAAATACAAACGCTCACGTTAATGGGTAGGGTGTTCATGGATCGAATCCGATCCGCATATTTGCGGTATTTATCCGAATCCGATCCGAAAATTGCGGATATGGATCCGATCCACAAGGCTATCAGATCCGCACACCAATAGGATTGGATTGCGGATTTTATGTAGGTATCTGTATATCCGCGTATCCGCAAAAAAAATTCTTTTTATGTTTTATTTCAACTAATAATTATCATATATGTTGTATTATTTTATTTTTATTATTTAAAAAAATATGTTGAATATCATTTTAAAAGTGTTCAACCCCTGGCCCAAATTATAAAGACAGGCCCAATAAAGACAAAAGGTCCACCCAAAGGATGGCCTCTACTGAATACCCAACCTCTTTAAGAGGTTGGACGCAGTGAAAGGGATCGGCTTGTACTTATCTGAATAAGTAACTATTTTCCCAAATCTCTCCCACTATCTCTATCTTCCTAAAAGATAGATCCTAACGAACTTTTCCAAGATAAAGGGAACGGTTATCCACCAATAAAGGTGGAACTACTCCAACAAAGGTATTTATCATCTATACTATAATACCCTGACACTCTTCAAGTATACTCATGTTCTAAGCTACTAAAAACCTACTTAAAGCCCTTGCTACTTAAGCATTAGAGTCTCTTACAGGTACTACCCCACCTCCTCACAAAGAACAAGTTGGACGCTGCCTCAAAAGGAGTCTAGACCTCACATTCAGGCCCAAAATCAATGTTTTAGGTAATCCTCAAAAGATTGGCCCTGTTGCCGGGAACCTGGAATTCAATCCTTGATAATGGATGATAATCAGTTTGAAGACGGCCACACGGCGTCTGAATCAAAACCTTGTCCCTACCGAGATAACCTCGTACTTGCAATACCTCCACCACGGGAAAGAACACATGTTTCTCACCGAGAAGGGACGTCGGGAAACCCCCAGCCGAGGCAGATTCAATCAAAGGTGCATCCATCAGAAGAATAAGAACCTCCACATCCAACGAAGATACTAGGTTTAGTCCATGGTCATTGTGGATGACTAGAACAGCTTAAACAAGAAGTTGAACGACAACAGAAAGCAGAATGAGAACTACGAAAAGAGGTACGAAAATAAAAAGAGTTGGAAGAAAAGCTCTTAAGATTGGAAGCTGACCTCCGAAGATGGAGTAATCGAGCAAATCGAGAAGAAAGCCCTCTAGGAGGAGAAGACCCGTTCGTAGAAGAGATCATGCGGGACAAGGTTCCACGAAACTTCAAAATCCCTGACATGGATCTATATGATGAAACGACCGACCCGAGACACAATCTCAGTAATTTCAAAAGTTGGATGTACCTAGCCAATGCCTCTGATGCTACCCATTGCAAAGCATTCCTGATGACCTTGACCAAAGCTGCGATGAAGTGGTTCGACAACTTACCACCCATGTCGGTAACTTGTTTTGACGATCTGGCAAGGAAGTTTCTTACCAGATTCTCAATTCAGAAGGATAAGGTAAAACATGCCCCAAGCTTACTGGGTGTTAAATAAGAAGTCGAGGAGACACTCTGAGATTACATGGAAAGATTCAACAAAGCATGCCTGGAGATTCAGAACCTACCTACTGAAGCAGTGATAGTGGGATTAGTTAATGATCTTAAAGAAGGGCCGTTTTCTCAATCCATATCCAAGCAACACCCGACCTCTTTGTACGAAGTCAAGAATGGACAGAGAAAACATCAACATAGAGAAAATTTTCTGACTTAGAGAACCTCTCCCGAGGCTTAGCCTTCCCTGCCCACCCTGGGAAAAGGAGAAAGAACCCAAGAAAAAAGAGGAGTACAACCCGGAAAAAATTTCGAAGGTATCATAACTATACTCCCCTCCAGGTCTCTCTTGTAGATGTTTTTAGAGAGATATGTCATATGGAAAAACTTCCACTTCCTCTTCCAATCAAACACAAAAAAGCAGAAAGTATGATAGAGTACTGTGAGTATCACAAACTCTGGATACTATACAAATGGCTGCTATGATTTAAACAACGTCAAAGAAAAGTTGGTAAGAGAAGGTTGACTGGATAGGTACTTAGCGGATATATCGGACGACCAAAGGAAGATAAATAGAGATGAAGAATAATAGAAATGTCCATCTCAAACTCCCGAGAGACACATACACATAATTAATGGGGGATTTTCTGGAGGAGGAATATTGAAATCATCATGAAAAAGGCATCTCAAGGAGGTTTACCAAGTTGGGGAAGATGGCAGATCTCCTGACCTGTCCACCATCTCGTTCACTAAAGAAGATGCTTAAGGGGTCATGATGATCCCGTGGTAATAACAATAATCCTCGTCAACGCAAACCTCCATAGAACCCTTATAGATCAAGGTAGCTCAGGAGATATAATGGTTAAACCCGTTTTTGACAAACTCGGGCTATAAGAAAAGAATCTAAAGGCATACCCACATAACCTCTTCGGACTGGGAGACACACTGATCTGACCTCTTGGCTATATCTCTCTATACACTACTTTTGGAAAAGGTGCAAAGTCAAAGACGTTAAGCATCAACTACATCATAGTTGACATCGCTTCAGCATACAATGTCCTAATAGGTCAGACAACCTTAAACTGGCTTGCAACAGTTGTCTCTATGCCTCATCTATGCATCAAGTTTTCCAGTGAAGAAGAAATTGCTACCATAAAGGGAGACCAAAAACTAGCGCGCAAGTGTTATAATGAATGCCTTAACTTAAAAGGCAGCCCGAGAGGAAAAGAAGTCAACACCATCGAGTTTGGAGGTATTCAAACACAGGAAGAACTTTGTCCCCAACCCGGAGGGAAAGTGGAAAAGGTACAGATTGGAGATCATCCTGAAAAAAACAACAAATATAGGGGCTGACTTGGAAGAAGGTCTGAAAAAGCAAATCATTGACCTCCTAAGAAAAAATTCCAACCTCTTCGCTTGGAAAGCCTCTGACATGCCTGGTATAGATTCTGACCTGATGTCTCATAAGCTCTCCGTGTACCGGGCTCCCAACCTATTCAATAAAATCGTCAAAAATTTGGACCGGAAAGGACACGGGTCATAGAGGAACAAGTGCAAGCCCTATTAGAAGCTGGATTCATAAGGGAGGTAAAGTACCTACTTTGGCTGGCGAATGTGGTCCTAGTGAAGAAGCAGAATGGAAAGTGGAGGATGTGTGTAGATTACACCGACCTCAACAAAGCTTGTCCTAAGGATCCCTACCCCCTCCAAGTATCGACTTTCTTGTCGATTCGGCCTCAGGTTATCGGTAGTTGTCCTTCATGGACGCTTACTCGGGATACAACCAAATCCCGATATACAAGCCGGACTAAGAGAAGACCTCATTCATCACTCCAAAGGTTAACTATTGTTACGTAGTAATGCCTTTTGGATTAAAGAATGCTGGCGCCATATACCAGCGACTAATAAACAAAGTATTTTCCCCTCACATAGAGAAACTTATGGAAGTATATGTGGACGACATGCTTGTTAAAACCAAGGTTGACTCAGCACTCTTATCTGATCTCTCTAAGTTGTTCTCTACAATAAGGAAGCATGAGATGAGGCTAAACCCCTTAAAATGTACCTCCGCAGTAGAGGCGGGAAAATTCTTAGGCTTCATGCTAACTCAAAGAGGCATAAAAGCAAATCCAGACAAGTGCAGAGCTATACTAGACATGAAGAGCCCAACCCATCTCAAAGAAGTTCAACACTTAAATGGAAGGTTGGAAGCCCTATCCATATTTCTAGTAGGGTCAACATTGAAATCACTACCCCTATACTCAATCCATAGAAAGGCGAAGCAATTTGAGTGGACCCTAGAATGCGAGTGATGGGCAAAAAATTGAATTTCGCACAAACTAATCGGCAAGTATACCGGGTTGCATCAAGTAGTAAAACTCACGTGAGTGAGGTCGATCCCACGAGGATTGATGGATTAAGCAACTTTAGTATGGTGATTAGTCTAGTCAAGCAAACAGTTGGTGCATTGGGTGGAATTGGATCAATAGAAAATAAATTTCAAGAAATGTAAAGTGTTGAAAGTAAATGAGAAGTAACAGAGAACAAGATTTATTAGGGATTGGAGATATTAAAATCCACAATGAATCAAATGGGTCTCAACTTCTTTCTCAATCATATGAGTAGCTCTATAGCGGATTGAAATTGATTGGATCCTATCCAATCTCTCTAATCACAATCAATCTTGCCAATTCCTTGATCTAATTGTCATGAGAAGAGGTTAAGTGCATGTCTCTCATCCATAAGCCACACTAACTCTCAAGATCTCAATTCCTCCCGAATGGTGTTGATCAAGAGAGTAGTTAAGGATAGAGCCTCAATTCTAATGCTCATGATTCCCCTTCCGAGGCTCACACAAGCATTCAACAGATTCAAACCCTCTTCTGGAGTGGATGAATCTCAATCAAAATAGAGGATATCCAATAGCTACCCAAACAAATTGAGAAGAAGAAGAAATTCACTCAATGATGTGAATTATAATAGAGCTCTTCCCTTAATGAAGTGGGGTTTAATTGATCATTGCTCTAAAAAAAATTGAAGAGAAACTAAAGTGCATGAAAGTAAATCAAACTGAATATGAACATAAATGTAAAACTGCAGAAGAATAGAAGTGCAAGAAATTGAAATTGCATAAGGTAACTGAAGTTCAATACAATCTGAAATGTAAAAGTGCAGAAGAGAAAAATTATATCAAAATAAAATTCTACACTACATCCCCTGGAGTCTCTAATCCTCCAGGTGCTAGAGCCTTCTATTCTACTTCTACTCCTACTACTACTACCCCAGGCCTTCTACTGCTACCAGAACTTTTCTAATGCAGCCTCCATTTTCATCTTCAAACATTATTCTATTTATAATCTTCAATTGGATCTTCAAGTATTTGGATGTGGGCCTTGGCCTTGATTAAAGCAAGCTAGAATGGGTCTTAGTGTTGTTAAAGAGGGGTAATTGGAAATTCACGTTTTTGATTGCTTAATTTAACTAAAGCTGATGTCAACGTTGGTGCTCACGTTTGCCAGAAAACATTGAGTTAAACGTTTGGCTAAAAAATGATTTTCAAAGGAATGAGCATTGGCGCCAACATTTGACTCAACGTTGGTGCACCAACGCTTTTCTGACCACGCGTGTGCGTCGCCCACGCGTACGCGTTGGTATCGCGTTTTGCGCGTGTGCGTCGCTCACACGTTTGCGTCGCTCACGCGTTTGCGTGTCTGGCCAAAATCTGCAACTACGCGTACGCGTGGCCCACGCATACGCATCGATGCAAGTTTTCCAAAAGCAATTTTGGGCTTCTTATCGCGTACATTGCAGGTAGCATTTATCCACCAACGTTCTCTCCAGCGTTGGCTTGGTCACGCGTACGCGTGATCGACGCATAGTGCATGAATGGTTAATTTTGCCATTTAACACGTGCGCGTGGATTCAACATTTTTCTTCTTTCACGCGTACGCGTCATCGATGCATACGCGTCGCCCAAAATTTTTCCAGCTCCAGTTTTTAAAACTTTTCCAAGACGTTGGAGGTAATGTCGGTTCACCAACGTTGGCACCCATTGCACTAACGTTGCATATCCCCCTTCCAACGTTTGAGGTAACGTTGGTGAGCCAACTTTGGCCACCTGTGTTACTTCTTCTGCTTTGCTTCTTCCTCTGCTTTTTCCTCTTCTTTCTTGCTTCTTTCTTGCCTCTTCTTATCCTATTATCAATAAAAAAATTGCATCAAAGTTTGCTATAATCACAAGGTATTTGCATCATTCATAACATCAAGCAAAATTAGCATAAAACCTTATGAAAAAGGACATAAATACCCATGTCTAATTGAACTAAGTAATGCATGAAATTTCAATCTAATTACTTACTTATTGTGCAAGAAAGTGCATAAACCTAATGAAAACAAGTCAAAAATGCTTGTGAAACTAGCATAAGATGACTTGTCATCAACGAGCAAGCCTTTAAAGAATTTAAAGCCTTTTAGGTCAACCCCCCAGTACTTACCCGACCTATAGCCTCAGTTTTAATCAAAGAAGATGAGAACGGACAGCAACCGAAGTCTCTGAGTATTGCTTGGATGACCAAAGAGGAAGAACTGTTAAGTAAGTTAAGATCTTAAGTTGGGTATTGAGAAAGTAGCTGAAAGTATTAAACTGAATCTATTATAATTTCCAAATAGTGGTAAGGCTAGAATTTGAAAAAACGCGGCAAGAGGATAAGGAGCTATCAAGGATGTTGAAGTCTGTTAAACAAGGAAATCAAGAAGAGATTGAGGAAGACAAGAAAGAAACTTGGAGGAATGAAGAAACAAATTTGGAGGTATAAGAAGAGATTAGTGTGCCTAATGTCAAAAGTTGACACGTGAACTATTGTCTGAAGCTCATGAGAACAGATTTTTTATTCACCCTATAATTACCGAAATGTATCATGATTCAAAGAAGATATTTTGGGTGGTCCAGAATGAAAAATGACATGGCGGCACATGTGATTAAGTAGCTGACATGTTAGAAAGTAAAGAGTGACCACCAGAAGACATTTGAAATGATGCAACCATTGAAGGCTCTACACTGAAAGTGAGAAAGAATAGCCATTGATTTCGTAACAGATTGCCAAGGTCTAGGAAAGAAGGTGATGTTGTTAGGCAAACATGAATCAAGTGACCAAGTTCAATCCATCCATCGGAGCAAACTATTTATCGGAGATATTGACGAGACTATACATAAAAAAGATTGTAAGGTTGGACGGTGCGTGAATCGCCTCTAAATAGAAATGAACTCAGAGAATCAAGTGTTTTTGGTCCCAAAATGATAGCCAAGACGACAGAGAGAAAATCAACCAAATTTGAGCTAAGATTTTAATTGTGCAAAGCCGACCGAAGCCTAGAGAATTCAAGAAGGAAGTCCTGTATTCGTAAAGGTTACTTCAACAAACTAGAACCGATGAGCAATCAAGACTAGGGGGTTGAAGCCAAAGTGCTTTGGGACCTGAGTTAGCGGCAAAAATGGACCGTTTTAGATACTGAAGAGAATTGGGCCAGTGGCATATCGGGTAACTCTACCCCCACATCTTTCGAACCGGTACAACGTATTTCACGTCTCGCAGATTCAAGAATACATTTATGATGCCAATCACGTATTAGAACCTGAACCAGTGCAACTGAGAGAAAATCTAACGCTTCAAGTAACTTCGGTTAGAATTGATAATACCAGTGTTAAGCGGCTATGCAGGAGAGGAGTTTCTTTAGTAAAGGTTTCTTGGAGTCGAACTGGAATTGAGAAAACACACCCGGGAACTTAAGTCAAAAATGAGGACAGACTACCCTCACCTATTTTCAGGTAACTGAATCTGAATTTTGGGAACAAAATTCCTAATTAGGTGGATAGGATGTAAAACCTACGAAATTAATAAATAATTAACCCATAAATTAATAATTAATGAAATAAATTAAAAAAGTTAAATTTTATAGTTTAAAGAGGTAGAATTAATTAAAATACAAATTTCAATGCTAATTTTAAAGGTTTTGACTTAAAGTTGGGCCAACGGGATAAACCGATTGAACCGGACCCATATTGGGCCCAAGCCCAACCTATATATCATCACCTTCACCCTTTGTTTCAGCAACAAAGATCCAAAAGAGAGAGAGAGAGAGAGAGAGAGAGAGAGAGAGAGAGAGTGTGTGTGTGCAGAACGGTGTGAATGAGGGGGGAAGAGAACCCTCATGTAACACTATTCACTCCTAATTAAAGGTCATCCATCCTTTTTGCCATCATTTCCATCTGCTGCTGGATTTGTTGGTGCATTAGCTTATTTTGGGTTAGGATAGCATCCACACCCTCAAGCTCATATACACCTATCTTTGGAGTTGCTTGTCTCTCTGAGGAGTAGAAGTACTGTTTGTTAGCCACCATGTCAATGAGATCATGTGCCTCCTCTCGAGTTTTCATCATATGAAGTGACCCTCCTGAAGAATAATCCAGTGCCTTTCTTGCTTTCATAGAGAGACCTTCATAGAAGTTCTGGAGCTTCACCGATTCACTGAACATATCTGAAGGACATCTCCTTATTAGTGCTTTACACCTCCCCCAAGCCTCATACAAGGGTCATAACTTTCAATTCGGAGCTCTGATTAACGAGTCATCTGTGGCTATGTGTTTGACTCGGAGTCCTCTTCAATTTTATCCAAACTAAGTAGTAAGTCTCTTTATATATTGTGCCCAGTTTTCTATTCCCCTCTTTTCCATGAAATTAGTTTGAGTTTTGAGTGATTTTGATAATTTTGGTGGTTTAGGTGCAATCTAACATTAGATAATTGTTGGATTATACTCCAATCATCAATGGATAAGGTAAGAAAACTCTAAAGTCTTGTGGTTTACCCAATTTTGTGTACCCTAGTGCTAATTTAGTGAATTGTATGAATTAGATTGAATTTATGTTAAATTGGAATTTGAATTGGTGAATTGGAGCTCTTGGAACAAACCCTTGGTGGCTGTAATCATTGGAGTTGATTGGGAATCTTGAAGCTTGAATTTTTGGTGGTTTTGAGCTTAGGGAGGAATCGGCCAAGGTATGGTTTTCGTTTCTCATAGTTAAGATATAATGTGTCGTGAAAACTTAGGCTAGTTGACCATAGGATAAGATGAATATATGAAATATTATGTTTAGTGAATAATGATGATAATTGTCGAATTTGATGTAATTGGGTGTTGAGATGGTTGGTTGGATTGATTAGTTATGACATGAATATGAAATGTAGATTTTTGGTGTTTAATGTTGAAATTTGGGAAAATTGTGATTGTAAAAGTTGATTAGATTGGATGTTTAGAATGTGGTATGTTGTGAAATGAATGGATGGTTTATGAATATGGTTTGAACATGTTTGGTGCTGTTTTGGTTAGGAAATAAGGGTTTTGGAATTAAAAATATGGAAAACTTGTGGTTTGGTGATTTTTGGTAAAGCTTGATTTTTAACCAACCTCGGCGGTCTATAACTTGAGCCTTGGATTTAGGTTTTGAATGAAATTTATTTCAAATTAAAGGTAATTTTGAAAGCTTTGAAACGGTATAAATTTTTGGGAATTGGAGTTTTGTAAAGAAAGTTATGGACGTCGGAAGTTAGGTGCAAAAAACTGAATTTATGGACTTAACAACTTTTTACCTACTCTGCGTAGCTCGCGTACGCGAACACGCTCGTGACGTGGCCATTGGGCTCTGCCCAGAGGTTCCGTGTACGCGGAATGGTGACGCATACGTGGGATGCCCATTTTCAAAGCCGCGTATGCGACCATATGGCACGCGATGCGGGGAAACCTTGTTGTTTGAGAAGCTCGCGTACGCGGACCAGTAACACATATGCGAGACAGTCCAAATTTTCACTTTTGCGTACGCGAACAGAGTGACACGTACGTGGAACTCCTATTTTCTGAAAGGTAGATTTTTGAAATTTTGAACCATTCCTCTAACTTTCTAAACCTCTATAATTGCTTTTAAGGTATGATAGCTAGTATTTAAGGTTTAGGACGAGTAAGGGTATACTTAATAGGATAAAAGAGGTAGTTTCTGTTTAATGTTTACAGCCGATGACTTAGGATTACAAAGTACTATGGGTAGGTTAACTAGGGTGGTTTAGTGAGAGTTCTGTGTTGATTAAAGAAAAGATATCAGAGTATAGAGGAGATAGGTTGCATATATATATATAATTCCGAAGGAAGCTGAAGGTTGTAGTAGGCTTAGAGAATGGGGGTTGAATCTATGCCTTTCTTTTAAGTTACTGAAATGACCATTTAAAGCAAACTTTGAATTCTGATTCTGTTTGAACTCAGCAGCAGAAATTTATGAGACAATTTATTTTTGTCTCATGAATATCAAAAAACAGAACATTGCAGAGAAGAGAGAAGCTAACACTAGCATGTATCCTGGTTCGGTTGCGTTGTACTATGCAACCTACATCCAGTCTCCTCCACAACAATGGAGGAATTTACACTATAGTTACAAGTATTACATACACCAATTCCACAGGATTGACACAATCCTTTCACACTCAAGTTCTAACCTAACTTGACATTGGCTATGCTAATACCTAACTATTCACTCTTAGTGCTAACCCAACTAAGAAAGGGATACCTCACAGGTATAAGATACAAGACAAAGACATACCTAAAGAAATCTGAAAATAACTCTAGGCTTTTCTCTCAAGTGTATCACTCAGCCTCTTTCCACTCATGGCTTTTACTTGAGCTCTCTCAATATGCCTTTTCACTCAAGAAATTACAGAAAGATAAACATTGAAAAGTAAAATACAATCTGAAAGAACATGAAGGAGATTGACTTCATCAACAGCCTCTTTGCTATGTGATAAACCAGATTTGCATGTCTCTTATTCAGTTCTTCATTTTTCGCGAAATGCTTCTTTGAAAGAGAGCACTGTCCAAGTAGAGGAACTTCTTTAGAGAACTTCTTCACAGAACAAAACCACAAAACACTGGGTTATCTCTCCTTGCCTCTGAATGAACAAAAAATCTTCTTTTATCTCCTTGCATGTTGCTTGGTTGCTCTTCCTAGGTTAACTTCTTGAGCAGTGTGCTTCACCAACACGCCACATCACCTTTTTCCCAATTAATCCCTAAATTGGAAGTTTGAGTCTGACCTTCTTTCTTGACCGAAAGCCTCATGTCATCATAAACAAATGTTTCCAATGGTAAAACCCTATCTCAGCCATTGAAAACCAACTTGGTCCCCAAGACACACTTATGAGTTATGACAGTAGATGCACAGCAGTGAAGAACAGAGAACACTTTTTCATTTATCCAAATATGGTAAAGCAGAACATTTGAGATGAAGTGAAGAAAGTAAGTTGCATACAAATGAAAATAAATCACCTTTTAATTTCTGACTCAGTTTAATATGGATTGATGTGGGTGATTAGATCTTTGCTTTATGATTAAGCTTTCTCTTTCTTTCTTCTCTGATAAAAGTAGCAGGAGGAACACAGCTCTCTTTCTTTTGTTTTGTTGCTGACCGAAGCAATAAGAGATAGTGTAGACTTCAAACTTGTATGAGAAGCTTGGTGGGATCAACTTGGGTGAGCAACTCGGGCTTGGGTTGGCTTTCTTCATTCATGCAACCCGTTTGCTTTCTATTCATCACCTTTGGGCTTCTATTAATTTTGTGATCCATTAGAATAGATTCAGCTTGCTTTGAGTTGGGCTATTGTTGATTAGTAGCCTTCCAGCCTTATTTTTATTTTCATCCAATTGGGCTGCTTCATTATATTTATTTTTGGCCTGCAACATATCATCATAAACAATTAACAATAATTATTTACTTTGCTTAATAAAATAATGTTTGTCATCATTAATTAATTTAGTTAATTTTTTAACTCAATAATCTCCCCCTTGATGACAAACATATTTAAAACAAAGATCAAAAGGAAATAGTTTTGAGTAAGGTTTAGGAACTCCCTTTGATTTTTGTCATTTGCTTTTATATTGCTCCCCTTTTCCTTTTCAAGAGTAGCTCCCCCTGGATTTATGCTCTTCTCTTCTTTCCTGTTTACATATACTTATTTGGAGCCAGATAAATGCTATATACTAACCAAAGATGCAGCAAGTAGTGATAGTTTTTAATAGCTCATGACAGATCATGCTTTAGCCAAAACAGAGCATCAAGACTAATAAGGGCAAAATAGCAACAGATCATGTAAAGCAGCCATAGTTCACAGCAACAACAAAATTACCAGAACAAAGCGTCAATGATTAATAATGGCAAAATAGCAGCAAATCATGTAAAGCATCCATAGTTCACTGCAGCAGCAAAATTAGCAAAATACAGCAGCAAAAAGCAAAATTCATATGCTACTAAATTCAATTCATACATACAACTACTCCCCCTTTTGTCATCAAGGGTGGAAGAGTTAATGTAAGGTTCAAAACTTGAAATGAACTAAAATCCTGCAACAGAAGATTTAGAGACTTCCCTTTGATGATACCATATTAACTTGACGTGCCCCCCCCCCCTACTCCCCCTTTTGTCATCAAGGGTGTAAGAGTTAATGAATTAAAATCCTGCAACAAGAGGTTCAGAGACTTTTCTTTGATGATACCCGATTAATTTGATGTGCTCCCCCTTTCTTTCATATGAGTTGCTTATCGCTTAACCTGAGGACACAGATAATAAGGCCAACACAATAGTCCAATGTATATACATGTTTATCTACAATTCTATGGTTGCATAAAAGTATAATAATCCATACAAGCACATATTTCCAAATATGGCAGCATGTAAGCAACAATTCACCAGCACAACATAAAGTTCAAATGACTTAAAGTCATCCAAGTTCAGTTTACAAACAAGTCAGCCAAGTTCAGTTCACAAACATGTCAAACGGATTTCAATTCATAAACACAAGTCAATTAACAAACACAAGACTAATAAAAAATAATATCCAATAATCTCAGTAAGTCTTATGTCTTATCAAGTCTCATATATGTATTTTTCTCCCCCTTTTGTCATCAAGGTGGAAAAAATAAAATAAAACAGAACCTGCAAAAAAAGTGTGTTAGAAGCATGTTAAAGCTAAATATTGCGTTTTGAAATACTAAGAAAAATTCGGAAGAGAAATAAAGATCATATTTCAACCAGCAACACCATATTTATATAACAAAACTCACAATATGAAAAGACCAATTTTTGGTAAAAATTCATTAGGACCAAAAAGAGAGTTTCATATCACTTGAAGGTTTCAAAAAACAAAAAGAGACAACATGTGTAATAAGATTCAAGCAAGGTCCATGTCCATTTTTACACTATAAAAAACCAGATCTCTCATTTCTTATTCAACAAATGTCTCTTTGACCTGCAAAATAGAATTCTCAAACAAGACATTAGCGCAATTAAAACAGAAGTTGCAGTTTTTCAAAAATTAAAATGATGATAATGAGAAATGTAAAAAAGACATGCACAATACATGAATAGGTTTGCAATTGCAGCAAGTTAAGAGTGTTCTTGAAAAAAAAAGTTCAGAACCCTATTCCAAGAAAGTTTAGAGCTCAGAAGATAAAATTCAGCGTGATGGTTCTTCTTCTACACATCAGCAATTTTCAAACAATGAATCATGACTTAAAATTCCTAAACTAGTCCCAAGCATGCAGAATCTGTCCTCAACAAGTGGTTTTGTAAAAATATCTACCAATTGCTCCTCCGATTTAACAAATTGAATGCTAATATCCCCTTTTTGGACATGTTCTCTAATTGAGTGAAATTTCACTTCAATATGTTTAGTCCGAGAGTGCAAAACTAGATTTTTTGAAATATTAATGGCACTCATGTTATCACACAGTAAGGGAATGTTTTCAGCATTTAATTTGTAATCAGCAAGCTATGTTTTTAACCACATAAGTTGAGAACAGCAAGAAGAAGCAGCTATATACTCAACCTCTGCAGTGGATAAAGCCACTGTTGGCTGCTTCTTGCTTGACCAAACATTTAAGGACCTTCCAAGGAAGCAACATAAGCCTGAAGTGCTCCTTCTATCAACTCTATCACTGGCAAAATCTGCATCACAATAACTAACTGTAAAAAAATCATCAATCTTAGGATACCAAAGACCAAAATTGGATGTGCCATGAACATATCTAATGATTCTCTTAACTGCAGAAAGATGTGACTCTTTTGGTTTGGATTGGAACCTTGAACACAATCCAACACTTTGCACAATATCAGGTCTAGAGGAAGTTAAGTACATAAGAGAGCCAATCATTCCTCTATACCTAGTCTCATCCACATCTTTCTCAGTTTCTCCCTTATCTAATTTTGAATTAGGGTGCATGGGAGTTCCCATAGGTTTGGCATTTTTCATACCAAATTTCTTAACTAATTCCTTGGCATACTTCTCTTGATGAATGAAAATACCTTTTTCAGTTTGTTTAATTTGTAGCCTAAGAAAAAAATTAAATTCACCCATCATACTCATGTCAAATTCACTTGTCATGAGTTTTCCAAATTCAGTACAAAGGGATTCATTGGCTGATCCAAAAATAATGTCATCAACATATATTTGGACTAGAATGAAAGAATCATTAGAGTTCTTGATAAATAGAGTTGTGTCTGTAGTGCCTCTTTGAAAACCATTTTTCAAAAGAAAAGAGCTAAGTCTCTCATACCAAGCTCTAGGAGCTTGTCTTAAACCATAAAGAGCTTTTGATAATTTGAAAATATGGTTAGAATGCTCTTTATTTTCAAAATCAGGTGGCTGCTCCACATACACTTCTCTATCTATCACACCATTCAAAAATGCACATTTCACATCCATTTGATATGATTTAAAACCACAAAATGCAGCATAAGCTAAGAGAAGTCTTATGGCTTCCATTCGGGAAACAGAGGCAAATGATTCATCAAATTCTATTCCTTCTTCTTAGTCATATCCTTGTGCCACTAGCCTTGCCTTATTTCTTGAAATGCTACCATCCTCTCCTAGCTTGTTCCGAAAAATCCACTTGGTTCCAGTCACTTTCTTTCCATTTGGCCTAGGAACCAATGTCCAAACTTGGTTCTTCTCAAACTCTTGGAGCTCATCTTCCATTTCCTTTACCCAAGAAGGGTCACCAAGGGCTTCCTTGACATTTTGAGGCTCCATCTGTGAGAGAAGGGCAATGTTTGTTCCTTCATTTGCCTTTCTTATTGAAGACCGAGTTCTAACCCCTTGAGAGACATCCCCAATAACAAATTCCTTAGGATAATTCTTCAAGAATCTCCATTCACGAGGTCTGGTGGACTTGGAGGCAGATTCAGATACCAAGGGATTCTGGGTGCTGCTAGCTTCAGGATTTCCTTCAGATTCATGAGACAAAATAGAATTGTCTCTTGAATTTTCATCAACTGCAGTTTCTGGTTCAGCTTGAATAGAATTTCCATTTTCATGATTTTGCACAGTTTCATCATCCTTTTGAGCTTGATTTCCTGCATCATAATCTTCCATAATACTTTGCACCAAGTTAGTATCACAAAATATAACATGTATGGACTCCTCAATAATCCTAGAATCTTGATGATAAACTCTATATGCTTTACTAGTTGTGGAATATCCTACAAACAAACACTCATATGCCTTTGGATCAAATTTACCCAAATTATCTTTGTTATTTAAAATAAAACATTTGCATCCAAAGATGTACAAGTAGTCTAAGTTTGGTGGGTAACCTTTCCAAAGTTCATAAGGGGTCTTTTTCAAAAATTTCCTTATGATTGTTCTATTCAAAATGTGGCAAGCTGTGTTAACCGCTTCAGCCCAAAGGAATTTTGGAACATTACTCTCACAAAGCATAGCTCTTGTTATTTCTTGTATGCTTCTATTTCTTCTTTCCACCACACCATTTTGTTGCGGTGTCCTTGGATAAGAGAAGTTGTGAGATATTCTAAATTCCTCACAAAAGGATTCAAATAAATTATTTTCAAATTCAGTTCCATGATCGCTTCTTATAGAAGAGATCTTCAAATCCTTTTCATTTTGAATTTTCTTGCAAAAAGGTTCAAAGGCCGAAAAGGCTTCATTTTTGTGTGTAAGAAATAAAACCCAACCAAACCTAGTATAGTCATCCACAATCACTAAACCATAATGTTTACCACCTAGGCTTTGAGTTCTTGTTGGACCAAATAAATCAATGTATAGCAACTCAAATTGTCTTTTAGTAGAGATGTCTTTCTTTGGTTTAAAAGAACTTTTTGTTTGTTTTCCCATTTGGCAAGTATCACAAGTGATGTCTTTGTCAAACTTTATCAAAGGAAGACCTCTTACTAATTCTTTCTTTACAAGTTTGTTTATTTGAAACATACTTGCATGGCCCAATCTCTTGTGCCATAACCACTTTTCAGATTCTTTATAATGAAAACAAGATACATTTTGATCCTTTAGTTCATCAAGTGTAAGTCCATACACATTATTAAAATGCTTGGCAACAAAAAATACTTCATTTGTCTTTTCATTTATAACACAGCATTCAAGCCTTTTGAAGATCACTAAATATTCTAAGTCACACAATTGACTTATACTCAAAAGATTGTGCTTTAAATTAAACCACATACCAAAAATACATCATCAATGAAAGTAGATTGTTCATTACCTACTTTTCCAACAGCAATTATTTTACCTTTACCATCATCTCCAAAGGTCACAAAAC
The DNA here is from genome assembly GCF_000816755.2 of Arachis ipaensis. Lineage (NCBI taxonomy): Eukaryota > Viridiplantae > Streptophyta > Magnoliopsida > Fabales > Fabaceae > Arachis > Arachis ipaensis. The sequence continues at coordinate 46,547,584 of NC_029794.2, forward strand.
CTCCATCATACTTGTTTAGTTTGATGAAGTAAGTTGACCTTCCAGTCATGTGCCTTGAGCATCCACTATCCAAGTACCACATATCCTTTTTGTTTTTGGATGCTAGGCAAATCTGCATGAAAAGCTTCAAATAACCTTAGGTATCCAAATTAATTTGGATCCTTTAAAATTAATCCATCTTGGTTGCCCAAGTGCATTGAAATCACAAACAACATTATAAATTTGGTTTCCCACAACTCTCTTTTCAATGAAACATTATGCATATGAGTGACCAAATTTTTTGACAAACTGGTTTTTGGAAGAGGTGCATTTCTTTTGACAAACTGATTTTCGTTATAATTATTCCTCTTTGCAAAATCATTTTCACCAGAATTTTTGAAAACTTTTGGATTTTTCGAAAATGAGGTTTTGTTGTAAAAAGGTGGTTTCTTGAAAGCTACCTCATTTTTCGAGTTGAATTCCAAACCTGGCCTGTTTGTAGTGGATTCGGTTCTTGGTGAAGGTTCAGTTTCACTTGTGTAGACTTCATCAAATTTCTCCTCAAGTGTGGGAACATATCCAATACCAGATTGGTTGGATGGGTATTTAGTATTTGATGAAGAAGCCACAAATTTTATAGAGGAATCATTAAAAACTGCACTTTCCTTGGTTATGTAACCTAAACCAGATTTTTCAAACAATGGTCTTTGGCTTGCAAGTAATTTGTCCAAGTTACTAGAACTTTGAGCAAATTTTGCTAAGTCACCATTCAGCCTTTTAATCATATCATTTAATCTTTTATTTTCAGTAATTAGCTCTTGGGAAGGATCCACAATGTGCTTTCCTTTTAATTTTTCAAGTTCAGATTTTAGAAATCTGTTTTCTTCAATAATGTCCAAAGCACTTTCTGTTTCCTTCACTTTTCTTTTAAAAAATCATTTTCAGCTTTCAACACATCTTTTTCAGATCTGCACTTATTGTATTTATCTAGCAACTTTGATGTATTTAAAGTGAGATCATCAATAATAGCATGTAAATCATCTATGGTCAAATCATAGTAATTTACCTCATCAAGATTATTGTTTCCAGCCATGAAGCGTCTTTATCTTCACCTTTAGATTCTTCTTCTTCATTTGAGTTGTTCTCAAGATCCTCCCAAGCTGCCATGAGCACTCTTTTCCTTTCTTTCTTACCTTTGTTCTCCTTTTTGAGCTTGGGACAGTTTAGCTTGAAGTGTCCAGCCTCCTTGCAATGATGACACGTCACTTTGCTCAAGTCCATCTTGTGTTTCTTTGAGCTTGAACCCTTGTACTTGCCTTTGTTCTTTATCATTCTTCTAAATCTCCTAACAAAAAACATGAGTTCATCATCTGAAATACCATCACTAGACTCACTCTCTTTGGGTTCTACTTTTGACTTGAGGGCTATTCCCTTTTTTTTTAGTCCGGGTTTGTGTGTGTGGTTTCATAGGCTAGGAGTTTTCCTCTCAGCTCATCATAGGTTATGGGGCCTAGGTTTTTGCTCTCGGTTAGGACAGTGGCAGTAGTTTCCCATTCTTTTGTGAGGCTTCTAAGGAGTTTTCTCACCAAGATTTGTTCTGTGTAGTTTGTACCCATAGCATCAAGGTTGTTGATTATGATTGAGAATCTCTCAAATACTTCATCAATGCTTTCTCCATCCTTCATGTTAAACATCTCGTACTCCTTTCGCAGTATATCAATCCTTGTTTTTTTGACCTGTTTAGTGCCTTCATGTGTAACCTGGAGTTTTTCCCAGATTTCTTTGGCTATCTTACATCTAGACACCTTTCGGTACTCTTCAAAGTTGATAGCACAGTAAAGAAGGTTGATAGCTTTAGTATTCAGCTCCATCTTCTTCTTGTCGTCCTCATTCCATTCAACTTCTTCTTTTGGAGTCACCACTCTATTAGCACTTGTTTTTGTTGGATTCTTGGGACCGCTTATAACAATCTTCCATATGTTGTAGTCAATGGATTGGATGAAGATCCTCATCCTCTCTTTCCAGTAGGCATAGTTCTTCCCATTGAAGAAAGGTGGCCGGTTATTTAGCTGGCCTTTAGTGAGGGTGCAGGCAACTGTGGTTGTGCCCAAGTTGTTTGCCATTGGATCTTTACTCCAAGCGGTTAAGCTTGACTCTTGAGACCTTAGCTCTGATACCATTTGAAGGTTGTAGTAGGCTTAGAGAAGGAGGGTTGAATCTATGCCTTTCTTTTAAGTTACTGAAATGACCCTTTAAAGCAAACTTTGAATTCTGATTCTGTTTGAACTCAGCAGCAGAAATTTATGAGACAATTTTTTTTGTCTCATGAATATCAGAAAACAGAATATTACAGAGAAGAGAGAAGCTAACACCAGCATGTATCCTGGTTCGGTTGCCTTGTGCTATTCAACCTACATCTAGTCTCCTCCTCAACAATAGAGGAATTTCCACTATAGTTACAAGTATTACATACACCAATTCCACAGAATTGACACAATCCTTTCACACTTAAGTTCTAACCAAACTTGACATTGGCTATGCTAATACCTAACTATTCACTCTTAGTGCTAACCCAACTAAGAAAGAGATACCTCACAGGTACAAGATACAAGACAAAGACATACCTAAAGAAATTTGAAAATAACTCTAGGCTTTTTTCTCAAGTGTATCACTTAGCCTCTTTCCACTCATGGCTTTTACTTGAGCTCTCTCAATATGCCTTTTCACTCAAGAAATTACAGAAAGATAAACATTGAAAAGTAAAATACAATTTGCAATAACATGAAGGAGATTGACTTCATCAACAGCCTCTTTGCTATGTGATAAACCAGATTTGCATGTCTCTGATTCAGTTCTTCATTTTTGGCGGAATGCTTCTTTGAAAGAGAGCACTGTCCAAGTAGAGAAACTTCTTCAAAGAACTTCTTCACAGAACAAAACCACAATACACTGGGTTATCTCTCCTTGCCTCTGAATGAACAGAAAATCTTCTTTTATCTCCTTGCATGTTGCTTGGTTGCTCTTCCTAGGTCAACTTCTTGAGCAGTGTGCTTCACCAACACACCACATCACCTTTTTCCCAGTTAATCCCCAAATTGGAAGTTTGAGTCTGACCTTCTTTCTTGACCGAAAGCCTCATGTCATCATAAACAAATGTTTCCAATGGTAAGACCCTATCTCAGCCATTGAAAACTAACTTGGTCCCCAAGACACACTTATGACCATAGATGCACAGCAGTGAAGAACAGAGAACACTTTTTTCATTTATCCAAAAATGGTAAAGCAGAAGATTTGAGATGAAGTGAAGAAAGTAAGTTGCTTGCAAATGGAAATAAATCACCTTTTAATTTCTGACTCAATTTAATATGGATTGATGTGGGTGATTAGATCTTTGCTTTATGATTAAGCTTTCTCTTTCTTTCTTCTCTGATAAAAGTAGCAGGAGGAACACAGCTCTCTTTCTTTTATTTTGTTGCTGACCGAAGCAATAAGAGATAGTGTATACTTCAAACTTGTATGAGAAGCTCGGTAGGATCAACTTGGGTGAGCAACTCGGGCTTGGGTTGGCTTTCTTCATTCATGCAACCCGTTTGCTTTCTATTCATCACCTTTGGGCTTCTATTATTTTGTGACCCATTAGAATAGATAAACCTTACTTTGAGTTGGGCTGTTGTTGATTAGTAGCCTTCCAGCCTTGTTTTTATTTTCATCCAATTGGGCTGCTTCATTATATTTATTTTTGGCCTGCAACATATCATCATAAATAATTAACAATAATTATTTACTTTGCTTAATAAAATAATGTTTGTCCTCTTTCTGTTGCTTTCCTTGATCTACTGCATGATCTTTAGTATTTTTAGTTCTTAGGTTTAGTTTCATTCTGTTATTTGCTTTTAGTTTTAAAAGGTTGTCTCATGTACTGTTCACTGAGCTTGAATCTAAACAAAAAAAAAAAGAAAAGAAGTGATGTATTACATGAAAATTGAGTCTATGTTTAAAAGTAGTCTTATTTACTTAAATATAGTGGTGTTATCTGTGATTTTGAATGCATGATATGAACAGTGCATATTTGAATTTGAATCAAAGGATGTTGATGCATGAAGAATAGGAATTTAGATAACTATTATGAATTCTCTAAATTAAACAAAAGCTTAATCCTTGAAGCAAAAGAAACAACAAAAAGAAAATAAAGAAAAGTAAGGTCCAAGGCTCTGATCTTCAATGGCTAGGAAGGTCAAATATGATTAAAAGCTCAAAGAGTTATTTTCCTAGTCATATGCTTGTGGTGTGAATGTGTCAAGTAATCCTTGAGATATATCACTAAGAGTCGAGATCAAATGCATTTAACAAAGTATTCCAAAGGCTTTGAGCACCACTGTCTGGGAGTAACTGAAAAAAAAAAATCAGAACTAAAAGAGAGTTCCCCAGTCAAGTGCTTGTAGTATTTTTGTGTCAAGTAAAGCTTGAGACAAAACATTTAAAGTCATGGCTAGGATCAAGGTGCAAACCACCAAAGAAAAAGAACAAGAAAAAATTTGCTGTGTTCAAGGATTAATCCGAAGTAAAAAGGCCAGAGAATTCATAATATTATCTGGATTCTAGTTCCAAATGACAGTGACTTTCCTCAGATTCAAAAGATAGTGAAATGCCAAAACTATTCAGAGCTTCAGTGTATAAACCTCACTTTGAGAAAAGACAGGAGCTTAATTGAGCACTCACTTCTCATGCAAATTCACATCCTAAGTTTGTAGTAGTTTTGGTTGCTTGAGGAAGTTTGGTGTTGTGATGCGTGAGCATCTTACCTTTCTTTTTCTAGTGAATTTGTATTCGAATTGTTAAGTTTAATCAAGATTTAAATACTTTTTAGCCACTATGAATGCTACTTTGAGTTGTGTGCAATTTTTTTTATTTTAGGTAGCATTCGGACAGATTTGACAGAGTTGTATAGAAGGAAGAGAAGAAAGTGAGAATGATGCTGTCAACCCTGACCTCCTTGCACTCCAACAGGAATAACTTAAACTACAGAGATCCAATTGATGCGGTTCTAGTAGCAATGGAAAGCTAACTTCCATAGCTTTCCAACGATATATAATAGTATACACTTTGTCTCCAACCTGTATGGCCATATTGGCGCCTAACTTAGAGAATCCCAAGTTAGGCGCCGGATGAAGCAATGGCCACGCATAACTCCAATATCTTGAAGTTAGGCGCCAGTTCAAAGGGAAACGCTGGTCCATGTTTCCTCAAAAGCTTGCTCGAAGATTCTATTTATTTTTTATTAAAACTTTTATTTTAATTACAAATAAGAAAAGATATTATTTAGTTTTAGAAAATATATTTTACATTAATTAGGATTAGTTATAATTGGAAAAGATTTAGCTTTTCGGGAACTCTTTTTCTTTTATGCACATCATTCTATAGTTTACAGTTTTTTGAATCCTAGTTTTCTCTATGAACCATAAGCAACTAAACCTCTACTGTTAAGGTTAGGAGCTCTGTTTATTCTATGGATTAATACTATTAATCTTCTATTTTAATTAATGTATTGATTTCAATTTCAAGAATTTATTTTCGTTCTTCATCTTAATGATTTGGGTAGATCGAAAGAATAGCCCTTATTCTATTTGAGTCCTTGTAAACCTTGGAAAAGAAATTTACTTGAACAACAGCTTGAAAATCATTTCTCTTAAATCACTAATTATCTGGATTTAACGGGATACGTGACATATAATCCTCTTATATTTGGGTAATTAGGATTTTTGTGGTACATAAACTAGAATTGAACTTAACCCTCTAATTGAACTTAAGTGACCAAAGAATTGACGGTTAACTAGGTTAGAGGAGACTAAATCACTAAAGAATTAGGGTTTAGTCATATATAGTTTGCCATGAATTGAATCTTGCATGATTAAAATAGTTGGTAAGAAATAGAAATCTGGAAGATAAACAACTCCAAAACCTTAATTGTTCTCTCATATAATCTTCACAACCCATTTACTGCTTGCTTTTTAATTCTCTGAATTTACTATTTAATGCTATTGAATTATCAACATCATTTTCTTTTTGTCTGACTAAGTAATTCACTGAACCATTGTTGCTTAATCCATCAATTCTCGTGAGATCGACCCTCACTCACCTAAGGTATTAATTGGTACGATCCGGTGCACTTACCAGTTAGTTTGTGGACTTTAAATTATACATCACTAGCACAGTAAAAAATGATTCAGATTGAAAAAGAATTGATTAGAAAGCTCTCTCCACTATTTATTTATGCATTACGGATGATGTATTGCAGAAGTCCGTTCAGAGAAAATAGCTGCCACACTGTGGACCAAGTTGGAGTCATTATACATGACCAAGATAACAATAACCAATCGTCTATGTGTTTTACAACGTTTTTATTTGTTTTGCATGACAGAAAGAACTTTGGTGATATCTCATATTGTAGAATTCACATGTTTGGTGACAGAGTCAAATAATATGGGCGATACTTTTTCTGAAGAGCAATAGGCCATGGCGTTTCTTTTTTCATTACCTCATTCGTACAAGCATTTTCGTGAAGTGTTCATCTAAGGATCGGACGAGAACATCTAAATATTGATGAGATTAAATCCTCGCTTCTGAGTTATGAAAAGGTGAAGCGTGATAGGAGTGATCACATCATGATTCAACAATTGCTTTGGTGAGTAAAAAAGTCTAAATTTGGGTTTAAACATCAGAATTTGGATCTTCTAAATTTTAAATTTGTACTTTAGAGGGTAAAGTGTGATCTTTTATCCTTTAATAATTTCTCTCTCATATTTATTCTTGGTCCCACCAATAAAATAAATAATAAAAAATCACACTTTATTTTCTAAAGTGAAATTCAAACTTTAGAAAATCCAAACCTTAAACGAATTTATCAAGATAGAAGATGTTGATATTGTCCGCTAAAAGGTCATTGATTGGAAGAGAGATTGTCCAATGAATAAACGTGATTCAAGTGCTTCAACAAATATTGTTGAAGATGGTGGAGATGTTCTCTAGATATCAATTTCATTGGTTGATTTTTTGTGGAGACTTCATTTTGATATTTTATATTAATTAGATTTGCGTACTAATATATTATTTCAAGTGAAAATTTTGAAAATATTATCAAAACTAATTTTGAGGTGGCGATCGTAAAAAATCAAAATTTATCTACTAGTTAAAAAATGAAAATGGACAAATAGGTAGATATTATTAGAAGAGTGTTGTATCTCGTTCTTTATCTTTTGTCAAAGATGATAAGCTTAACATGAGATATTTTCTCTTGTATACCACATAGGAGTAGCACAAATAGATGGTAAAATTTAAGCTATTGTATGGTATTTCATGAGTTGGAATTAGGGTTGTTGGAGAGTTAATTCTAATGTTTTTCTTTAACTTTTGTATCTCCACATTTGTTTTGTGTATTAAACCATTAGTTACTCTCTTTTTTATTAGTAAGAAAGATTTGTTTTGTCTTTTTGTATCTTCTCTTTTAGTGTTTACACTATTTGATCTTAATATTTTAGATGTAATTGAGATTTAATTTTAGATGAAATATCAGAAATTACTAATTTGCATCTTTGAGCCAAAGATTTGGTTTGACTAGAGTGATTATCCATTTAAGATCATTTTGCATAAGATTGGTCTAGGTCAGAGTGGTTACTGAATTTTGCAACTCTGATATATTATATATTCTTTAGTAAAATATTTAGTAATTTTTTTTGTTTCAATTGTGTAAATTTTACGTTTTTGCTTTCACATTCTATTTTTTAATAAAGCATATTCTCATTGCGTCTTACTTATTAATTAGGGGTAGAAATAGATCAGGTCGTATTTCATCTTTAATATGTCAAATCTTTAATGTAATAAAAATGATTTTTGTACATTAAAATAGTAACTAAAATTAACCACTATGTATTTAATTATTTATATATAAGTACATGTATAATTTAATTTATTTTAAATATATATTTTGTATTTTAACGTATACTTTATATTGGTAGCTGATTTTGGTGTATATGTAACATGGTTGATAGTATAATTAATTGACCTAAACCTGGTCTGAAATCTGTTATAAACTTTTTTTTTCAAGTACTAAATTTACTTGTTATTGAGTCTGGCTTAGTTTGAAACATGTTAAAAGTTTTGATAATTTTCTTTACAAAAATAAAAAATTTAAAAATATTATTTTAAAATAAACTA
>NC_029794.2:46555788-46556457 GCF_000816755.2 Arachis ipaensis
CAATTGATTATATATATATATTCCAGCAAAATATAATAATGTAAGAAAAAAATTTTAGAATAGAAAAGAATAAGAGATATTTTGAAAAGAATTAAAGGAGAGAGATAATTTTATTGAAAAAATTTTTAAGAAGAAAAGATACAATTACTAATTTTTTTTGTTTGTCAATTACATTTCTATTAAAATTAGTAGTATCAAAAAATATTTCAAATTTAATATTATAAAAAAAATAAAAAAAAATTATATAAGGACTAGTTTGACTAATTTTTAAAATTTGAGGGATGACTCTTAACATGACACGTCATCATCTAACTGACGGAAGGACTAATTTGATTTACATTTTATCTTTCAGGAACTAATTTGATTAAAAAAATCATTCGGAAACAAAAATAAAGATTACGTGATCTTTCAAAGACGAATTTAAATATTAACCAATTTTATTCTCTATTATTAATTTGTTTTTACGGCTTCAACATTTCTTCAGCTTTATTTTCACTTTATGTTTGATTTATCACCTTAAAGTTTTATTAGATCAAAATTTAAAGAAAAAGTTTGTAAATAACCAAAAATTATTTATAAGTAAAATGTAACTCCACTTTTGATAAATATGTCCCGAGATTTTAAAACATGTTGACAATAATAAATCCTTTTAGTACCCAAAAAATTAAT
>NC_029794.2:46557850-46559139 GCF_000816755.2 Arachis ipaensis
GTATCTTCTAATAATAATAATATTGTTATTGTTGTTGTAGTATAAAAAAGAGGGTTAAATTTATGACATCTTTTAAATTTATATATTTTTAACGTCAAACCAAATTTAAATTAGAGTTACTGTTGAGTTTACAAAATTGATTGTGTAAGAGATAATTTTATTTTATCTTTTAACAATTGAATAGGAATAGAGACAATAAGTTACTTTTGAGTGTATTAATTTGTTATAACTTCTGTGAGATAGATTAAATAAGAGACAATTTTCACTTTGTCTCATATCGAAAGAAATCAGAAATAGAATAGAGAAAAAAAAAATGACACAGTCATATAAACAATTTTCACTTTGCGCAATGTTACTTACATTCAGTCTCCACCATTATGGTGAAATTTTCACTATCTTTATCAAAGATTATAAACACTAATTCCTAAGGATTTAACCATATTCTATTAAGGACAAACCAATTAAACTTCTATCCAAACTTGATTTGGCTAGGTTCACTTCCTAGATTTCTAATCACTAAGTGTTCATCCAACTTAGTAAGAGAATCCTCTCAGGATCATGAATATAAAGCAAAAATACATACAAAAGAATTTGACATAATTTTTTATTTTTCTCCAATATTATTCTCTTTGTCTTTTTTTTCAATGGCTTTTACTAATATCTATATATTTGCCTTTTTTTATTAATTGAAAAATAAAGAAGAATAAAACTAAAGAATAGAAAATTTAATGTAAAATCATGAAGAAGAAGAAAGAGGAGGTTAGACTCGAAAGCTATGAAGACCAAATGGTATGTTCACTCTCTTTACTTCAATTTCTGGCCGTTTATCCTTTTAAATAAGAGTAAAGCTTCCAAATTTTGAGATTGGTTGAACATCTTTGACTTTGTTCTTCTTTCCTAAAAGTTAGAGCAGAAACACAGAGAAAAAATGAGACAGCAGCAGTGATTAGAGTTGGCTTGAATTCTTATCTAGCTATTTCTCTTTCTTCCTTTTTCTTTGACTTCAAAAATCTAAAAACATTGATCCATTCTTTAGCTTCAAGTTTTAATTGTGACTTTTGATTTTCAACAAAGATACAAAACTTTCACTTTCTTCTTCTTACCCGAATGGTACATGTATGAAAAGGACAATTTCAATAAACTAGAATGATAACACAAAAATAAAATTATTGCTACGCTGATTTTTCTTCTGATCTAACCTTTGATTTTATTTTTCTTTTAGTTTTAACTTTTGACTTTTTTTTCTCTTTTTTCTTTTCAATTTTAATACTTTATAATTTTTTTTTTTT
>NC_029794.2:46562400-46565842 GCF_000816755.2 Arachis ipaensis
AATTTTTTAATTTTTAATTTAGGGTTAGTCACGTAAGTTACAATTAGAAGAAAGAAGAAAGAAGAGAATATTTAGTTAGAATGTTAGATACATTTGACATAGATCAGCAATGAGGATGAGTGCAGTCTATGGTCATTTAAACTAAACATATTACTTACTTGTGAAATTTTTTTTTTTTTAATTTAGGGTTAGTCACGTAAGTTACAATTAGAAGAAAGAAGAAAGAAGAGAATATTTAGTTAGAATGTTAGATACATTTGACATAGATCAGCAATGAGGATGAGTGCAGTCTATGGTCATTTAAACTTGTTATTAAACATATTAATTTTCTGCATAATAAATACATACATCAGCAACACTTGTAAGCTTTTAACCTAAAACTATAATATTAATCATCACTAAATTAATAATAATAATAATAATAATAATAATAATAACAATAATAATAATAATAATACATCTTCTTATTCCATAAAAAAAATCAAAATAAAAAAAAGCTCAAAAACAATTACAAACCATTCCCATCTTAGATACTTAAAATCGAAACCTTGACCACACAGATTATATAAGGGCTCCTTCTTCACGTCACACCTCATCATTCTTTTTGTAACATTTATCCATGAGAATTGAGATCCATCAGAAATGCTTTATTTGTCCGATCCATTTGACTATTTGGCCGCAGTTATCCATACAGTAGTAGTGTATATATACTATACATAGTAGCGCTCAAACATTTTGGGTTAAACGTGAACAATTTTTATAATAACTCAAATATCTTCTTAAAATAAATCAAAATCGACTTTTTAATTATTTTTTATGTTTCCAAAAGTAATATATATTTGAATGACTTTTTTTATGAATTAGATACACAGTATTTTACTCACAATAATATGTACCTTGAAATCTCATTTTAACTAAAATCTAACTAAAAAAGATAATCATTATTAATTTGAAATTTGATTAGTATGTAGATAAAGACCCATGCCTCCCAACCGTGCGTACTTGTTGCCTCTATATATACCATCTAACTCCAACGTATCCTTCATTAACTTTGAACAAAGAGAACACAACACCGCAAGCTACCCTATTCTTCCATTTAATAATTTCCTCGTTCTCTTCACCCGCAAACTACTGCGGGAACTTGAATAATCCTTTGTTATCATCACCAATTAAAGAAGAAAAAGCTAGCTAAGGCGCTATAATAATATTGTATGGAGATTAGTGCTTCTATATCTACCTTATTATTATTACTATCATGGATGTGCTTCCTCCTCTTGTTCTTATTCTTCTTCTCAAATCTTCTAACAAAGAAACGAGACAAAGTCGAAAACGTAGCTAATAAGCCTAAGCTTCCACCTGGTTCAATGGGTTGGCCTTACGTTGGAGAGACTCTTCAGCTTTATTCGCAGGACCCTAACATCTTCTTCGCGTCCAAACAGAAAAGGTTCTTAAAACTATCAAAGAATAGGTTCTGTTAGACATAAATAAATAAGTTTATTGATATTATTACTAACCTATTTATTGTTCCTATGGTGTGCAGATATGGGGAGATTTTTAAGACACACATACTAGGTTGTCCATGCGTGATGCTGGCGAGTCCCGAGGGTGCGCGGTTTGTGTTGGTGACACACGCGCACTTGTTCAAGCCAACATACCCAAAAAGCAAAGAGAAGCTCATAGGTCCTTCTGCATTGTTCTTCCACCAAGGCCACTACCATACCCTTATAAGGAAGCTTGTCCAGAACTCCCTATCCCCCGACACCATCCGCCGACTCATCCCGGACATCGAGACCGAGGTTGTTTCCTCCTTGGAATCCTGGGTCTCCGCCGGAGACGTCGTCAACGCCTTCCAAGAAATGAAAAAGGTTCCTTTCATTACTTACTTTCTAAAAATATAATCATTCATGTACATCTTCTCTTAACAACAGTATATTTTTGATGTGATGAATGCGATAATAATAAAAATAAAATTAAGGTATCCATTAATATTGTCTCTTTTGATGATTTAATTTTATTGCATTGCGTTAGATTTGGATTTGGATTTTGTTATTATTTGTTGATTCGTTCCTCATAAATATATGGGTCCTCCATTATTATTGTAAGGTCATGATCTATATTATTGATTTTTCTAACTCACTTGTTGACAGTTCTCTTTCAACATTGGGATCCTCTCAGTGTTTGGTAACTTGGAAGGAAATTATAGAGATCAGCTTAAAGAGAACTACAGCATAGTTGAGAAAGGCTACAATTCTTTCCAAACAATGATTCGTGGAACTTCATACTCCAAAGCACTCTTGGTAAGCTTTTTCTACATTATTTTCTTTTAAAGAAAAATAATCAAAAGTCTTATTACAATTGAAACCTACTCATCTTTTTCTTTTAACATTTTTAATTTGACAGTATACAACCTGTATTTTCCATGTTTATGTAATATGGTTGGGTTTTTAAGAAAAAAAAAGCAGTTAACACTTACAGTAGAACTTATTACAATTGAAAAATTAAAAAGAAATAAAAACAAGTAAAATGTTCCATTCTTCACGTATTTAATGTTTTCTCTTTTTTGTTTAAATATGTTAAAGGCTAGGAAGAGGATCAGGGAGATAATAAGTGAAATAATTAGCAAGAGGAAGGAGCAAAGATTGATGGAGAAGGATCTATTGGGTCACATGTTGAACTACAGAGATGAAAAGGGGAAAACATTAACGGATGAACAAATAGCAGATAACGTTATTGGGGTTCTGTTTGCGGCTCAGGACACAACAGCAAGTGTTCTAACATGGATTCTCAAATATCTTCATGATGACCAGAAACTTCTTGAAGCAATCAAAGTAAGTTATTAGTTCATCAAGTTTAATTTTTCATGTTTTGCTTTTTGTCCCCATGGAAAGATTTTCCAAATCTATGTAGGCCATAATAAATTAAACCGTTGAAATTATTTATTTATTTATTTATTGATGAGTCAACAGTATAATATAATGGGATTACACTGTATGAATTGTAGGCAGAGCAGATGGCGGTATATGAAGCAACTGAACAAGGGAAGATGCCATTGACATGGGGTCAAACCAGAAATATGCCATTTACTCATAGGGTACGTCATAAATACTTTTTGCTTTTACTAACCTATACGTACTATTTCTTCTGTTTCAAATTAATTTTCTCTTCTTATTTTGAAAAAGTATAAGTAGATAATAAAAATATTAAACAACGTGAATAATAGATATATCTAATATTCATTTTATTAGGTATGCGGATGGTTATTCTAATATTAAAATTTAAGTAGGTGATTTGAAAGTATAGTGTGTTTTGATTTGATTGATAATTGTTTATGTTGTTCAAAAAAATTATTAGTTACCTAACATAACTCTTATTATTATTATTATTATTATTATTATTATTATTATTATTATTATTATTATTATTATTATTATCTAATATCTTC
>NC_029794.2:46567966-46569100 GCF_000816755.2 Arachis ipaensis
GTTAATGTGTTAATGTGAAATGAAAGGGATATATTTATTATTTACTAATTTAAATATTTTTAATTTGTGATTAATTTATGTAAAAATGTTTAGGAAACACTTGTAGATATAATTTGTTAATGTGGTTGTTTAAAAAAGTCTTTATTGCAATATTTCTCTTAAGATTTATTATTTCCAAATAAACTCGTACGTCTATTAAAGTTGTTCTATTAATTAATATAACAAGAGGAATGCTAGGAGCAGCAATTTTGATATTTTGTAACCATCAATTGGTTATTAATAGTGTTTTTAATGGTATAAGATTATATCTAATGATAAAAAATTATTCACTTTTGTTTTGATGATTAAGTACTGGTCAGAAAACACAAAAGTTGCTGAGCTTTAGACTTTTTCATATAACAAAATATTACATAAACATACAATTTTTTTAAGCATGCATTCCTTAATGTGCCAAAAAAACTAAAAAGTTCTAAGTTCTGGTTTAATTGGAAAAACAACTTCTTGAATGGATCTCATGTCTATGGATGTTGACGCATTATTGCAGGTGATATTGGAAAGCCTAAGGATGGCAAGCATCATATCTTTTACATTTAGGGAGGCTGTGGTTGATGTAGAATATAAAGGTAAAAATACTATACTATTAAAATTAGAGAAAATGATAAATAAGTTCTTAATCTTTTATCCCGCAGATATTTTTGTCTTTGACCATTAAAAAATATTTTTAAGTCTTTGACTTTCACAAAATTTGGACGGATTAATTCTTGACGGAGGCATTTGGACGGATCAGTCCCTAACAGAGGCATTTGGGCGGAGGGACTGATCCGTCAAAGTTTTGTGAATGTCAGGGACTTAAAAGTATTTTTCAATGATCAAGGACAAAAATATCCGCAGAACAAAAGGTTAGGAACTTATTTATCCTTTTCTCTTAAAATTATGTTATGTGTATACTAAAATCAGCTGCCTATTCCTACGTGATTTATAAATTCTTGTTTTTTTCCCATGATGTGTATGATTAGGATATCTCATACCAAAAGGTTGGAAGGTAATGCCACTATTCAGGAACATCCATCATAATCCAGAATTCCACCCTGCTCCTCACAATTTTGACCCCTCAAGATTTGAGGTATGTTTTAT
>NC_029794.2:46569182-46576734 GCF_000816755.2 Arachis ipaensis
TAATAATAATAATAATAATAATAATAATAATAATAATAATAATAATAATAATAAAATATCAATTTACTATATCATTTTTAATTGAAATTTTCTAAAACACGTATGGTTCCTGTTTGAATCTTAGATGGCTCCAAAACCCAACACTTTCATGCCATTTGGCAACGGAGTTCACTCTTGTCCAGGAAATGAGCTTGCAAAGTTGAACATGCTGATTTTAATTCACCATTTGGTCACCAAATTTAGGTAAACATTGTTTAATTTCTTCAATTCTCTCTGCCTCCTTTTTTATTTTCTGGTGCCAAATTTTGACACGACATTTTTTAATGTTTTATTTACATATATATGCACTATAATGCTCATTATTCAATAATTTCTGCTGGCAGGTGGGAAGTTGTTGAAAATCAGAATGGAGTTCAATATAGCCCATTCCCTGTCCCTCTTCATGGTCTACCTACAAGATTTTGGAGAAACGATTAGAAAAGAGCATATATGTTATTATTATGATAAAATTGATGAGGTTATTATTCAAATAATATATATATTATTAGAAATTATTATTCCTTGCTACCAGGACTTCCATGGCTTCATCTTATTAATCTCTCCTCTTGTTTAACCCAAAATTTAAATACCAACCTCCTTTTTATAGTGAGGTTCATGTAACCTAATGCATGTATCCACAATATTTATGAATGAATGGTGGCTGGCATATATAGCTTAGTGCATTAATTGATCTGAAAAGTGTAACCGGTAGTAGTACAAATAATAAAGATATTACAACTATTTTTCTTTTCTTTTTATTTATAATATTTATTTATTTATTGAAGCTCTATGGCTCAGTGGTCCTAGATTCTCTGTAATTTTAACATATTTACCTCGTGTTCTTGATTATACCATTATTCAATGAGACTATACCCTATAAGACCTATATATAGAGACACCTTTTTCATTAGATACCACCTCTATATCTATCTCTTGTATGGATTAAAATTTACACCTGTTTTTAATCCATATAATTTTATTTGAAGAACGCAAATTAATAAATTTTAATTTATTTCAGCGTATTTTCTAAAGCCATGATAAAATATCATTTCAATATGGTATTCTTTATCCTATAAGATCAGTTAGAATAAGATAGAGGTAGATACAATATTTATACCATAACTTTCTTTTTCTACTATCACTAATTACCTTAATATCACTATATGAATAAGTCTAACACATGTCTAATCCCTTTACTGGTATATTATGTCTAGTCCATGTCTCGCATAGCTTCGTCATTCAGGGGGCAAATCCAAAACCATATATTATTACTAGGCAAAATTTGTTTACATAACTGCAAACTAAAATCAAACTATAGCTTATGCAACGTGTCTTGGTTTTCATGGTTGAGAGTTCACATTGCTTAACGTATAGGCCACGAGCTGTGACCATAAAAAAGCCAAATGTTGGGAATTAATTGGCCAACATAAAAGGGAAGATGCCCTTAGCCAAAGGGATCCGAAGGCTTTCATGGGCATGAAGCTTGATCATCTTTGGTGGAGAGGAGGGGACCAAAACATAGTACATCACATTATTGGAACCTTATGGGACTATGGTTGGAGATTTGGAAGCCATTGCTAAAACAAACCCCCTCCCCTCTCTCTTTGCGTCGTAGGATCAAGATTTAGGGTTAAAGGTTAGAAATTTGACGACCTTACGAACACTTTCGATCTAGCCGCAATGTGGTGCAAAATCGTCGTAGACTTTTCTAGTGTTTTCTAACTAATCTATTCGAGTTGAATATAACCACTTGAACGAGAAATCTCATCCATGTTATCCACTAATCAATAGAATTAACTCATTAGGTTTATGCTCTCTAGTCTCTATTTTATAAACCTTCAATTCAATTAATGAACATGTTCTTACAAAAATTATATTAAAAAAAAGGGGACAAAACCACTACCTAAGATGGTTTAGTTTCATATGCAATCAATTAGCATCATTATCACATTTCATATCATGTTATAAGTTAGATCCCTACCCGCTCCTCTTTCCTTTTTCATTCCCTTTTCTAGCGTGTAAAGCTATCTTTCTAAGTATAATATTCTTGTGAATAATAGTATAATACTTCTTTGAATCAAATCAATAATATCATATAGCATGCACTTTCATGATCGCGGTCCCATAAATGGAATAATCGCGAAGCTTAAACCATCAATTCAATTGTACATGAGAGTTGAAATGCTAATAGTAATAAAACAGGACAAAGATAACTATGGTTTCTTTTTATTATTATTAATTTTAAGGTTGAGGATTCATATGTATATGGTTTAATTACTTATAAGAGCAATTAACTATAAGAGAAAAAGACGGCAACTTAATGCACAAGCATTTCACGTTATGTAGAATCTTAAAAAAGATCACAGCCAAAATGTGTAATGTAGATAGTTTAATCTTAATGTAAATGTTAGCGATTGATTCTACTGTTTAAACTTACGACTTTGGAATCATACGGATACAACTAAATCTTTGCTCTTAGAGTTCCCTTCAATTATTTTGGTTTTCCACAGTATTCTCTAACTATACAAATCAAAGATCAGTCCGTCACAAATTAGAACTCCATTTGAGGTCTGTTACTAGCCAATAAATTACTGCATACAACTTCCAACACTTACTTAAACAGACAAGTTAGTTGATCACTCGATCAACCCAAGTTGGTTTACTTCCCTTCAATTATTAAAAGGTCACACTATGACAATTAACCATAACAGATTATGTCAAAAGAAGAATGTCTTAAAATTCATAGTGACCACAGAGAGGTGATTTCAAACCATATACATGGAATTCATTACAACACTGTACTGCAGCCATAGAAAAGGGACAAATAATCAAATATCTGATCAAACTTGGGAAGATTTTAATAATAAAAACTTTAATATGCTGGGATATATAACACATTAATAGTTTTATATCCTAACACAATCTATATGCTGCAATTGATTTCATAACATTACATGCAACAAGGCAAAACAGAAAGGAACCTTGCTTTGTTATTACCAAGCTAAAGTAATATCTTGGAAGCACGTTTTGTCAACTCATCAATAATGTTACTCGGGTGATAGGATTAAGACAAAGATGACAAGATTTTGAAAAAGAAAAAGAAAAAGAAAAAAGAATGCAAATGAATTGAAACACATTCTATCACCATATGATATTATATACAACAGTGTTCTTTCAATTTCATTACAAATAAAAACAATTGTACAACAAAGCACTCACATGGCACCATCAACATCACTGTTACTGTGTCCACAGACTCTAGGATCATCATTCTTTCTATTTGTGTCACCCTTGCCACCCCTTTCATGTAATGCTGATGCCACTTTAGCCCTTCTTTAATTTCAACAACAACAACATAAGCCATTGATGTTCAAGATCATTTGCTATAACTAAAATAGCTCCATTTTTATACAGTGTACATTTTTTTTTTTTTACACGGATAATGCTATGGTGCATTGTACATTTCAATGAGAAGTGAAAATTGCTCATTTTATAATAAAAAAAATTACCAAAAATAAAAAAATGATCATGTACAATGCACATATTCTCTACAAATTTAGTGAAAATCTTACTCTTCACCAAAGAAATGCTCTTTTTACACATGCAGTTTAAATTCTCCAACATCCTTCATGTAATTCAAATTAACTCCAATCTGAAAATTCAGTGGAAGACAAGTATGGAATGATCAAAAGTCAAAACATTTTAACCTAAGTACAGTTAGAAAAAAATATATATACCCAATGACTATAAGTAATTACTGCTCCATCTGATTCAAAATAACTGTCAATGTATCACTTTATCTCTAGAGAATAATCAAAAACAGGATTGCGTATCGAATGAGAAAATGATTAGTAAATGATTCAACAATCAGAATATCCAGAAGTGATGCTGACATGTTAGTTTTCCAGTTAGCTACGCACTCTTTGACGAATGAATGAATGAATGATGATGCAACCAGATAATTGGCTTTCATAACCCCACTTTTCCAAGAAGAGAAATATGCAATCCTACAATGGATTTCTTATATATTATTACAGCATCCCTTAAAAGGAAAGTTACTGATATGAATGATAACTACAATAAGTGTGTGTCAATTGACTGAGATCAGATAAATGATACTCAAGACTTATCACCATAACGGCATAACAGTTAACACTGAGTTTTCTTGAAACCTTAAGTTGAACTGAAACGTCCAGAATATTAACTGAAAATAGGAAACAAAAAATCCAAACAAGAAGGGACAAAAGACTGTTATTGCCAAAATAAAGAGGCATGAGATTGATACTGCAACCAGAAATTTCAGGGAAGTTGCATTTTCTCAATAAGGAAAGAATTAAAAATAAAACTCTTCAGTGTGATTAAATGGTAATCTCAAATATCAGCTCTTTTTTTCAGATAAAAAAAAATGAAAAACTATATCTTAGTAACAAATAATATCAAGTTATCAACCTCAATTTACTGATAGCAGATTAGCAGTATTCTGAATTTAACAGATTGATTGTGAAAGTTGATGCATCTACACTCTTCGGACCCTGCCAAACAGGGCTGTAAAGAAGTGAATAACTGCCATAGTCCAAAAAATGGTTCCATGCCCATGAAAGACATTATAGTTTCATGTTAACGTTAGCGAAGAATAAATCCACACAAAAAAAAAAAATATCGTTAGCAAAGAAAAGCAAAATGTGAGAATAATTGTATGCTACAAAATCTTGTAGTATATGTTGCACATACTTATCTCATTAACCAGTAGGATCTCCAGTCTTCTACCTATGACGTTAAGTCGTTTCCATGAAACAATCACCTCTACAAGAATAGATGTTTTTAATAATTGAAACTTATGCCAAAGTTATCAAAGTTGACAACACATTTCAAAAACACAGAAAATGACTCAAACTGATATTGAATAATCCAACTGCCATGGGGTTAAATAGTCCATTTAATATGGTGAAATCAGCCATTGTCTAAGAAGTTATTAGCAGTAGCAGCAGATACTTTTGCTTGGGTCTAACTAAGACACCTATCATTGATGCAGAAGTTAAGTGTAGAGTTTTGAAGACTATGAACTGAAACCATATGGTAGTGGTACAGCACAAAGGGTGAGGGTTGATTTAGAAAAGTACTTGCATACTCTTTTAAGTACATTTAATTTAATGCAGGTTTTAGGGGCAACCGTAAGTCCATGGTCCCTCATTCTTGAAGTTTTATTTGGTGTTCTATGGTGTCTATGGTTATACAGCTATGGTGGCTATGAAGCTTTAGTAACACTTAAAAATGTAGCTAAAATCAAAGTCACATTTTTTTTACTATTTAGCAACACTTTTAATTTGAAAAAAAAAAAAATATGATTAAATTAAAGAATGTTACTTTTAAGTCCATCTAGTCTTTAGACGAGCAATTATTGGAGCCAACCTATGTGGCACAAAAGCTGCGTTTGTTTCTGACACAGGACAAGACAAGACAGTGAGAACAAGATAGAAAAGATAGAGACACAAAATTTTGTATTCTTATATTTTGTTTGGTAATAAACTAAAGCAAATTATGAAAATTCAATTTATTTTTATTTTTTTCAATAAAAAAATTTGGAAAAAAATATAATTATAAAAAATTAACAAGAATAATAAAAGAGAAAATAAAAAATAAGTTGTGTCTTTTGTTAGTATCTCTGTGCTTTTCCTGTCAAAATGAACACAAAATACACTAGTTCAGTGTCTCTGGACACAATGTCTCTTCTATGTCTCATCTGTCAAACATGATTTTGTGTCTTTGTATCCCTGTCTCAGTGTTCCGTCCCTTTAAACAAACACTGGCGTTACCAAGAACCGGTTGTCTAAATTTTATAGCCACCACCTTTTTATTTATCTTATAATGATTACTATACAAGGAAAACCAGTGGTTACTCTTTCTAGCACATATACTATATGTGCTCCAAAAATATACAAGAATATCTTGTTGATCCTCAATGCTAATGCATTTAACCTGGAGTTAAGACAAAAAGTCATCTGTCCCTTTTGAAATAATTTCACAATAAAAATGAATTCCGATTCACATGTCACTTTTGATAATGTGACCATAAAACAATCCTTTCTTTGGCCAAACATCAATTCAATCATGCTGACCTGCTATTCATTTACTTCCATGTTATTTTAGGAAAGCGATTCTCAGATTTAATAAAACATAAACACATGCATAACAAACCCTATGATTTGAATCACTTGATTTTTTTCATGGCGGTTTCAAATGCTGCACTTTACTATGTTTTTTTTCTTTAATTTCAAGATACATGTATTGGTAACAAAGAAATATAAATCAAACATTACCCGTATGGAATGCTAAATTAGTACATAATTAAGAAAAATTATAATCACTATCACAAAAGAAATGGTAAAACACTTACTTCTCTAATCTGAAATCTGTGATCTCTCTATGAATGGAAGCCCCCGCAAGTAGGTCCTAAATCCTAATTGCTATTGTTGTCACCGCTATTTATACCATCTTTTCTTTTCTTTTTTTTTTTTTTTCCTTTTTCTAGGTGCAGAAGCCATTTTCAATTTTTCACCGCTTTCTTAAACGACGTCGTAATGCGCAATCCGGTACAGCAGAGAACAATTGCAGAGGTTTTTATTTTTTTTTCTTTTGGTCTTGGACTAGCCCATGATCCCTTCCCGAACCCGAACACCCAACCCACCCTGACCCAGAACCCGGTTTCCTATTCTAAGTTCCTAACAGAGATGTCACTAACTCAAGCTATCCCATGGCTGTCGAAGATACATCCCCTCCAATGCGGCAATGCAAATATCGTTGTTCTTCGGATCTGGACTTTAGTGAAAGAAGCAGTCTTGTAGAAAGATATATCAATAGCATCGACTAACCATCTATTAACAAAATATCGTCGACCGACAGAATATCACCATACCAACCAATCACCTATGATTTACATTAGTCATTTAATTAACTGTCTGCCTACCAAAAGACCTAAACGAACCTACCGACATCAACTAAACGATAACTCGACAACTTACCTTGCCTTCGACCAACACAAACACCTGAAATTACCACTAGCCAATGTCGGTGGAATGACATTGGTTGATCATCGACAACATTTTGCTACATAACTTAGTAAAATTTTGACAACTGTTAGATGATCTTGAATTATGGAAGTTGATTATTATCACCTGTCTAAAGACGTTTATGATTCGACTTTGGATGACTCTTTTAACTCACAAGTCTCAAGAGTTTTTGGCCTTGGTCTTCTTGGATCGTGGAGAGTTTTGAGTTTATTCTTAAACTATCTTTGTTAAGTATGAAGTGATATACATTTTGTTAGTTTGTTAAATCTAAATTTTTTATTTGTTATATTTTATTTGAATGGTTTGGATTTAAAAAGGCAATCAGGTTAACTATTTTTTTTTATAAATTTTAAATTTTTTTTGCAAATTTTGGATATTGGGCTAAAGTCCAAAACAAAAAATAGTATATGAATATTAAAAGCAACATATCGATACAAAAAAAAATT
>NC_029794.2:46576741-46610620 GCF_000816755.2 Arachis ipaensis
TTATAATATTAAATATAAACATAATAATAAAGATTTTGTTTTATATAAATTTAATATATATATATAAAAGTTTTGTTTGAATAATCTTTGAAAAGTTTTCAAAAACCTTAAAGATTTTTATTAAGTGTAAGTTTTGGTTAGTTTAGAGTGTTAATAGGTTAGGAGAGTGTTTAATTCTGTTTTTATGCTTCTTTGAAAAAAAAAAATAGCATTCTCACGCATACGCGTGAGCCCTTCATTCTGGAGCCTAAAGGAAACGTGCCAGGATCGTGCCGCCATCGCACGGTCCTGACCGAGAGTTGTGCTGAAGGCGTGCGGGAACTGTGCGTCTAGCATAGATTCCTCCTATGCGTACGCATCAGTGCCCATTTCCCCTTCCACGCTTACGCGTCGCCCACGCGTACGCGTGGATGGAATTCATTAACCCCTGACGCGAGGAGCCCTAGCTCATTCACGTGACCCTTTCATCTTCTCCCCAATGTCTATCTGCCTCCCTCTCTTCCCCTCCTACCTCCATAACAACCATCATCCATCCTCTCCGACCACCATCCCTCAGTCCAGCGACTCCGCAACCCATCACCGACCACCCTTTCTCCTCCCTTTTCTTTGTTTTTTTCCTTTTCTCTCTTCCCCCCTTTCTCTACCCGTTTCACCTTCCTTTCTGGCCACTTTCGTCGCCGCCATCCCTGCCACCCACCACTATTATCCCTCTTCTCCTTTTCTCTATTCAGTTCACCACCTTCCCTGATTCTTCGAGCATTGTCTCAGAGCATGCCCTTGTTTCTGCTCAGTTCCCCTGGTGCTTCTACCACCACCGCGGACCGCCGTTTCTGCCACCTCTGGAGCAGCAGCTCTTCCCTCCTCCAGTTTTCCTGACCTTTTCCATTTTCATTTCTGTCTTCCTTCAGGTTCCAGTTTCATCCTGTTTTTCAATTCTGTTTTTCATATCTATTAATTAAATTCAGTTTTAATTTTAGTAGTTAGTTTCATTTCTATTGAATTAGTTAGTTCAGAATTGCATGTTTAGTTTTTCTTAGGTTTGAATTTTGATGTTTTTGTTGTCTGAATGGCTGTTTATGCTTGATTGTTTCATGTATGTGATGATGTTGGTGATTTCCTTTTTCAATATATATATATATATATATATTGTGTTGATGCTTTTGTTGCTGCTCATAATTGATTATTTACTTTAGTTTATATGAATTCGTATGCTGCTGCTTAAGTTGGAATTGTTTTGAATTCATATGGGCTGAGTTTGCTGCTTAATTGTATTTCGGGAACACTCAATTTACTGCTGGAATGCTGCCAAATTTTTCTAAATTTTTTGTGCTATTAATTTCCAATTTATGAATTGAATTTGGTACATTTTGACTTTGGTTTCATTTGGTTATTACCAAACTCAATTCATGAATTGGTCGGTTGGTGTTTCCGCTCTTTTTGGTTCCCTTATATTTGAATTAATGATTGACGGCATCAAGGAGCTATTTGACGGATTTCTGTGTGAATTAGGCCTTTGTCGGCCATTCGATTTTGAACCTCTTTTATGTTTTTCATTTTTCAAGTTAGGTCAGTAGTTTTTCTTTTTCATGGTTCTATTTCATTTTTAATTTTTCCTTAACCATTGAAGTTGTTTTCCTAAATTTTCAAAATTGGCCTAATCTTGTTCCTTTTTTATTGAGGTCCTTTCCAGTTGTAATTATTGGTGCATTTTTACTTTTGTAACCATTTTCAATAAACTCTTAGTTTTCAGTTTACTTTCGATTACATGAGTACATGTTTAATTCTTCCACACTAATTTTTGCACTTAAGTGATCAAACGTATTGATGATGACTTTCATTTCTCTTCGTGCTTATGCTGCATTACACTTTCATCATCAATGACTTGCACTGCATTTCATGAATGTGAGTATGTTTGTCTTTCAAAAATTTTAAAATTATCCTGATTAATATCATTAATTGTTATGCCTCTAACTTCTAACTTTCTTTTCTAACTTTTGGTTTAACTAACTTTCTAACTTCTCTTTTTAATTTTTCCTTTTCCAATCAACTCTTTTTAAATTCTTTTAAGGCATAACAATTTGTATTTCTTAACGGACAAGCATTCTAAATCTTATTGTGTTTAATTTCTTGGAATGCGATTTTTTATTGATTTTGAATTCTGTCTTCCGTCCATTCCAAGAAATTACATTTTATACACTTACCTCATGTTTTAGTTCTAACTCTTCTGTTTCTTATTTTCTGTCTGTTTGATTGTATACTGTTTGCTTTCCATTCTTCTGCTTTTATTTGATTTTCTATATCTTGTGAATTCTATTTTTCAGGATGGCTGACAGAGGAAAAGGCAAAGCTAAGGCCACCTCCAGTAAAAGGAAAAGGTCACAGCCATCCGCTGAGTTAGCGAATGTAGCTTTATCTACGTGGCAACTTATTGAGACGGAGAAGGCTGACCTAGCTACGCCTTCCTCCAACCCAGTTAAGTTTTCCAATCTATACTGTGAGCTCAAGAAGGCAATTCATTGTATGGATTTTTATTGGGATGCAATGCGCCAGGTTGTTGCTATTCGTCCTGATGTCCTTTGGGAGTATGGTCATTCTAAACCAACTCCCAAAGGCATCAAGTTTGATTATTTAACGCAGGAGGCTAAGGTGTGGCAGCAGATCCTGAATATTTATGTCATTCTCAGCATTCATGCTACAGAGGTTCAGGCCGATATGATTGTTCTGATATGGTGTGTCTTGGAGGGGAAGGAACTCTACCTTCCAAGACTCATAAGGTGAAACATGGCCCAGGCCCACGTCAGAGGCAACCTGCCGTTCCCCTGTTTGATCACACAGTTAGCTCACCAGGCTGAGGTACCCTGGGAGCAAGGAGATGAGACACCGACATTTCATGGTAAGAAAGAAAAAGTCATTCCCTATGGGAACTGGTTTGGTGATCATCCAGTAGCCCGATGCCGAGACCGAGCTGCACTTGCCGCAGCTACTGCACCGACTATTTCTTCAGCTGCAGCAGGACCTTCAGCAGCATCTTCAGCACCTTCTACACCAGCACCATCATCCACATCTCAGTCGATCTACCATCTAGTGCAGCGTCTCTTTGAGTGCATGGATCAGATAGAACGTCGCAACAAGAACCGTTATCAGCACTTGAGGCGGATTGTGACTTCCGACGGCGCTGATATCCCCTTTGAGCCCGACACTCCATCCGACCAGTCCGAGGAGGAGGAGGAGGCTCAGCCAGAGGAGGCTCAGCAGCAGGAGGCTGAGCTAGAGGAGACCCATCATGAGGCCCCTGTATAGACACAGGCCCCTACCGAGTCGCAGACCTCTATGGAGCCAGAGCCAGAGCCACAGCCTCAGCAGACAGAGCCAGAGACACATCCACCCATAGGCGATGGTGGAGATGCAGGCGTTGACCCCTCTCATTCGACTTGATCTGAGGAGCATCGAGGATGATGCTGTCGTTTAAGTGTGGGGAGGTTGCCGATATCGGCAGAGTTTATATTTTGGTGAACCATTCCAGATACTTCTGCTTTTAGTTTTGTTTTTTAGTTGTTAGTTGTGACTGAAAAAAATACGCATAATTGAGCTTAATCTATTCCGTTGCATATGAGAAATTGATTTGGTTGAAAATGGGAAATAAACTAAGGATTTTTAACTTTTCACAATCACACTGTAGCATTTAGTTAGTATATAATAAATGTTAGTCAATTTGATGAAATTTTCAAGAAATTCTTTTCTGTTAAAAAGGGCATTAAGATTCAAATTGATTGAGTTAAGACTTTTTTGAGACTTGCATGATATATATATATAGTTTGGAATATGATTTTTAAGCTAAGAACACACAACCTGTGAGTTTTTTTAGCCTAATTGCATGGTTACATTATTTAACCATGATTTTGATTCTTGTGTATTTTCTTCTCTATGATTGCAATCTTTAGTTTGTTCCATTCTATATGTCCATTATTTAATGTATATTAATGCATTTATATGATTGAGGCCATCATTTGATTATAGTTCACTTGAACCAAATAGCCTACCATTTCATTTACCTTTGTTTGCCACTTGAGCCTATTCAACCCCCTTTTGTTCTTTATATTACCACATCACTGGCCTTAAGCGGAAAAATAACTAATTGTCCTATTTGAATCTTTGGTTAGCTTAAATAGTGAGTGTATGTGTTAATTAAGTATGGAGAAATGTGGAAACTTTGGTTGATGAGAATGTGTTTTATTTTTATTGAGAAATATTAAGAATTTGGGTGTATACTCATGTGAAAGTATAAAAACCATATGCATTGATGTCCTTTGTATATATTATGCTTTCATATATATAAAAAAAAGAAAATAGAAAAAGAAAAAAACAATAAAAAGAGGACGAAATTATCCCAATGTGAAATTTAATAAAAAATCAATGCATATGTAATTAAATTAAATGTGATACATGAGTGTGTGTGTATAGATATAAAAGTGAGACTTTGGGTAGCTAAGTTTGATGTTAGAATTGTATAAAATGTGTATGTATTAGGTAAGAACTTAGGTTAGTCAAAGATTCAAATGATAGCTCACTTGGCCATACATATATCCTCACCCTTACCTTAGCCCCATTACAACCTTGAAAATCCCTCATGATATTTGCATATGTACACTAAATATTGGTCGATTGGTTAGATGAAGAACAAACTTTTAGAAAGCATGATTAGAGGAGATTTGAGCGGATTAACCCTAAACACTTGAGCGACTAGAGTGCATATACACATCCAGTGAGGGTTCAATTGCTCAATTCCATATTTTCATATTTGATCACTGCTTATCTTGCAAGTTTGTGAAATCTTTTGAATAACTCAATTCAATTGTGAATGTATTTTGATATGATTGATTTAGCCCTTGATTGTGCATATATGATTTCTTGGAAATTTGACTCACTTTGACCACATATATGCTTATATATATATAGATAGATAGTAATTAGAATAGCTAGATGCATGTAGGTAGCTTGCATTTAGATAGTTTGCATTGAATAAATTGATTACCCCTTTTGTCTTTCTTGAATTTAGCATGAGGACATGCTAATGTTTAAGTGTGGGGAGGTTGATAAACCATAATTTTATGGTTTATTTTGTATTGTATTTGGTGGATTTTGTTAACTTTTCTCCCATTTATTCAACAAAATAGCATGGTTTTATGAATTTCTCCAAATTGTGCTTAATGGTTAAAAACATGCTTTTTAGGCCCTTAATTAGTTAAATTTAATTCACTTTGATTCCACTCGATGCCTTGATATGTTTGTTAGTGATTTCAGGGTTAAGAGGCAAGGAATGGATCAAAGGAGTAAAGAGAAAAGCATGCAAGATGGAGAATTCATGGAAAATAAAGATTTGGAAGATTCAAGGTGACGTGTACGCGTGAAGAAGAAACTCATCAAGGTGACGCGTACGCGTGACAAGCGGCACGTGACCTCATTAAAGGCAACACGCTGGGGGCAATTTCTGAGCTAACTGAGGCCTAAATCCAACTCAATTCTGAAACATTTGAGGCAAATTCAAGAAGGAACAAGGAGAGAGTAATGAGGATAGTTTAGAAACATGCTTTAGGTCATATTCTAGAGAGAGAAGCTGCATCTTCTCTCTAGAATTAGGGTAGATTCTTCTTAGATTTAGGTTTAATTCTTGTTTTCATTTACTTTTTCGTGTAATTTATTGTTCTTGCATCTTGTTCTACTTGTCATTTTCTTTATCTTGTTGCCTTTATGTTCATGATACTTTGTTAATTTTGATTTCCATTAATGCAATTTGTGTTTTCATGTTATTATTGCTTTCTTTAATTGTTATTATTATTTTCTTGTATTGGGTAGTTGTAGATTTATATTTCTTGCAATTTTAACATGCTTTTCTTTTAGTGCCTTCCAAGTGTTTGATAAAATGCTTGGTTGGATTTTGGAATAGATTTTCGTACTCTTGACTTGTGATTGAGGACTTAGGATCCTTGAGATCATTGATGCTCAGTTTCGTTGGCGATTTAGGGTTGTTAGTGGTTTTTGGACTAACTATGTCCACTTGACTTAATCCTCCGATGTTAGAGGGCAACTAAGTGGAATTAATCCTTTGTAATCACCATGTTGTGGTCAATGATCCAAGATAGGAACCCTTGATTCCTGGTCCTTGTCAAGACCCATTTTAGTTTCTAGTTTTACTTTCTTGCAATTTATCTTTTCTTGTTAATCAAACCCAAAAACCCTCAAAAGATACAATTATAACCAATAATATGCATACTTCCCTGCAATTTCTTTGAGAGACGATCCAAGATTTGAATACTTCGGTTTATTTTTATTGGGGTTTGTACTTGTGACAAACAAAATTAAACTTTTATTGAGGGTTATTTGTTGGTTTGGAACTATACTTGCAGCGAAATTATCTTTGTAAAATTCCTAAACCGACAATAATCCTTCATCGCTAATCTACTAAAACAAAAATTCAAACTAACTATCTAATGGAGATGGTGGTAAATGATGAATGGTGGTGGTAGATGATGGTTAAAGGAGGGAAATAAGAGAGGAGAAGAGAAAAGAAGGAAAGAAATGGAAAGAAGAGAAGAAGAGAAGAGTTTGTGAAATACGCGTGGGTCACACGTAGGTGTGACATAGGAGAATGGGGCACGATGCGTACGCGTCTAGTAGGGGTAGGCGTGACAAGGAGAAAAACAAAGGTGACGCTTACGCATGGATCACGATTAGCCCTTACGCCTACGCGTGACTGACGATTTTACTTTTCTTGTTAATTTACTATACTTTTCTTTTATGCCTTCCAAGTTTTGATAAAATGCTTGGTTGGGTTTTAGTGTAGAACTTTGTACTCTTGGCTTGGGTTGAGTAATTGGAGACTCTTGAGGATTTCTAGTTAGCTTGAATTCCTAATCTTTGATCTTGTGGATTAGAGTCAATTTTGCTCACTTGACTTTCCTTCAATTATTAGAGGTTGACTAAGTGAGAGCAAAAGACAATTACCATCTTAATTGAGGATGATAATGAGGATAAGACTTCTAATTCTCACCCCTTGCCAAGACATATCTTAGTTGTTAGCTTTACTTTCTTGCCATTTACATTTCTTGTCCATCAATCTAAAAACCCCAAAATACCTTGTAACCAATAATGTGCACACTTTCCTGCAATTCCCTGAGAGACGATCTGAGATTTAAATACTCTCGATTTTTATTGGGTTTGACTTAAGTGACAAATAAATTAAACTTTGATTGAGGATTGTTTGTTGGTTTGCATACTTGTTTTCATTTGCAACATTCGTATATTTTAGTTACTAATTTTTAATTATTTTCTAATAAAATTTTTGTAGGAAAAAAAGGCATCCAAAGCTGCCTTGAACTCGTCACCTAAAGGTCACAACTCAAGTGAAAATTTATGTTCTGGGTGAAAGAGGGGCAGACTAAAGGGATCCAATGGACCTAGAATACTATCATCTGAAATTGGCTGTGTACTAATGCGTGAGCATCTTATACCATTTTTTTAGTTATTTTTATATTGTTTCTAATTAGATTTTATTTATTTTTACTTGATTTTAGTGCAAAAATCACCTTTGGATGCTACTTTGAGTTTTTCTTGTGTTTTTATGGTTTTAGGTGAAATTCAGAGCAGTTTGGAAAAGCTTAAAGCAAGAAAGGAAAATGCTGGCAGCATCCTCCATGGGCGCTGAATGCCCACCTGGTGTTTAACACCAGCAGGGGGGCACAAACCAGAAGCACGCTTCCCTCAACTAGCGTTCAATGCCCATTCCTGAAGTTGAACGCCAGCAGCAGCCCGTTTCACACCTCTTTGGGCCTCCAAGTGGATTTAGCACTTCTTAGTTTTATTTTATTTTTTTTTGTAATATTTATTTACAAATAATATATTTTAGGTTTAGCATTTATTATTAGGTTAGTATTTAAAGGAAAAGGTCACTTAGGTTTAGGATCTTCTTCCTTTCGCACTTTTCAGAACCCTGTTTTCTCTGTAAGTTATGAGCAACTAAACCTCCTGGTTAAGCTTAGGAGCTCTGTTTATTTTTTATGGATTAAGATTATTATTATTATTCTATTTTAATATATGTTTGATTCAATTCTAAGGTGTTGTTTTTGTTCTTAATCTTATGATACTGGTGATGAGTGGATATTTTATACGCTTTTTGATACTATTTTCTTAGTGTTTTCAGTATATTTTGTTAAGTTTTATTTTGTTTTAGTAGGTTTTATTGCAAAATTCACTTTTTGGATACTACTTTGAGATTTTGTGTTTTTCCTATGGTTTAGGTGAATTTTGGATGAATTCGGTAAGTTTTGGCCAAGTCTGATTCTGAGGCAAGGAAAGCATAGCAGATGCTATCAGATTCTGACCTCCGTAGATTCAAACGAGCATTTCTGGAGCTACAGAGGTCGAAAATACGTGCACTTAATGGCGTTGAAAAGCTAACTTCTAGGACTTTTTATCAATATATAATGGTCTATACTTTTCTTTTGATTGGACAGCCTAAAACGGGCATTGAACGCCCAAACTACCCCTCTTTCTGGCATTCAACGCCCCAAGAGGACAGGACCCAGTGTTGAACGCCCAAAACTGGCATCCAATGCCATAAAGGGAGCAAGGCAGCACACTCACACCCCCTAGTGGGCGTTCAACACCCACTAACTTAAGTTGGACGCCAAGCTCAACCCAAACACTCACCAAGTGGGCCCAAAAGTAGATTTTTGCACCTTTTAGCTTAGTTTCTTTCATTATTGTAATTTTTAATTATTATTAAATTCTTTTTAAGTCTAGTCATTAGTATAAATAAGGGAAGATCACCATTATTTAGGATCTTCTCCACCACATTCGAACTTTACATATTATTCTCTGTACAGTATGAGCAACTAAACCTCCTAGGGGGCTCTGCTGATTCCTATGGATTAATGCAATTACTTTTCTACTTCAATCTATGTTTGATTCTATTCTATAATGCATTGTGGTTATTCATCCTTATGAATCTCGATTCTACATGAGTTCTTTACGGGTCCTGACCCAGATAGGATTGAACTACAGCTTGAGAATGCATCACGGGTTCCAACAAGTTATCTGGGCTAATTGGGGTATGTGACGTAAAACCTCGTCAGTCAGGGGTAATTGAGGTTCCTGTGGCTCTAAGCGCTAATCATAAGAGCATCATTCTCTGATCCCGAAGATCCGACCTTGTCTATGGTATTTTGAGTAGGATCATCAAGAGATTGAATTGCGTTCGCTTCACCCTCTCCCAGATTGATCTAGTCCGTTCAAATGTTTGGTTTGGACCTGAGGAGATTAATGACCACGACCAATGGCTTAATCACTTACGGCCTTGCCATTGAAGGAATCACTCATCATTGGAGTAGTGAGCATGATGTGTTAATCCAGAAGAAGAAGTATCTCCGAAGCCTTAACTAATCTATCATTATTGTCTTTACATTAACTCTTTATTGCTTTTGTTATTGCTTGTTTATGCGCCTACAACAAATAACAACTATCCTTCTATTCGCCTGACTAAGATCTACAGGATAACCACAACTTGCTCAATCCAGCAATCCTCGTGGGATTCGACCCTCACTCACCTGAGGTATTACTTGGACGACCCGGTGCACTTGCCGGTTCAGTTGTGCGAGTCACAAAATCACGCACCAACTGGGTAGAACGAGAGTATGACCCTTTCTCTACATGAATTTTTGTGATTCTCAGGAGAGTTATTTCGCTTGAACTACAGCTTGAGAACATGCCTCCTAGACGGCTAATCACACAACCTAATGGGGATAAGCAACATCTATTCAGCCATGATTGGGGTGATTAGGGCCTTTGTGGTATAAACTAGCTTTCTGAACTTTACCCTCTAATCCGAATGAATAACCACGGGAGTGGCATTTGATGAGGATCAGAGGAGATTAAATCACTAACGGATTAGGGTTTAATCACTTACAGTTTGTCATAGAATGAATCATTTATTATTAAAATAGTTAGTTAAAAGTTTTAATCCGGAAAGATAAATATCTTCGAGACCTTAACAGTTGTCTTATATTGATTTTACACCAAATTCTTATTGCTTTCTTTGTTATCTTGTTTTAAGTGTTACAACAACAACAACTTTCTTTTACTGTTTGCCTGACTAAGTCCAACAGGATAACTATTGCTTTCTCAGTCCGACAATCCTCGTGTGATCAACACTCACTCACCAGAGGTATTACTTGGATGACCTGGTGCACTTGCCAGTTAAGTTATTAGAGTTCTAATTTTGCGCACCAAGTTTTTGGTGCCGTTTTCGGGGATTGTTTGTGACTGACAACTACTGGTTGTCTTGTTGCTTAGATTAGGTATTTTTATTTGTTTTTGTTTATTTATTTCTCTTTTTAATTTTCAATTTATATTTTGTTTATTTTTCTTAATTCTCAATTTTTATCTTATTTATCTTTTTCTTTATTTTCGAATTTTGTTCAAGTTATTTTATTTTCAATTAATTTCAGATTTTAAGTTTGGTGTCCCTTTAGGTTTTGTCTTTTCTTTTCGAAAATTTTTTATTTATTTTAATTTATTTTCGAAAATATTTTTAGGTTATTTGTTCATCTTTTTTTTTTTTGAATTTTTTAGTTAATTGCTTACTTTATTTTATTTTATTTCTTTTTAGGATATCTCACTAGGAGTTCTCTATACTCTGACATAGAGACTCCCACTTTTTCTTTATTTTTTGTTGTTTATGAGTAGGAACAGGGACAAAGAACCCCTTCTCGAGTTTGATTATGAACCTGAAAGAACCTTGAGGCGGCGTTTGCAACAAGCTAAAGCTTACAAAGCTGGAGAAAATCTCAAGAAAACTTTTAAGAAGAAAGCTGAAGAGACCACTATGGCAGCTATTGGAGGGAATCCGAATGCTGAAGAGCAAGCAAGGAAGGTGCTTGGCTCATGCACTGCATCCACACTTGACTTAACACAGTATATCTGTACCTGCCATTGGCGCCAATAATTTCGAGCTTAAGCCTCAATTGGTTACTCTGGTGCAACAGAACTATCAGTTTTATAGACTCTCGCAGGAAGACCTCAACCTCTCTCAGACAAAGGAGGTACTAGCATGCAGAGCTCAGTGCTTAAGCCTTCTCACTCGGTGAAAAGCCATACAGTGCCCCTTGACATCAAACCTAAGTTTGGTGTTGGGCATTCACCATCCACCATTGATAAAGGAGGCCCTAAGAAGAAAGAACCCAAAGCCTGGAGGAACAAAAACATTTCTACTGAAGACTTCTCACCTGGCGTGAGAGTAGTCTTCAAAAGAAGTCCAGTCATAACACACACTGTGAACCGGATCCTGTCTCTAGAGCATGTTGAGTTAATTCATGAGAGCACAGGAAGGAAGTTCACAATAAGGGGTGAAGATCTGATCCCCTATGAACCTTCGTAGAGGAGCTATCTGCCAAGCTAATGACGGTAAAATAACGCTTGTTGGGAGACAACCCAACGATTAGTATCCTATAGTTTAGTTTGTTTTTTTCCAGTTTGACTTTAGTTGTTTTAGTTGATTTTATAGTATTTCATTCTATAGTGTTTTTCATAGTTTTCTACTTTTTTCTAACATTTGTGATCATGTATAGCACTTAGACCAGGAACAGGAAAGCGTAGGAGGAGAAACAGCACACCCTGGAGGAGACCCCCTGGTGGCGCCAAACGCCAACTTGGCATTCAGTGCCCAAGGGGGAGTAAGGAGTTGGACGTTTAACATCTAGGCAGGAGCATTTGAAGGCCAATGTTTGGTCTCCCTAGGGCATTTAATGCCCATTCCTGGCATTAAATACCAGAAAAAAGAAAAAAAGAAAAAAAGGGAGATCCCCCTGCTGGCGCCAAATGCCAGCCCGGCGTCCAGCGCCAGGGGGGAGGCAACATGCTGAATTTGAATTTAAAGCTTCTTTGGCCAATGGATAAAAACCCAACAACTAACCACTTCACCACTTACTCACTCTTATCTATTCTCTCTCTTCTTACACCCACCTTTTGGTGCGGAATTTATAGTCCACAAACTAATCGGTAAGTGTATCGGGTCGTACCAAGTAATACCTCAGGTGAGTGAGGGTCGATCCCACGAAGATTAATGGATCAAGAAATAATAGTCGACTGATTATTCTAGTTAGACAATCAAAATTTAGGGTTTTAATAGCAAATAACATAAAAACAGATAATTAAATAAAAATAAACTAAAATTGGTTAAGAAAATAATATGATGAAAATAGTTAAGGTGTCAGAGATATTTAAATTTTTGGATTAATATTCAATGTTAACTACCTTGACCATGCAAAGATTATGTTCAATGGAAAACTATATGTGACTAAACCCTAATTCCTTAGACCTTTTTAGTCTCCTCTATCCTTCATCAATTACGAATTATTTGGTCATTTGATTCCGATTAGAGGGTTAAGATCAAAACTAGTTTATGAGCCACATAAACCCTAGATACCCAAAAATAAGACGATTATATGTCACGTATCGTGTTAAGTCCAGATAAATAGAGAGTTGTGAGGAATTGATTTCAAGATGTAATTCTAATGATATAACTTTTTCAAGATTCAAATAGAATTCAAGTTAAATTAGAGTTATTTCCCAATAATCACTAATTCTTAAGATGAAGAGTGAAACCAATTCTTAAACAATAATCAAAACATTGATCAAGATTAGAAGAACAAATAATTATTAATCCATCAAAGTAAATAGAGCTCCTAACCTTAACAATGG
Organism: Arachis ipaensis; assembly: GCF_000816755.2. NCBI lineage: Eukaryota > Viridiplantae > Streptophyta > Magnoliopsida > Fabales > Fabaceae > Arachis > Arachis ipaensis. The sequence goes on from NC_029794.2 coordinate 46,589,495, forward strand.
AGGCTCAGTTCCTCATGGAGAAAATAAACCCTAGTAGAGAAAAGTATAAAAGTGTTGAATCAAAATTAGGAGAGTAGGAGAGGAAGAAGAAGAGAAACCCTAGGTCAAGATCTTTTCTCCTTTTATATCTAATCCTAATTAATGTAAAATATCTTTTCTAAAACTAAATAATATCTTTTTCTATTTCTAATTAAAATAAAATAAGACTACATAAATAAATAATGAAATATTCTCGTGCTTCTCTTCATCAAGTGGGGATCATTGACTTTGGTTTGCTTGGCGCCTAACTTGGAAAATTCCAAGTTAGGCATGGCTGTGGCAGAATGAATTTGAGCCCTTTTTCTTTCATATGACGCCTAACTTAGGAAATTCCAAGTTAGGCGCCACTTTGGCCGTAAAAAATGGAGAAAAAGGATATACTATCATATATCATTGGAAAGCTCTGAAAGTTGATTTTCTAATTCCGTTAAAACCGAGTCCATTGAACCTCTGTAGCTCAAGTTATGCGCGTTGGAGTGTGAAGAGGTCATGGTTGTCAGCATCTATGAATTCTCTTTGCACTTGTCTTTAATTCTTAGTTCCTCCTTGTTCTTTTGCTTTTTTTCTTAACAATTCCCTACAAGAATCATGAAATCAAAAGGATCAAAGAAATATCCAATTTGAGCACCAAAACTCTTCATAATTAAGTATTATGCATTTATTTCTTATATGAAAAAGCATAGAAAAACACAACATGATACGCAAGCATCACAACACCAAACTTAAACTTTGCTTGTCCTCAAGCAAACAAAGAATCATGCAATATAAAGTGGCAATCCAAGGTGAGAAGAGTAGTAATTTTAATGTTCATGGTTGGCTAGTTTACTATCCATTCAACATTCACAAAAGAATTTCAAATGATTGATGATTTTATCTTGATCACTGACAAACGGATTTTTTGCTAGTAAAGAATTCACAAATAAGTTATCGTTGCTAGTATAGTTTCTAAACCAACAAAGAATCCTGTCGTACAAAAAATTGTTTGTCACTAAAGCAAACCCAATAAAAATAAACCGAAGTATTTAAATCTCGGGTCGTCTCTCAAGGAATTGCAGGGAGGTGTACTTATAATTGGTTATGAAATTGTATCTTTTTGGGTTTTTTGAAATAAGGAACAAGGAAATAAAATGGCAAGAAATTAAACTAATAACTAAGAAAAGACTCTTGGCAAGGTATGAAAACTGGACGCCCTATCCTAGTTATCCTTATCAATTGTGATGAGAATTGTCTATTGCTACCACTAGTTATCCTCTAACTATGAAGGAAAGTCAAGTGGATAAAACAATATGAATCCTCAAGTCCTAGTTAACTCCCAAGGAAAGACTAGAGTTAGTGAAATTCAACTCAATTAGCAACTCTCAATTATCAATCAACAAAGGAGTTTGATAACTCAAGTGTCTCCAATTAATCAATTCAAGCTAAGAATGTAAAAAGCTAAATTAAAATCATAAATATGAAATACCTCAAATTGCATCAAATAAAGAAATCAAATCTAACATGGAGTTCATAAACCAAATTGGAAAAGAAGAGAATCAACAAGGGAAATAAATAAACTAGAATGCTAGAACAATTAAAAGTAGAAGAGAAACTAAATTAAAGGAACATTGAACCTGGAATTGAGAAGAAATAAAGCTAAAACTAAGAGAAATCCTAAAACCTAGAGAGAGGGGAGAGCCTCTCTCTCTAGAAAAACTACATCTAAAACCTAAAATTATGTGAATGAATGTATGAATGAATTAATGATTCAATGTGTGTTGAGTCTCTGCTTGTCCCCTGGCTTTAGTCTGCGTTTCTGGGCCAAAAACTGGGTCCAAACTCAGCCCAAAATTGCCGCCAGCGTTTTCTGCAATTTCTGCAGGTAGTGCATATCACACGTACGCGTAGGTCACGCGTGCGTGTCGTTTGGCGATATTCCTTGTCACGCATACGTGTCGCTGATCATCTTTGCGTATCACGCGTGGTGCACGAAATTGTGATTTCAACGGCGCCAAAAACTTGGTACGCACAATTGTAATCTCAACTCCTTTTCACAACTCCACACAACTAACCAGCAAGTGCACTGGGTCGTCCAAGTAATAAACCTTACGTGAGTAAGGGTCGATCCCACGGAGATTGTTGGCTTGAAGCAAGCTATGGTCATCTTGTAAATCTCAATCAGGCAGATTCAAATGGTTATGGGATTTTGATAATTAGAATATAATTAAAACAGAAAATAAGATAGAAATACTTATGTAATTCATTGGTGAGAATTTCAGATAAGCGTGTGGAGATGCTTTGCTCCTTCTGAATTTCTGCTTTCCTACTGTCTTTATTCAATCATTCATACTCCTTTCCATGGCAAGCTTTATATTGGGGGATCACCGTTGTCAATGGCTACCGCCCGTCCTCTCAGTGAAAATGGTCCAAATGCACTATCACCGCACGGCTAATCATCTGTTGATTCTCGATCATGTTGGAATAGGATCCATTGATCCTTTTGCGTCTGTCACTACGCCCAATACTCGCGAGTTTGAAGCTCGTTACAGTCATCCCTTTCCAGATCCTACACGGAATACCACAGACAAGGTTTAGACTTTCCGGATCTCAGGAACAGCCGCCAATAATTCTAGCCTATACCACGAAGACTCCAATCTTTCGGAATGGAGGCTAAGAGATACACTCTCAAGCTATTGCAGATAGAACGGAAGTAGTTGTCAGGCATGCGTTCATAGGTGAGAATGATGATGAGTGTCACGGATCATCACATTCATCAGGTTGAACTGCGAGTGAATATCTTAGATTAAGAATAAGCTTGAATTGAATAGAAAAACAATAGTACTTCGCATTAATTCATGAGGAACAGCAGAGCTCCACACCTTAATCTATGGGGTGTAGAAACTCCACCGTTGAAAATACATAAGTGATGATAGTGTTCATTGACTTCGGCCCCAGAGGGGGAACCAGAATGACCAGGACCTCCAATACAATAGTAAAAAGTCCTATTTATACTAAACTAGTTACTAGGGTTTACAGAGATAAGTAAATGATGCAGAAATCCACTTCCGGGGCCCACTTGGTGTGTGCTTGGGCTGAGCATTGAGCTTTACACGTGTAGAGACTTCTCTTGGAGTTAAACGCTAGGTTGCAGCCTGTTTGTGGCGTTTAACTCTGGTTTGTAACCTGTTTCTGGTGTTTAACTTCAGAATAGGGCAGGAAGTTGGTGTTTGAACGCCAGTTTGCATCATCAAAACTCAGGCAAAGTATGAACTATTATATATTTCTGGAAAGCTCTGGATGTCTACTTTTCACCGCATTTGAGAGCGTGCCAATTGGACTTTTGTAGCTCCATAAAATCCATTTCGAGTGCAGGGAGGTCAGAATCCAACAGCATCTGTAGTCCTTTTTCAGCCTCTGAATAAGATTTTTGCTCAGGTCCCTCAATTTCAGCCAGAAAATACCTGAAATCATAAAAAAACACACAAACTCATAGTAAAGTCCAGAAATGTGAATTTTGCTTGAAAACTAATAAAAACATAGTAAAAACTAACTAAATCATACTAAAAATTATGTGAAAACAATGCCAAAAAGCGTATAAATTATCCGCTCATCACAACACCAAACTTAAATTGTTGCTTATCCCCAAGCAACTGAAAATCAAATAGGATAAAAAGAAGAGAATATACTATAAATTCCAAAATATCAATGAAACTTAGCTCCAATTAGATGAGCGGGACTAGTAGCTTTTTGCCTCTGAACAGTTTTGGCATCTCACTTTATCCTTTGAAGTTCAGAATGATTGGCATCTATAGGAACTCAGAATTCAGATAGTGTTATTGATTCTCCTAGTTCAGTATGTTGATTCTTAAACACAGCTACTTTATGAGTCTTGGTCGTGGCCCTAAGCACTTTGTTTTCCAGTGTTACCACCGGATACATAAATGCCACGGACACATAACTGGGTAAACCTTTTCAGATTGTGACTCAGCTTTGCTAGAGTCCCCAATTAGAGGTGTCCAGGGTTCTTAAGCACACTCTTTTTGCTTTGGATCACGACTTTAACCGCTCAGTCTCAAGCTCTTTACTTGACACCTTCACGCCACAAGCACATGGTTAGTGACAGCTTGGCTTAGTCGCTTAGGCCATGATTTTATTCCTTTGGTCCCTCCTATCCATTAATGCTCAAAGCCTTGGATCCTTTTTATTACCCTTGCCTTTTGGTTTTAAGGGCTATTGGCTTTTTGCTCTTGGCCATTTGGTTTAAAGAGCTATTGGCTTTTTCTGCTTGCTTTTTCTTTTTCTTTCTTTTTCTTTTATTTTTGCCATTTTTTTGCAAGCCTTGTTTTTCACTGCTTTTTCTTGCTTCAAGAATCATTTTTATGATTTTTCAGATTATCAAATAACATTTCTCCTTTTTCATCATTCTTTCAAGAGCCAACAATTTTAACATTCATAAACAACAAATTCAAAAATATGCACTCACTACAAGAATTTGACAAATTAGCGACGAAATTTTGCGAGAAATATGTTTTGTCACTAATCCGTCACTAACTTGCGAGGAATTAGTGAGGCACTAACGACAAAATTAATGAGCGGTTATAAAATACCCGAACTTGAGAAAAGCGACTGATTAGCGAGAGATTTACGAGTAAGTTTGTTTCTCGCAGATTGATTTTTGTGGCTAAAAAAATGCGGGAAAAATTTCCTCACTAATTTGTCACAAATTAATTAGGGAGTGACAATGTTCTAGCAAATCAGTCACTTAGGGGTTCAATCGAATAAAAGTAAAGTAACGAGTGATATTATTGTCACTATTCCGTCGCAAGTATTTGATATACAATTAGTGAGAAACAATTCACACACTAGTTCGTCGCTAAATAAACTTTGTGCGAAATGGCTAATTAGTGAGGAACAACGTTCCTAACTAATCCGTCACGAAGAATTGAAATGCATTTTGCGATGGATAATTTCCTAGCTAATTTGTCACCAAAGTTTTTATTTTTTAGCGAGCAACTAGTTTCTCGCTAATTTGTCGCATAATATTGTAAAATTCAAAATAAGAGTAGCGACAGAAAATAGTCGTTGCTAACTCGTCGCAACAGATAAATCATTTAGCTAAGGAACTGTTCCTCGCTAATTAGTCGCTAAAGTGGAAATACAGATATTGAGCGCCTAGGACCTAAGTAGTGAGAAATTTGCGACCGTTTAACAACTGATACAGTTTGTTCGCTGATTTCAAGTTGCTGATTAGCGGGCGAAATACATTTTTCGCTAAGTTGTCGCAAGTTTAATTTAGCGATCGACTTGACAACTGCAATCTTGTCGCAAAGTAAAAGCTATATCCTACCTATTTTATAGCAAATTACTCGCTAATCTCGTTGGAAATCCGTCGCAGAGTTATAACAAATCCAAAACTGATCAAGAAAATTTTATAAGTACCCGTGATTTACACATATAATCAAACTTTACAAATAACATATTCAAATTTATAATCATATCACACATATACAAATGTACACTTGCTATCATAATTGTAAAAACCGAACCGGATCGGCAGGTTCGACAAAAAAACCGGTGAACCGGACCCTAATCCAGTTTGGTTTACTCCTTGAACCGTTTAAGGAAGAAAACCAGTATGATCCGGTAAGAATCGGATCAAACTGGCAAGAACTGGTGCAAACCGGTCTAACTGAACCGGTCTGCGTGAAAAATTTTTTAAAAATATTTCCACCAGGTCTCGAACCAAGAACCTTGGAGCAAAGGTAACCTCCACTTGCCACTCAGCCATTGCACTTCTAATTATTTTTTAAATCCAGTTCGGTTTACTCCTTGAACCGTTTAAGAAAGAAAACCGCTATGACCCGGTAAGAATTGGATCAAACCGGCAAGAACCGATGCAAACCGGTCTACGTAAAAATTTTTTTAAAATGTCTCCACCAGGTCTCGAATCAAAAACTTTGCCACTCATCCATTGCACTTCTAATTATTATATTTGACAAATACTAATTATATAGTATACAAAAATACACGATTCAATATTTAGGGGTATTAATTGGGTAACTAAAAACAGTGGCGGATCTTGAAACAAAATTTTGGGGGGGCCAGATAGAAAATAATTGTCAAGATGCTTTTGATATGAACCCCATTGAAGATAAGTTTGTCTAACCTCATTTCTCTGATTTGGGTGATATTGCCAAATTTAAAGCCGTTTTTCAAGGTCTCGTTCCAAAGAATTAAGGTCAAACTCATCAGATGCAACTATTTAAACTTTTGAAGGTTGTATCTCACTTTCTTCATGATTTATTAAAGTAGAAGAACTATCTACAAGTGTTGATATTATAAAAGTTATATGTTCTCCTTCTTGAATATTAGCCTTTCTCTTAAAAAATTGTATCAATTCTTTAGTTTTTCACGATTATTTTATATAAAAATTTGAATATATATCCTGTAAAATATGTAAAAAAGAAGTTAGAAGAAGAAATATTAAAATTTATAATATTTATTGAATTTTTTTTATCAATTTATACAAATACAATAATATCAATATTTATTGAATATTCTAATATTTTTTATCATATAAAAATTAAATTAAATAAATAGTAAAATATAAAATAATATCAAATTACATAAATAAAAAATACCTAATTTTTTATATTTGAACTCAAAAGTAGAGGGAGTATTACTTATTGAATAGCGATGAAGATTGAACTTTGGTATTTTAAGTCATAATAAAGTATTTGAGCCAACTGAACTATTTTTTTTTTATTTTTTGAAGAAGTACTACTAATTTTTTTAATAAAAGTTTGGGGGCCATGGCCCCCCCTTGTCTCAACTAAGCTCCGCCACTGATTAGTGTTAAAATCTGCTGATATTATAAAAGATTATGGCATATAATCTGAATAATTAATATTCTTGAATTTAAACTATATTTTATAAAATGTTATTAGTATGTTTACTTTATGATTTAAATTAAAGATAATCATTTGAATTCATTGATATATTGATAAATAAAATATTATGTATTTTAAAAGTAATCTTTATAGTATTATATTTAATTTTTGAATTATTATTTTATCTTAAATACCTTATAAAATTATTATATTATTAGTACATATTTTACCCTAACCTTAAAGTTTTCAAATAAAACCCTAACTCCATTAATCCCTAAATCAAAACAAGCAAAACATACGCAGAAGGGGAAGAAAAGAAACAGGGAAACAGAGAGGGGGAAACGGGAAGAAGAGGAAGGAGAAGAGAGGGACGAAGAGAGGGAGACGGAGAGCTCGAGAGTCAAGGAAGGGGAGGAAGGCTGCTCCCGTCATCACGGCCGATTCCGCCTAGACCGCCGCCGTCGCCATTGAGGGAGTCACTGCCGCCGAATCCTAACTGTCGCTGCTGTCAGAATAACGAACCTGGAAGGAGAAGGACGAGGTCCGTTCTCGCACCGTCCTGCTCCGCCGCCGCCGCTGCCGTCGATTGGGATCACACTGTTGCTGTTGCGCCCTGTTTTCGTTGATAGAGCCACTGTTGAGAGTCTGCCGTCAGAGAAGCATCGTCGGCGTTGCTGCTGCGAACTATTTCAGCTACTGCCCTGGTATTGCTCGGTCACCACAGCCTCCTTCGTTCGTCTCTGAATTCTGTACCATTTACGACCTATTTTGATTATTGTTATTCTTGCTTGCCGCTTCTGCCTCCGTCGAAGGGAGTGAGAACGCCGTCGAACAGAATGTGAGAAGGGAGAGGAGTTGTGTTCTTTCGCTGTCGCCGTCGTTGCCGAAACCAAGACAAATTTACCGGTAACTCTGCTGTTTCCATTCTTGAATTTGTGCTACTTCCATTTTGTTCCTTAGTCTTTTTCTGTTCTGGTAAGGAAAACCCATGTCTCTGTTTAACACTCCTGCTCTACCTTCTCTGTTTGCTGATGGAACTATCACAGGAGATAGTGTTGATGATAATAAAGAACTGTTAGAGTTGCTGCTACTCCTGCTAAAACAAAAGAGGGGTTCGATGCGCTTAATTATCGAATTTTGGCTAATCGAGGTAGGGGGTTTAATTTAAACGGTTTTAATTTAAGAATGCCGATAAAGTTTATTGGATAACTACAAATAGGTATAATAGTTGTGAGTGATTGATTGATTATATGAATGTTGAATTGTGGCTGAGATTATGATTGGAATGATTGAGATTTTGGTTGGAACTTTGATTGAATTCGTTGATTTTGTGAAATCGATCATGCGTGGTTTATGAATTGTTTGATGAGAGATTGTTGTGAATTCTGTATTTTGATGGATTAAATTAAAATTTTTGTTATTAAACTGGTTATATGATTATTGTAATGGACTTAGTTGGTGATTGATTGGAGTTAGGTTTAGAGAATATTTGGAGGAATGAATCTTGAAATGTTGAATTGATTGTTGAGAATCCGAGTTTTGAAATTAAATGGAAACTTTGGAAGTAAATCAGATATTCAACAGTAATCGAAATGATAAGAGAGTAAAAGCTAAGTAAACTAGGATGAAATTCGTTGTTGGAATTTAATTTTGAGAAGTTTGAATTAAATGGAGAATTAGTTGTGAATTTCAAAATTAAATTGAAAAATCTGATTTTCTGCATTATCTTTAAATGAAATCGGTAACTTTGAAAAGCTATAACTAATTCTGTGATGATTGGAATTGTGTGAGACCAAGTCTGAATTAAGCTTGGGAATATAAGGAGCTGGACTTGGGAATTTAAGACCTTTTTGTTAAGTATATGATTTATGGTGAATTTTGAGTTATGGTCGTGGAATCTGATTTTTACTGCAGAATTTTTAGAACAGCAGTAACTTGTTGGCTCTGCTGTGAGTGTTTCGAATTGAATTTTGAAATGGAACCAATTTTAAATGAAACTTTAGTCCTATTATTTTGATGTCGTAATATTTCAGAATGATTGGACTTGTAGTTTTAAAGATATGAATTTTTGAAAGATGATGCATTATGCAGTAAAAGCCAGATTCTGTTTCCTTAAATCAGTAACTTTGAGAGTTTATAACTTTGGATTCTGGATAGATATTGAGATAGAACTAATTGGAAGTGAAATTTAAGTATGTTTAGCATATGTGATTTAAATTTCAGGGCTGTCAATGTTTTAATGAGTAAGTTATGGGATTTGGAAGAGGATATGTTCATTAACTTTTAAAATAGAATTCTGCAGAAAATTACTCAACTTCTAAGTTATATAACTCCTTCATTAAAAATGATATTGATCTGGAAAAGAAACCTGGATGAGTGAAGTTGAACCACATTAATTTTTAAGGTCATTGGATTTAACTTAGATTTTATATTGAATTTTGAATATCACATGCTGCTGCTGTTTTATGATTTTAAGACACAGCAGAGCAGTCACGGTTTTACTTCTATTCCTGAAGTTAGAATAAGGAAAAAATTATGATTTTTCATTTAATAGAAAGCTTAATCCGAGACGGTCGTATGGATATAAAGTTTGTGCAATTCCGAATTCATTTGATATTTTAAAAACAAAATTGAAATTAGGCTGTCAATGTTATTTTGGTAACTACCCTGGGTATAGGGTTTAAAAATTGATTTTTACACTATTATCAAATATTTTGAGAATATATTGTTGTGGTACTTGCTGATAAAAGGTTGGTGAAATGTTGAGAAAGAGAAAACCCGTATGAGTGGCTAAGTTCTATTTTTAGAGGAGGTTATGTTCAAATTTTTATAAAAGTATAAGGTTGTAATTAAAACGAATATTTAAGACTTGTTTAAAGACGATAACTTTGCTGATTCTTTTGAGAAAAGATTATTTGGTTTATGAGGTTGTTGGCAAGGGCGTGGAAAGAAGGTTAACATCCTCTACTGATTTAGTTGGTTGAACTTGCACAAATTACTACTGTAGAGTGATGTTATTGAACCTGTTTTCTGATGCAATCTCTTTTAATGGGAATCAATTGTTTGATTTTTGTCAGTGTTAAATAGTCAATTATTGTACCCTCTTTTTTCAACGTCTCTTATCAATTATTCATTTATTTGCTGGCTCATGCTATTTTCGACTCACCCTGTTCTATTCTGTTGAGAGGAGCTGAAAATGAATCCTGTTTGTGTTTCTTGGTAAAGTTTCTACTTTAATTTCTCATCTTGCTTTCTTCTATTTGATTCTGTTGTTTATCTTGATTAATTTTTTTTTGCGTACAAACAAGAATCACATGATGTTGTGTAGTGTAGTCCAGTGCCTTTGATTTTGACTGTTGTTGGATTCTTTATAATTATGAAAATTCTTTTCTCTTCTTTTTTGTTGAATTTCTTGCTACTTCTTTGGTGATCATCTTCTATAAATCCATTTATGGAATTTTTCATCATGGGTTAGTTTGGCTTATAGTTCTATGACCTCATGTATGGACACAATTTTCCATTTTTCTATTGATGCGTGTTGCTTTTCTGTAATCTGCAGAACTGATGAGGTAATCAACACTCAATTGATGGTTTCTCGATAAATTTTCCAAAAATGGGTCAAGCATTTTTTTCCATATTTCAGCTGGAAACAAAGAGGTTGTTATGGCTTATTGACATTACATTTGCAGTATGTAAATTAAATTATTAGTTTTATTATAGAATTGTAATTTTTTTAATTATAATTATAGCATGTAAATAATTTATGTAAATCAATAAAAAAATCAATTCTTTTTATACTTTCTTATTTTCTCCCTTCAAAAGCGTGGCTATGTCTCCTATTGGCACGTTTCTAAAAAAGCGTGGTGAAAATATATCGCTACACTTTTTGCATATTTGGAATGCTTTAAAAGCATAGCAAACGCCAGTTTTTCTTGTAGTGCGAGATACTTATCGATTTGTTACTAGTTTAAAAGAAATTTGCGATGATATTTTGCGATAGTATTACAACTAATTGACTACAGATTATTTTCTAGCAAATTAGCGACTATTTCATAACTCTACTTTCTCATTTCGAATAGCTTTGGTTTAGCGACAAAATTCCTACAAATTTAATTAAGGATTTTTAAAGATTAGTTATAGATTTACTACAAAATGTGACAGATTTACTCTGAGTGAAAATGGTCCAAATGCACTGTCACCGCACGGCTAATCATCTGTCGGTTCTCGATCATGTTAGAATAGGATCCATTGATCCTTTTGCGTCTATCACTACGCCCAACACTCGCGAGTTTGAAGCTCGTCACAGTCATTCCTTCCCAGATCCTACTCGGAATACCACAGACAAGGTTTAGACTTTTCGGATCTCAGGAATGGCCACCAATAATTCTAGCCTATACCACGAAGACTCCGATCTTTCGGAAAGGAGGCTAAGAGATACACACTCAAGCTATTGCAGATAGAACGAAAGTGGTTGTCAGGCACGCGTTCATAGGTGAGAATGATGATGAGTGTCACGGGTCATCACATTCATCAGGTTAAAGTGCGAGTGAATATCTTGGAATAAGAATAAGCTTGAATTGAATAGAAAAACAATAGTACTTCGCATTAATTTATGAGGAACAGCAGAGCTCCACACCTTAATTTATGGGGTGTAGAAACTCCATCGTTGAAAATACATAAGTAATAATAGTGTTCATTGGCTTCGGCCCCAGAGGGGGAACCAGAATGACCAAGACCTCAAATACGATAGTAAAAAGTCCTATTTATACTAAACTAGTTACTAGGGTTTACAGAGATAAGTAAATAATGCAGAAATCCACTTCCGGGGCCCACTTGGTGTGTGATTTGGCTGAGCATTGAGCTTTACACGTGTAGAAACTTCTCTTGGAGTTAAACGCTAGGTTGCAGCCTGTTTGTGGCGTTTTAACTCTGGTTTGTAACCTGTTTCTGGCGTTTAACTTCAGAATAGGGCAGGAAGTTGGCGTTTGAACGCCAGTTTGCGTCGTCAAAACTCGGGCAAAGTATGAACTATTATATATTGCTGGAAAGCCCTGGATGTCTACTTTCCAACGCAATTGAGAGCGCGCCAATTGGACTTCTGTAGCTCCATAAAATCTATTTTGAGTGCAGGGAGGTCAGAATCCAACAGCATCTGTAGTCCTTTTTCAGCCTCTGAATCAGATTTTTGCTCAGGTCCCTCAATTTCAGCCAGAAAATACCTGAAATCACAGAAAGAAGCATAAACTCATAGTATGGCACTGTGGTGTTGCGGAACGTGATATTTCGTGCTATTCAACCATACAGATATAATTTAAAACAGTGGAATGGTGAGGATTGGAGGCATGCTGTCTTTCGTGAAGGAGAGTGTGTAATACGCATGGTGGGTCCTCAACGGGTTTGGAAAGTTATGCGTTGAGGGAGAAAGCGGTTGGCATGTTTGCCCATAGTGAGTTGATGCTTAGAAGCTGTGGGGGAGTGATATGGCAAAGCTGAGTGGAGCCGATCTGGTTTTGGGCAGTTGCCTTTTTGGTTGCTTGTCTTTTATGATTGGGCCATGTTTTATGGTTTGGGCGAGTTCAATTCTATGAAACAAAAATGCTGTGTTGGGCCATTGTGAATGAGTGCGTTCCATAAAAGAGTATTGAGTGGGTAAAATGTTATGTGACCGGGTTACCTGTTTTCATTTTATTCTAATGCTATTTCATGAGTTAGAGTTATTTGTGGATTTATTTGTTATGTGTACAAAATTTTAATAGATAAAATTATTTTTGTGTTTGGGAAAATATGTTTAAAAAATTCAAAATATCAAAAGCATCCGATGTTTTTGTTGTTTTAAATAAAGTATGGTTCGCTTGTAAAGAAATTTGTGAAAGTGGTTTTTTTTTATGAAAATATTTTTGCAGAAACAGATTCATGAAAGTAAAAGTTAGGCATTATTTAGTACAATTTTGACCTTTCTAAAAATTAGGCTTAAGTAATTGTATGTTGTTACCAATTTACATGGTTATATTTTGTTTTAAATGTTTAAGTTGAATTGTAAAAAATTAATTGGTTTCAAATATGTTATTTATTGTGGTATAATCTTTTGATTTTAAGTTATTTTGTTGAAAGCATAATTCTTCTGTTTATTGTTGTTGTTATCCTTTGTTTTGTTGCGTGATGTTCGTTATCAATTAATTATAATGACTAATATGAGCACGAAAAGTAAAATTTTTGATTTTATGTGAAAAAAAAGTCATAATAACACCACATAGCCGATGCAGTTTTTAATGTAAGTTAAATTTTGTCAGGTACATTTCAAAGGAAAAAATGTGAGCAAATTAAGTGGAAGCAAGTCTTAGTTTTGATTGATTTGTTCTGTGCATGAAAACATTTTAAAAAAAAATTATTGATTTTTCCTGAAAGTGAATTATATGGTATTTGCAAAAATAGGAGGAGGAAAAAGATGCTTTTGTGGTTGCAATTTTTTTTAATATTTATGTAAATTTAGAATATTTTTTGTTTACCAAAATTTGTAGTTGATAGGTAATGGATATTTCTTTAAAAAAATTCCAAATAAGTGATATTCATGAAATAAGATTAAAATAAAATTAGAAGAAATGAAGGAGTAAAGTAAAATGTTACTCAGTCATTATTTATTGGATGGTAGATGTCGCAAGAGAATTGGCTCCAAGCAAAATGAGGAAGTGCTCCCAAAAAAAGGGTTTAGGTAGTTATTTTGGTATGATTAAACTTAAGTATATTGTAATTAGCACTTAAGTAGGGAGGAATCGTTAGAGTACAGAGTGATTAGTACAACTTAAGTTGTTATTTCATCCAGTTAATACCAAATTTTAAAAGAGATGATGGTTAAGAATGAGATATGATAAAAATGGTAAACCCATGCTGAAACTCATGACAATCAAAAAAGATTGTTACAGCGTGATTAGCATTGCATGATAATAAAAGCATTGGTAGAAACTTGCAGACGTTTGAAGACAAAAACTGGCATGAGGGAAGTAGTGAAGGTAACCATATGGAAGGGAGGACGGGACTGGCAGAACGACATGTGACATAGAAGAGAGACGACGACTCAAGGTGCGAGAAATTATACTTAGAGCCGGGTGGAGATGCAGTTGGAGCAGGATGTGGCCAGAACGATTAGTCCGAGTCGGGTGGGATGGCGGAGCTGGATGCACCCATCCTGCGGTTGGTGATGGCATCAAGGTCAAAAACCTTTTTTGGGGATTCTTCAGTGTCGTCGTCTGAGTGTGCGACGCTCATCTTTCCCTTTCACCCGGTGTTGCAAAAGTGATTGGCTAGGTTAGCATATTTGTCCGTCAAAGCCTGGACAATATCGTAGTTATAGTCGTCGACGACGACTTCTAGGCTGGCACAGAGTGTGCGTAGTGTCATTCTCGTAGCGTCTTCTATGTTGGTATCGACATCGAAGGCAATCCGGCCAGACTCGACCAAAGGTTGTTGACAGGGGGAGGGACCAGTGAGGCGAGGTGGCGGTAACATGTGCGACCATCGCGAAAGGTTTTTGTGATGACTCGGTGGTTCAAGCCTGTCACATGCATCACTAAGCAGTTTTCTCATGCTGAAGGTGAGAAGGTGAGCGTTGGTGGGTTTCCTTGGGGCAAGGTCATCGGCTACGAAAACAAAGGAGGAGTATTAGGTGCTACTAGCAAGGAAATGTGATTAGAGTGTGAATGTAAAGCAGTTTAGGTGTGACAGGAACTTACCTCGCAGGTAGTAAGGAAGGGGATCTGGTCTTCGCGGCGAAACCGTTCATGCAAAGCTCGCAATGCGATACGCTGTTTTTCACGATAATGGTCCAGGGTAACTGGCTCTGGCGCCAAGCCATTGTTAATCCGGCTTAGACCACGATCGTAGTCCCCGTCGCCGAAGAAGAGGACCCATGCTTTATCGGCATTATCAAGAGATGCAAACTTACATCAAGATGGACCAGGGAAGTCATTGATCTGTTCTTGAACCTCTTCGAAGGAAGTGTAGATCCCAGGCACCCAACCGGCAAAGACACAATAATAGTCTGGTGTTGGTTCCATGCGGTCCGTGTGGGTGAATTTCTTTTTTGTTTGTGGTTTGTGTGTGGCCTCCACGGCCCTGGCATCAAAATGGCAGTTATATAGAAGTAACTAGAATGAATAGGAAGAATGTGCAGCGTTTGCGAGGGTGTAAGGATAAATAATTTAGATTTTCAAATGGGTGTATGATATAGATGGCATTGGTAGAGAATGAAAATCTATTCTACTCTTCCTGACAAAGCATGGACAGTTTGACTAAGACTGGACATAGCTTTGGCGGAAAAATGGCTGAGATTTTTGACCATAGAAATTGATGTTGAGTAACATGCAAATTTAAATCACTTGCTCGTTGATTAAAACAATTTTATTAAAAGATGTAAAATGTTTTGGTTAAAAAATGTGGTAGTGATAAGAAGTTACAATAATAAAAGTAATAATAATTATTATAATAATAGCAATTAATGTACGTGATTAATATGAATAATAATAAAGTGTATTATAATTATAACAAAAAATTTTGTCTCTTTAAAATTGAAGTTTAGAAGATTTTTTTTTCTCTTAAAATAAAATTTAGGTAAATTTCAGTCTTTTTATAATGAAATTGAAACATTAATTTGTAATACAGTCAACTATGTTGATATCTAAAAGATATTTTGGTATTTTTTAAATTTAAAAAAATATTTTTATTTAACTTTTAAAAAGGGTACATTAGTCATTTAAAATGAGTATTTTATTTTTGTTAAAAGTGAATTCGAATTTTTCGGTTCTAATACGATTAAACAACATAAATTTAATCTATAATGGTATATGAATTTTTTTTAGATCAACCTTAAAATCTTATTTTGTTATTTTAAAAATTAATTATATGAGTATTTTAATTGTGTCGAATATTAAATTTACAATTTCTAATACAATGAAGCAAATTTTATTCTGAAATGGTATTTTAGTTTTTAAGGTAAATGCTTAAAAAAAGTTGTTTTCGTATTTTAAAATTTAGTTATAGAATGTTTTAACTTTTTTAAGATATAAATTATGATACCATATAAGAATAAAGTCAGACACGCTGGATTCTCAAATACGATTAAAAATAACGTTATTCAGAGTACTAGAAAAAGAGTACCATGCTAAGAAAAACTTTTCTTTAGAATAGTCAAATTTTTTTTTCTTAAAAGCTAACAAAATGACAACTTTAAAATGTTACTGTTATTTTAGTTAAGAAATATTAAATTTATTGTTAAGCTAATTAATAACATCTAATTAAATACGCTCACTTCAATGATAGGATAATATGACAAAATTATTTTACTTGTTGCTTGATTGGGGTACATTCTTATTGAAAAGCGATTATAAGTTGTGTAATCTAAACAATATCGTTCCATATTTTTTAACATAATGCAGTTTCATGTAAACATTGTCAAACATAAATGTGTGTTTAAGACATGCTTAGCGCACAGTTGGACTAAAGTTTGCAAAATGAATTGGTTGCAACATCTCGTTGTAAACTGATACTTCTGCATTGACCTGTCTCTTATAGTTGGTATCTGTGAGCCTTGTTTTGTGGTTCAAAACGTTCGTATTTAAACCACCATCTGTGAACGAAAATATTTAGGTTTTACAGACAATTTTAGTTCAGCAGTTGATGTTTTGAAATTTTAATTTGATAGTATTGAAATGTGTCTTATAGTTTTGTTATAAAAAAAATTATTGATCTTGGAAAAAATAATAAATTAGTTAAAAATGAAATCCCGTGTGGCCGTGTGAATGATTATAGTCGATTGTGATGATATTTTTAATTTTTTCTACATGTGGTCTTATTCATCGGGGGATTAGTTGCGATGAACATTGTTAAGGAAGCTTTCGCTACTTTTTATTGGTCTCCTTTAAACGTGATTTTTGAATTTCAAAATGAATTTCTGGTCACTCCTTTAAAAATCGAGATGTGTATCCACCAGGGACCCCAAAGCATAGCTGCAGATCGAGCACGTGGGTCTGAAACGGACACGAAGGAAGAGACAGGCTATCCTCTATGACAGGTGAGAATGATTTGCCTACTATAGCAGATGCAGAAGTTCATCGGAAGACGTTTCCATTCTGATTCTCCCAAGGAACATGAATGTGAAGACGAGGAACATTTAGTGGACGATAATTGTAGCATATGGACCTCAGACATTTGGTTTTTTATTTTTTTTGAAACCCAATTTGTGGATTAAATCGTATCCGTTGCTGCCAATGGGCCCAAAGTTAAGGCCCATCTTCGTAACGGTGGATAAGCTGAGCATGTGTTGCGTGGCTTTAGGGTTAACAGTTCTAAGGAAAAGCCATGTGTGTTGGCTTCTATCGCCTACCATTCTCTGAGTATGTGACAGTGGTTAGTTTGTTGGCTTTTGTAAGAATGGTTTAGGAGCAGTGTAATGGGTTGGAGTATTGGTTGAAACGTTTAAATTTTCCTGACCCTAAATGTTCAGAAATTCATGCCACGCATGGACGAATCTGTTATGCTGTGTGTTACCCTTAGGTGGTTTGATGAGTGAGGTTAGTGAATATTGGTGTTAATGGGCGGGAAACTTGTGTCCACAAGGTTGGTAGTACAATACCCCTGATTGATGTGTTACCTTCCACTGATCAGGAAATCAGAGGAAGAGATGGGCAAAGTGAACTAAAGCCAATGCCGTCAGATCCAATAACTTGGTGAATTAACGTTTCATGTGGAATTGAATAGAAACAAGAACGACGAAGGTCCACAGGTGTTCCACGCATCAAAATACACGAAAGGAATAAACAAGCGGAGTGGTTACCCTCCCTTTTAACCTTTTGATGACATTGATAGGTGACAGTCACATCATCTCCCATATATGCTCAAATCCCTAGAGGTTTAATGGACACAAAGCTGTGTTTATTTTAAGTTGGAGACGGTGCTATCCCAATCATCCCCTCCAACACCCAAAGTAGAGAAATGGAAACATTCGACCCGTTTTTTATAGATTCTCAGGATCCTCCTGCTGGTGTTGGGTAAGCCACGTACATGGCCAGTGATACATTCTCTGTTATTATTTTGATCACATTGATAAAATCGGATCTTTGTGAGTTAAAATTTTGATTGATGTTTCCCTGTAGGGTCAATGACGGGATCCGCGTTGACACCCTTGATGTCCTTGGTACCATTCAGGATAACAGCATGAACTTGGAGCATAGTGTTGACCTGGTTTGTCTTGGTGACTTCACTTTTGTTATGTTTGTTATGTTGTTAGTGTTACTGTAGTGGATGCTTAGAGTGTTGTCGTGCTTGGTACTGTCTATTTTTATGACTTAAGATAGATTGAAAGAGTCTCACATGCTAACCTTATGTTCATACCTTAACAGTCTCCACTGGAGCAGTTGTCCCAGCCAGCCGGTGGTGGTAGTGATGTTGTCACAAATGAGGAGAAAAGCTTAGTTGGCCGCCTAGTTGATTTGGCTGAGGTATGTGTGGAGACCCTACGTTGGTTGAACGTTGTGTAACTGTATGTGTTTACTACCCTCATGCCGAGTTAACAACAAGCAGTGGCAGTGAGTGAAACCCCATGAAGTGTTCCGCTGCACTGAGTTTTGGTTTCTGTCTCTTGTGGACCTTGGTTACCAACCATGTGTCACTATCTTATTGAAAAGCAAAACCCTAAATACAAATGCGACACATGTTTCTAATGCGGAAAGGTCCCTTTACACCCGATCATAAAAGCATTGGGCTTCACATCTGGCTTCTAACTTAAAGGTTAAACTCTGAACGGTTGTGTGCTACATTCTGCAGGGCATCGAGCTAAAGGTGGCCAATGTGGACGCTCGCATAGCAAAGATGTCCCCCAACACGCTGCCTTCCCAGGAGAACGACTCGGTAGTCCAATAGGGAAGGTAAAAATATTTTATATTGGTCTTTGATGAGAGGAACTTTTGCGTGGTCTAGAAATTTGCGGATAAATCCTCGTTGCAAGTATAGTTTCTAAACCTTCAAAAGTCCTTTTATACAAACGTTTTGGTTGTCACAAGTAACAAACCCCTTTGAAATTGATAACCGAGTATTCAAACCTCGAGTCGTCTTCTCAAGGAATTGCAGGGAAGTATGTTCTTATTATTGGTTATGAGTCTTGTAAATTAGGGGTTTTAGAAAGTAAGGTAGGGGTTTTAGAAAGTAAGGGAGTAGTATGTTGCATAAGAAGAATAAAATAAATAAATAACTGTAAAATAAACTCTTGGCAAGGTATGAGAAATTGGAGGTCCTATCCTAGTTATCCTTATCAGGTGTGAAGAGAATTGGGATTTAATCCCACTTGGTCAGCCTTTACTAAGCAAAGGAAGGTTGAGTGGACTGATTGGCTTGATTCTCAAGTCCTAGTCAACTCATGTGGAGAGACTAGCCTTAGAGCAATCCTAGCTTAAGCAGAATCTGCCAATTTCAATCACTTGCTGAGTTTGATAACTCAAGTATTACCAATCACTTGACCAAAGCCAAAAGGGAAAAAAAAATATCTAAATTAAATTGAAAGCAATCTTAAACAGAGCAAAGCAATCTTAAATCTGAAATACCTCAAATAATATTAATTAAGAAAATTATATGTAACATGGAAGAGTTCATAAATTAAATTAGGAAAATAAATAAAAATAAAGAACCTCGGATTGAGAGCCACTCCTAAAACTAAGAGAAATCCTAAATCCTAATCCTAAGAGAGAGGAGAGAACCTCTCTCTCTAAAAACTACATCTACTCCTAAAATTGTGAATTGTGATAGCATGATATGAATGGATGCATTCCCCCACTTTATAGCCTCTAATCTGTGTTTTCTGGGCCGCAAACTGGGTCGGAAACAGCCCAGAATTCGCTGGTTGCGAATTCAAACACGCTGATTTTCGTCCCTGCGACGCGTCCGCATGGAGCACGCGATCGCATCGCCTAGCATCAAAGCAAGTATGGCATATTATATATCAAATCGAAGCCCCAGACGTTATCTTTCTAATGCAACTGGAACTGCGTCGTTTGGACCTCTGTAGCTAAAGTTATAGCCGTTTGAGTGCAAAGAGGTCAGACTGGACAGCTTTGCAATTTCTCCAACTTCTTGTATTTCTTCCACTTTTGCATGCTTCCTTTCCATCCTCTAAGCCATTCCTGCCCTGTAATCTCTGAAATCACTTAACACACATATCAAGGCATCTAATGTTAATAAGAAAGGATTAAACATAGGGAACTTAAGGCCAAAGAAGCATGTTTTCAATCAAAGCACATAATTAGGAAGGCAAATGTAAAACCATGCAAATAGTATGAATAAGTGGGTAAAAAGTAGATAAAAACCACTCAATTGAGCACAAGATAAACCATAAAATAGTGGTTTATCAACCTCCTCACACTTAAACATTAGCATGTCCTCATGCTAAGCTCAAGAGAAGCTATAAAGAAATGAAGAGGAATGGTAGAATGTATGAAATGCAACCTATCTATATGAATGCAACCACATGCAAAATGTTTCTACTTACTTGGTTAAAAGTAAACAAATATTTTAAGAACAAATATGCACTGGATTTCACTAATTCAAATTATAAAATAGAGTACAAATAGACTTGCAAGAAGAAAATAGCTCATGAAAGCAGGGAATAAGGAATTAAGCATCGAACCCTCACTGGAAGTGTATACACTCTAATCGCTCAGGTGTTTAAGGTTCAATTCTCTCAATTCTCTACTAACCTTGCTTTCTAAGGCTTGCTCTTCATCTAACAATCAACAAAAGTTTAATACACAGATACACATATCAAGAGGTCTTTTAAGGGTTGTAATGGGGTTAGGGTCAAGGTAGGATTGTATTTGGCCAAGTGGACTAAAATCTGAATCCTTAATTAACTTAAACTTTCTACCTAACTTAGACAATCCATGTAATCACAATACAAAAAGCTAACTATCCATCAACCATGTTTTCCACATATTCATGCATTCTAATTTCAAGTACAGTACATATGCATTGCTTTCACCACTTACTTTGGGGCATTTTTGTCCCCTTTTATTTATTTGCTCTTTTTCTCTTCTTTTTCTCTTTTTCTTCTTTTTTTAATTATTTTTTTCTATTATTATTATTTTTTTTCAATGCATATGATTAAATTATTGAATGCATGAACATGTCCTAAATATTTCTTTCACATTTTCATAAAGATATATAACATACTCAATTCTCAAAT
>NC_029794.2:46610645-46636716 GCF_000816755.2 Arachis ipaensis
CACTAGAAACAGAACGAATTAAGATATAAAGGTAACAAACTACATACGTATGTGAATATACTAACTCCGGAAACAAAGTGAATCGAATGTATGGGTATACCGGAATGGGAAAGTAATAAGAAACGTTTGGTTACAACTCGGATAATATGGGGAAACAAGAAAAATTTTAGAGAGAAAAATACACACTAAAACAGAAATTTTTGGTTGATAAAATGCAACCAATTCAAATAGGCTCAAAATCTCACAGGTTTTGTGTGTTCGAGCTCTAACCCATGTTCCAAAATAATATCTCTTCAAACAAGTGTAATATTAAATTTTATTCAAATTAGTGAAATGCTCTAAAAAAGTTTCTCTGAAAAAGAAAATATTACTTTAACCAAGTGGTAAAATATGCAAAAAAATTAAACAAATATGCAATCAAACATGCAAATGCAACAACTAACAAGGAAAATAAACCATTGGTGTTGAGATAGAAGAGTAACTAACCTATGGAGATCGGTATCGACCTCCCCACACTTAAAGATTGCACCGTCCTCGGTGCATGCTAAGATGTGCAAGTGGACGGGTTGTTCCAACTGATGCTTTTCTTCAAGGATTGTGCAGATGAACTTGTTTGTCTCCCTTTATAGAAGTTTCTCCCTTTTTCGTCTTTGGTGGCCAGCCTGAAAGAAGAGAAAAAGAAGAACAGTAACCCAAAAGATAGAAAATAAATAAAATATGGGTGTTAATGCCAAATGATAAGGGTCTCATTTACATGGAAGCTTCAACATGTACGTGAGAAAACAATAGAAGCCATGGCATACTAGTGGTGTAAAATTTGCAACAATGGGGAAGAGAGTGGGTAATGAAAGACAATGTAAGTTCATGTCAATGCAAAAGGAATATGAGTAATATAAAAAGTAGCATTGATTTAAATAATATTACCCAATCAGAATAAAACAAGTCATGAAGCACCCAAAATAATTCAAGAGAAAATGCAACAGTTAAATAAGAAAATTTTAACACCAAAGAAAAAATAATTAATTTTAGAAAAGAAAATAAAAATATGCACAAAATTAAGATGCAATGAATGAAATATTCAAATAAATTAAGTAAAATAAAATAAAAGATAAGAAGAATGAGAAGGAAAAGAAGGGAAGAAGAAAGAAATAAGAAAAGATAAGAAAAATAAGGATTAGAGAAGAAAAGATAAGAAATTTGGCTGATCTGGATATTCTGTGCGCCGCTTGTGACACGGACGCGTGAGTGACGCGGACGCGTGGGTCACGCGATCGCGTGGCCTGTTTTGTGAGATTGGCGCGAGTGCAAACTTGCGGTCGCGCAACTCTCTGTTCGAAACTCTTTTTGCCAAAAATCTGGGTGACGCGATCGCGTGGGTGACGCGGTCGCGTGGGTGGCCAATATTAAAATATGACGCGAACGCGTGGGGCACGCGTTCGCGTGTTGAGGCTTGGGCTTCCATCACGAGTCCAGCTCAACTCCAGCTCAACTTTCTGCCATACACCCATTTACGTCGATTCCACAGAGGCACGCGTTCGCGTGGGTGATGCGGACGCGTGGGGTAGCTATTTTTCAATTGACGCGGTCGCGTGGATCAGTTTGTGCCATTAGCGCGCCTCCAGCCACGCTCTCGCGTGACTTTCTGATCGTTTTCTTTTCTTCCTATTGCACTGGTGACGCGGACGCGTTAGCGACGCTGTCGCGTCGCATGCGTGCTTTTTTTTTTTAATAATATGAAAAAAAATACAGAATGCAGTGTTAATATGAATGTGATACAAAACTCCAGGTTCAATATAATAAAATAAAACTCTAAAATAAATAAAACTTAAATAAAAATGAAAAAGGAACGATCATACCATGGTGGGTTGTCTCTCACCTAGCACTTTTAGTTATAGTCCTTAAGTTGGACATTTGGTGAGCTCCCTGTTATGGTGGCTTGTGCTTGAACTCATCCAGGAATCTCCACCAATGTTTGTGATTTCAATGGCTTCCGGATCCCAAACTAGGCGCAGAAAGCCTTCCAGTAAGTTAAAGCAAGTGACAAGGCCCCAAGAGTGTTGATTTCTAGATTGAATTCCGGGATCCCAGACCTTGCCTTTGCACCCATCGTCTTGTTGATCATCATTTTTCCACTTGGGTGGTGAACAGTCAGAATTCTCACTGAGACATCCAAACAGCTTCCTAGACCCATTCAGTTGAGCTTTATACCAAGCTTTGCGTTTAAACTTAAAGCTTCCAACCATAATGAACTTTGCAGGATAATTCTTACCACTGGCCATCTTCCTCTTACTCTTAATGCCACAAAGAGTTCTAAGTTGACCATCCGTCTCCAGTAGCCCATATTCAAGTGGAATTAGAAAGCTAAGGGATATGAATTTTACCCACTTGAATGTTGTGAATGATGATGGCAACTTAGGGGGAGGGGTCTCTAATAACTTTGGCAAGGTGATTTCAAGCTCCACTCCCTTGTGCTCTTTGACAACTTCCACCTCTTTGCAAGCTTCTTCAATTTTAACCTCTTTCTCTTGGTAGCTTCTTTCCAGTTCAATCTTTTCTTCATTGCTCACCAAGGGCATGGGAGGTTATACCTCTTCTTCTTTAATCTCCATCTCCTGGCTAACCTCTTCGAAGTCTTCAACTATGATATGCTTTGGAGGTTGTACACCCTCCTCAACATCAATTTCAATCACCTTGGACGGAGGTTCTATAACCTGACTTTCCCATGGAGGTTCAGCATCTCCTAAGTCTGCAACCACTTCTTCCTCTTCAATAATTACAGCTTCCTCCACTTGTTTCAGTATAAAGTCATGCTCTGTACTGTCCATTGGAGTTTCTAGTATTTCCTTCATGCTACGTTCTTCATTAGATTGTCCACATGAAGCCATGGGGGTTCCTTGAGTGTCCAAACTTCGGGAAGCTAATTGATTTATTGCTTGATTTAATTGATGAATTATGGCATTAAGTTTTGCACATGTTTCCTTGAGTTGCTCCGTTGATTCTTGACATGGTATATATGGAGGTGGTGGTTCTTGGGAGTAATTGGGTTGGAATTGGGATGGTTTTATATATGGTTCATATGGTTCATAAGGTGGTTGGTATGGTGGATGAGGGTTAGGGTCATATGGAGGTGATTGGCGAAAAGGGGCTTGTGAGTATGGTGGTCCAAAGTCATGTTGAGGAAAGGGTTCATAGGCATATGGTGGTGGTTGTTTATAGTCCATTGGAGGTGGTTGTTGCCATGAGGGTTGATCAAATCCTTGTGGCTCCTCCCATCTTTGATTGTTCCAACCTTGATGCCTGTTCTCATTGTAATTTCTTCTTCCTGCAACATAATTGTAACCAGACTCATAGCCAAAGGGGTGAGAGTTCATAGTAGTAAGTAAAAATTAAAAACGAAAATAAAAACAAATTTTAAATTAAAAGGTTATTTAAATTTTGAATTTGAAAATTAGATTTTTGAAATTTAAAATTTGAAAATTTGAAATTTGAATTTTGAAATTTGAATTTTAAATTTTTTTTAAATTTGAATTTTGAATTTTGAAATTTGAATTTTGAAATAAGATAAGATAAGATTTTTGAAAAAGATATGATTTTTTGAAAAAGATTTGAATTTTGAAATTATTTTTTTGAATTTAATGAGGAAAGAGAAAAAACAATGAAATGACACCAAACTTAAAATTTTTTTAGATCAAAATGAAGAAAACAACTAAGAACAGCTTGAAGATCAAGATGAACACTAAGAACAAAATTTAAAAAAAAAAATTTTTTTAATAACTAAATAAAAAACCAATAACCTCTTAATTTATAAAAAAAGTAAAAATAAAAACAAAAATAAAAATAAATAAATAAGTAAAAGAAAAATATTTACAATAACCAATAATAAGGCACACGTTTGTAATTCCCCGGCAACGGCGCCATTTTGATGAGAGGAACTCTTGCGTGGTCAAGAAATTTGCGGATAAATCCTCGTTGCAAGTATAGTTTCTAAACCTTCAAAAGTCCTTTCATACAAACGTTTTGGTTGTCACAAGTAACAAACCCTTTTGAAATTGATAACCGAGTATTCAAACCTCAGGTCGTCTTCTCAAGGAACTGCAGGGAAGTATATTCTTATTATTGGTTATGAATCTTGTAAATTAGGGGTTTTAGAAAGTAAGGTAGGGGTTTTAGAAAGTAAGGGAGCAGTATGTTGCATAAGAAGAATAAAATAAATAACTGTAAAATAAACTCTTGGCAAGGTATGAGAAATTGGAGGTCCTATCCTAGTTATCCTTATCAGGCGTGAAGAGAATTGAGTTTTAATCCCACTTGGTCAGCCTTTACTAAACAAAGGAAGGTTGAGTGGACTGATTGGCTTGATTCTCAAGTCCTAGTCAACTCCTGTGGAGAGACTAGCCTTATAGCAATCCTAGCTTAAGCAGAATCTGCCAATTTCAATCACTTGCTGAGTTTGATAACTCAAGTATTACCAATCACTTGACCAAAGCCAAAAGGGAAAAAAAATATCTAAATTAAATTGAAAGCAATCTTAAACAGAGCAAAGCAATCTTAAATCTGAAATACCTCAAATAACATTAATTAAGAAAATTATATGTAACATGGAAGAGTTCATAAATTAAATTGGAAAAATAAATAAAAATAAAGAACCTGGGATTGAGAGCCACTCCTAAAACTAAGAGAAATCCTAAATCCTAATCCTAAGAGAGAGGAGAGAACCTCTCTCTCTAAAAACCACATCTACTCCTAAAATTGTGAATTGTGAAAGCATAATTATGAATGGATGTATTCCTTCACTTTATAGCCTCTAATTTGTGTTTTCTGGGCCGCAAACTGGGTCGGAAACAGCCCAGAATTCGCTGGTTGCGAATTCAAACACGCTAATTTTCGTCACTGCAATGCGTCCGCATGGAGCACGCAGTTGCGTTACCTAGAGTTAGGGCAACTATAGCATATTATATATCAAATCGAAGCCCCGGATGTTAGCTTTCTAAAACATTATTTAAGTAATAGCTTTAAAAATGCTATTAAACATTTAACATGAATAAATAAATTATTTGAGTTATTAGAAACTATAAATTATAATTTAAAATTAAAAAAGTTAAAACATTGTATAGTTAACCTTTAAAATACCGAAAAAACCTGGTTTTAGCATATACCTTAAGAAATTAAAATACCATTTTAGAATATAATCTACTTAATTGTATTAAAAATTGTAAATTTAACTTGTGACACAATTAAAATACTCATATAGTTTATTTTAAAACTAATAAGATAACATTTTCAGATTTATCTAAAAAAATTATTTTAAAATATCACCATAGGTTAAATTCATAATGTGTGCATTTTTTAGGAACATAAAATTCGAATTCGATCTTAACAAGGCTATAGTACTCAACTTAAATTGACAAATGTACTCCTTTTAAAATTTAAATAAAAATAATTTTTTGGTATTATTTTGTAAAAAACACTAAAACATCTTGTTGATTTGGAGATTTTTTACCCTATTAAAAATTTATATTTAACTTTAATTAGAAAAGGATTAAAATTTACATAAGATTCATTTTAAGAGAATAAAAAATTTTGTAAGGATTATTTGTAAAGAGAAAAAATTTTTTCTTATAAATTTTTGGAATCAGGGCCAAAAGTTGTGGGTTTCATTTTTCAAGCTGTTGCACCCTAACCCAATAAGTCAGGCCTAAGCCTCTAAACGACCTTGTTCGTGACCTCCAATATCCAGATGCAGAACCCCTCGCTAACACTCAGTCCAGGGCTCCTCTCATCGAGCCCCCAGTGGTCCCTCATCTCCGTCCAGCCACCGGCGACTATCGCCGCCCTCGAAACATCGATCAGCCACCGCCTGCTCCCTCACTTCCTCTCCTTCGCGAAGCCATTGCAACCTACCTCCCCTTCCATCGCACAACCACCGGTCTGTATGAGACGGCATCGTTTTTCCATTTCGTTTAATAGATAAGAGCGAGGTTGTTGTCCTGAGTGCCATTAAGCCATCGCCCCCCTCTCGAGGCCCATTATTCATACCTCGGTCTAATACATACTCTCCTAATTTCTCCCCAAAACACAACCGTATCCTTCATCGCGCCTCCATTGGTGGCAATGTCGCCGCCTGGTTCGTCGTGGTCGGGTTCCAATCCTCCTGTGTCGTCGTGCTCGAGGGCCCTTCCATTAACCCAACGCAAATCCTCCGACTAATTCATGAAAAATTGATACCGATAAATTATTACTGGTTATGTACGTGCTTCTATTTCTTTCTTCTTGTTAAATTTTGATGAAGTTTCTTGATGATAAATTATGTGCTCTTACCCTAAAGGAGTACTTGTAATTTAACTTGGTGCTTAATACTTATTGTGTCACATAGCTCACAACTAGTGCCTGGCGTTCGTGTTTCTTTTTTAGTTCATATATTATCAAACTGTATTTATTATTCAATGGGTCTGCTCACTACGGCTATGCCGTGTGGCACTCTGGTTTGTGTCTTCTTGGCTGATGTTCTGTGTTTTTTGGCTCTCTATTGTTCACTGCTGAGCGTTTCTGTGTTTAATTATGTCATTTAAAATTAGGCTTTCGGCTTAAATGTGCTTAGATTGTTAACTTAGTTAATTCAGCATAAGTTCTGCGGTGCTGTTGTTGTGCAGATGTTCGGTAATTTTTTACTATTTTGTTTGCAAAGTTCCTCAGATAGTTTCATCTACTATAGCCGACTTTCCTACACTCCTCCCTGCCGTCACCGGCTGATTTGTTTGTGACACAATTCATATGTCCACAATGTTTGCCTTGCGGCATGTGGTGGCCTGATTTTTAGTTATTTCTTTGCTCTTTTGAAATGAACTAACTTAGTTTCTGAGTTCTGGAGCTGCTGTGTTTCTCATTTTTCTGTGTTGATAAATTTCTCCAATTATTGTGGTGGACTTAATTGTTTGCTGCCATCTGAGGTTGGTTAAGATAATTCTGACAACGTCGTGAATGTAATTTTATTATTTGTTTCTGAAGTCCGGAAATATTGATTCACTGTTTTCTTTTTTGGTTTTCCTGGTTATGGATTGGGTTTGGATTCTCTCCAATGAATTTCTATGTTTACAAGCTAAACATCAGTGCATGCTTATGTCACTAGAATGTCTTCTGTTAGTTTCAGGTGTTGCATTTTTTGAGAATTCAATTGTTTTTACTAATACACGATACTTACCCTTACGATTCGGAAATTTCCAACTTCATCTGCAGGGAGGTCTTGTTCGAGCTCGGTGGGTTCGAGATCGTTAGGGGAGTATTCATCTCTTTGGCCCCCCATATACACCCCACCCAGATGTAAGTACAACTACTTCTTGCACACTTGTCAAAACACATGCACATCTAACGTAATGACACGACACACTTTGTAGATACAAAAATTACTGTGGTTGTAAATGCTGATTTCTCTTACATGGTTATAGCTCATCAATACATCTACCATGATAGCATCACTAAAGGCCATGAGAAATAAGGCACCAAGGATTTGGTACTTTTCGTATGACTTTGCTACTGCTGTGCTTACTGATGCTCCCATCCCACAATTGCAGAACAGTTACGAAGGACGCTGGATGCCTCAAACCGAAAACCTGGAACATGTAAGCTTGTTGTTTACTAAAATACAGTTGTAATCCATGTTTGTGAAAAAATGGCATTCTGCATATACTACCACTGAGGCTGAACTGCTATGTTGCCTTCATTGCTTGTTCAGGGCAAGTGTTTGTGCCAATTTGGGAAGCCGGAGACGCATGGTATGTTATGCTGCTGGACGTTAAGGCATCAAAAATATATACGCTGGATGTGAACCGGTCTCCGGAGAGCATTGTGCGAAGGGAGTCCAACATGACTAAGATCGTGAGCTATACTTTGTCTACTATTTTATTCGGTAACCACAATTTTCATTCATTCCGGACGCCATTCATCGGTTGACTTGTTTCTTCCTATTTTTTGTAGTGTCATGCTTTGGGGAAAATATTCGTCCACAGTAGAAACCTCGTTAACTTCCGTCACACAAACCCTGACCCCTCCAATTGGGGACACTTCATCTACCCACAGGGTCTACCAAAAGACCTGGACAGGTTACTCACACTCACTGCCTCAAAAAGGACTGTTTTCAATTTTGCCTGGTGTAAACAATTTGATAAACTTTTAACTTCGGTCAAAACTTTTTGTAGCGCAGAATCTGCAATATGGTGTTTATCCTTGCTACAACACAATGGGGGCTTTTCTACTAAATTATTCCGCCACATGGTACGTCAACCAACCTCCTCCTGACCTTATTTCTTTTGTTTGCCATTGCTGGTAGCCTACTGCCATGTTAACATAATTGCAAATACATTTAAGGCAACATGCAAACGTTACTTTTGTGTTAGTAACCCACCCTTTGGTTGGAATTGTTTTAGGGGAACAGCGAGCACATGCGCATGAGGGCCGCCTTAAACATTGTTCAGTCGGATGTCAACCAGTGCCGTGGGTTCATCGATAGTAAGGCTGAAGTTGTTTGGCGACTTATCACATCCTGCAATGACAAGGATTCCATGAGCGGCGGCGGCCTATAGTACATGCAGTTTGCTGCATTCAAACCACTATAGATGCTCCATTTTTTTGATTCGGTGGCTTGTCACTATGTATAATGTTGGAACAATTTACTTGCATTTTGGTAAATATGTTGTATGATGTCAGCATGGCCAGCTTGCATTTGGTGTAGTGCAGTTTAGGTTGGTCTATATAACTAAATTAAGGATTTTTTGTTGCAACTAAAACATGGCCACACATGTGTGTAGTGGGTGGCCTAATTTTAGTTGCCTAACTAATGGAACCCATGTAATTCATCCTAGCTGTGGAACAATTATCAACATTTCATGTGACACTACATCTAATTATCAACATTTCATGAGACTCTTGTTGGCGCAAACTCCTACTTTTATATATCTGGTTTGTTTTGTTACCTGACACCAAAAATTGTGCTATTTTCAACGACACTGCTCAGTTGACTGTCTATCTTTTGACTTTTTTTTATCTAACTATTGAAATGTTTGATGGATATCAACTTCTACATATGTATTTTATGATTTTTCTGCATGATGGGTTAATGTTCCCTGCTTAGAAACGGAAATTTATTCTAACTAAATAAAAAGTTAATGATGTCAATGCTTCCTTTATTTACCTAAAGCCATTAGGAGCTTTAATTTAGTAAGAACTTTTCATGGTTTCATTATCCTTTCACCCATTAACTCTCTACTTGTAGACTACACATATCCTGCAACGATATCATGCATCAAAAAGCTAAAAATAAGGACGTAACGCATAATGAGACTGTCAATTTTATATTAAAGGGTTTTCATGGCAGCTGTTTTGCCAAACAAACAATTTTGGTCATTTGTTTTGCTGAATGTTGATAACATCATAGTAAAAATGAATACATAGAAAAGTTCTCATAGCTATTCTATCCTATTCAAGAACATAACTTACCGCAACCACAAACATATGGAGCAATACACAAGCGAAATTAGCTAATTAGTAGACAAACATTTCACTACGGTTTAGTTCCCAACAACATGAACTCCACCTACTGGACTTTAGTTATCGGTCAACGGGCTTGCAATCACACGCACGGTCTTGCTACCTCTCTGGCTTTGGTCTTCGTCGCCGGCATCCTACGAACCAGACGCAAATTAGGATAAAATTCCCCACTTTATATCAATGTTAGTGCATGCATATGAAATGGATCATTATCATCTACTTAATTAACGGACCCACCAATCAATCCATTAATAAAGAGGGATCTGCCATTTCAAACCAATACTCATATTGCAGATTTGTGTATGCCACACAGTGAGTCCCACAAGGTTATTTAGTCATTCAATAAACTCTACTTAATATACTGAACTGGTTTGCCCAGAAAATTATTTGACATCCATATAGCACATCATAAACACAAACTTTTCCTACTAAAAAGGTTAGTCACTGTACGTACCGGGGCATGGCTCTGTGATTCACTGTGGGGTACAATATCTTCTGTCGGGTCTTGGCTACATGTTGGCTGACTTGCTGGACCGCTCGGGCAATGAGTTCGGCGATGTCCAACTATACCACAGGTGCTGCACTTGCGCCGCTTTCTTCCCCAGCACCTAAAAGGCTCTTGACCACGCCCAGTTCCCTTACTCTGAACCGCAACGGGATCGCGCACTCCTTCTTCGGCACCATCAACGCTGCACCTGCCGGTAGTCCCAACACCATTCTTCATTTCCAAGAAAGCGGTTTCTTCAACTATCTTCTCCAAATAACTCTTGAAATCATTCTCTTGCATACACGCAACTCTTGCCAGCCGCTTACAATGCTGCAGGAAAGCACCCACTCGAACCTTGTATACTGCATTCACATCCCCCTCTTTGTTCATGGGGGAAGACCCCTCCAGCTCAACCTTGGCAGTCTTCGACCAGCGTTTCAACACTATGCTTTCCGGAAGACAACCTATGTCCAACTGCACCAACACCGCAAGTATGTGCACACAAGGTAGTCCGAACGACTCAAACCTCAGGAAACTACAAAAAAAGGAATTCTCTCGAAAATGGTGGGCAACAGTCCATCGAAATTGTGGCCTACGATACTTCTGTGTCACATAAACCGTCCGATCGTCTAATTTGTTGCACTCTACAATAGTAATCCGCACGCTTCTCTTCAGCGCATCTCTAAAACGCATAAATATTTTCTTCGTGTAGTTCAATGCACCTGAGTTCTCTAGCTCTGGAAACTGAGTTTGGAGCACGGGGCTCCCATACAACGACCTGAAGTCAAGCTCATCCTCATTATTCCTTAGGAAATCAACACACCGTTGGAAGTTCGTGACAAACTCCAAGATTCCGTATCTCCTCTCCACAAACCTGCCCATTTTTGCATGCAGTGACTCACATCGAGATGTTGTTCTCAGCCCAGCATAAAAGCAACCGCGTATGTATGCCGTTGCCCATGACATCTTCTTAGCATATAAATCCTTTACCCACTTGATGAGCGGATAATTTATACGCTTTTTGGCATTGTTTTTAGTATGTTTTCAGTATAATTTAGTTAGTTTTTATTATATTTCTATTAGTTTTTAAATAAAAGTCACAATTCTGGACTTTACTATGAGTTTATGTGTTTTTCTGTAATTTCAGGTATTTTCTGGCTGAAATTGAGGGAGCTGAGCAAAAATCTGATTCAGGCTGAAAAAGGACTGCTGATGCTGTTGGATTCTGACCTCCCTGCACTCAAAGTGAATTTTCTGGAGCTACAAAACTCTAAATGGCGCGATCTCAATTGCGTTGGAAATTAGACATCCAGGGCTTTCCAGAAATATATAATAGGGCATACTTTGCTCAAGGATAGATGATGTAAACTGGCGTTCAACGCCAGTTCCATGTTGTAGTCTGACGTCAAACGCCAGAAACAGGTTACAAATGGGAGTTGAACGCCAGAAACAGGTTACAACCTGGCGTTTAACTCTAGAAACAGCCTAGGCACGTGAGAAGCTTAAGTATCAGCCCCAGCACACACCAAGTGGGCCCCAGAAGTGGATTTCTGCACCATCTATCATAGTTTATTCATTTTCTGTAAACCTAGGTTACTAGTTTAGTATTTAAACAAATTTTAGAGGTCTATTTTCGCACCTCATGACATTTTAGATCTAGACTTTGTACTCTTTGATGGCATGAGTCTCTGAACTCCATTGTTGGGGGTGAGGAGCTCTGCTGTGTTTCGATGAATTAATGTAACTATTTCTATTTTCTATTCAAACACGCTTGTTTCTATCTAAGATGTTCATTCGCACTTCAATATGATGGATGTGATGATCCGTGACACTCATCACCATCCTCAACTTATGAACGCGTGCCTGTTAACCACCTCCGTTCTACCTTCGATTGAATGAATATCTCTTGGATTCCTTAATCAGAATCTTCGTGGTATAAGCTAGAATCCATTGGCAGCATTCTTGTGAATCCGGAAAGTCTAAACCTTGTCTGTGGTATTCCGAGTAGGATTCAGGGATTGAATGACTGTGACGAGCTTCAAACTCACAAGGGTTGGGCGTAGTGACAGACGCAAAAGGATCAATGGATCCTATTCCAGCATGAGTGAGAACCGACAGATGATTAGCCGGGCGGTGACAGCGCACCTGGACCTTTTTCACAGAGAGGGCGGATGGTAGCCATTGACAACGGTGATCCACCAACACATAGCTTGCCATAGGAGGAACCTTGCCTGCGTGAAGAAGAAGACAGGGAGAAAGCAGAGATTCAGAAGACAAAGCATCTCCAAAACTCCAACATATTCTCCATTACTGCATAACAAGTATTTATTTCATGCTCTTTTATTCTTTGCAATTCACACTGATAATTATAATTGATTTCCTGGCTAAGATTTACAAGATAACTATAGATTGCTTCAAATCAACAATCTCCGTAGGATTCGACCCTTACTCACGTAAGGTATTACTTGGACGACCCAGTGCACTTGCTGGTTAGTGGTACGAGTTGTGAAAAGTGTGATTCACAATTTGTGCACCAAGTTTTTGGCGCCGTTGCCGGGGATTGTTCGAGTTTGAACAACTGATGGTTCATCCTGTTGCTTAGATTAGGAAGATTTTGTCTTTTGGGTCAGAGTCTTTTATTATTGTTCTTGTTAAAATTTTAGAATCCTTATTTTCTTTTTCAAAAATTTTTCGAAACTTTATTTTTTTATTTTTTTTATTTTTATTTTTACTAATAATTGAGTTTTTCTGTTTGAGTTTAGTTTCATATTTTAAGTTTGGTGTCAATTGCATGTTTTTATTTTCTTTTAAATTTTTGAAACTGTGTTCATTGTTCTTTCTTAATCTTCAAGTTGTTCTTGTTTATTTTCCTTGTTTGATCTTTAGTTTTTCTTGTTTTGTGATTTTTCTTGTTTTTCTTGTGCATTTTCGAATTATTAGTATCTAAAAAAAAATTTATTTATTAAATACCTTGTTAAAACACTTTAAATTTATAGCTCAATTGGCTAGAGCGTGATGCTTATGTTCTTGGTAATTGGCTATCTTCTTTTTTAAAACTTTTTCAAAATTAAATTTTCTTTGAATAAATCTTGTGCCAAACTTTAAGTTTGGTGTTTTCTTGTCAATCTTTCTATAATTTTCGAAAATTTTATTGAGGTTTTCTAAAAATTTTAAGTTTGGTGTTCTTTCTTTTGTTCTTGTTGTTCTTGTGAGTCTTCAAAGTGTTCTTGAGTTTTCCTTGTGTCTTGATCTTAAAATT
This sequence comes from Arachis ipaensis, assembly GCF_000816755.2. Classification (NCBI taxonomy): domain Eukaryota; kingdom Viridiplantae; phylum Streptophyta; class Magnoliopsida; order Fabales; family Fabaceae; genus Arachis; species Arachis ipaensis. The sequence continues at coordinate 46,623,932 of NC_029794.2, forward strand.
TTTAAGTTTGGTGCTCCTTGGTGTTTTTCCCTCCAAAATTTTCGAAAACAAGGAGCATTAGATCTAAAAATTTTAAGTCTTGTGCTATCTTATTGTTTTTCTCTTTCCTCTTTAAATTCAAAAATATCTTTTTCCTTTATTTTAATTGATTTTTCGAATTTTCCTTTTAAAAATTCAGATTTTATTTTAAAATTTTTTATTTTATCTTATCTTAGTTTTAAAATTTCAAAATTTAAATGTTTTTCAAAAAAAAAAAATCATATCTTTTTCAAAATCTTATCTTATCTTATTTCAAATTTCAAATTTCAAATTTCAAAATTCAAATTTCAAAATTTAAAATTATTTAATTTTCAAAACTTTTTAATTTAAATTCCTTATCTTCTCTTACCTAGCCTATTTTAATTTTTCTAATCTCAAATTTTAAAATCAAATCTTTTTCATATCTTTTCTTTTTTATTTTATTTTTTTATTTTATTTTCTTACAAGTATCTTTAATTTTAAGACATATCTTTTTCAAAACTTCCTAACCAATTTCTCTCTCTTTATTTTTTTCGAAAATCCTCACCCATATCTTTTCCTAATCTTTTTAATTAATTAATTTAGTTTTCAATTTTCTTTTATTTATTTTTCTTCAAATTTTCGAATTTATAGTCAATTTTTCATTTATTTTCTTTTATTTTATTTTAGTTTAATTTCGGTTTTCAAAAAAAAAAAATTTATTTGCAATCCGCATCATCTCCCTTTCAACATCATGGACATAAGTGGAAATGAACAGTCTAGAAGGACTCTGGGGTCATATGCTAACCCCACTACTGCTTCATATGGGAGTAGTATCTGTATACCCTCCATCGGAGTCAGTAGCTTTGAGTTGAATTCTCAGCTCATTATCATGGTGTAGCAAAGTTGCCAATATTTCGGTCTTCCACAGGAAGAACCTACAGAGTTTCTAGCACAGTTTTTACAAATTGCTGACACAGTACATGATAAGGAAGTAGATCAGGATGTCTACAGATTATTACTGTTTCCATTTGCTGTAAAAGACCAAGCTAAGAAGTGGTTAAATAACCAACCTAAGGCTAGCATAAGGACATGGAAATAGCTATCAGAAAAATTTCTGAATCAATACTTCCCTCCAAAATGGATGACATAGCTAAGGCTGGACATCCAAGGCTTTAAACAAGGAGATAATGAATCTCTTTATGATGCCTGAAAGAGATACAGAGAGATGCTAAGAAAATGTCCCTCTGAAATATTTTCAGAATGGGTGCAGTTAGACATCTTCTATTATGGGCTTACAGAGAAAGCTCAGATTTCTCTAGACCACTCAGCTGGTGGATCTATACACATGAGAACGACAATTGAAGAGGCTCAAGAGCTTATTGATACAGTTGCCAGAAATCAGCATCTATACCTAAGCAGTGAATCTTCCATGAAAGAAGAGGCTAAAACAGTAACTGCTGAACTCAGTCCTGCAGAAAAAATTACTGAATTTAATCAGCAATTAGACTTTCTAACAAACTAGCTGACCGAATTCAAGGAGATACTACAAGACACAAGAATGGCTAATCTGAATATGGAAGTACAGTTAAAGCAAACAGAACAGCAGTTATCAAAATAAATAACAGAAGAGTGCCAAGCAGTTCAATTAAGAAGTGGGAAAACATTAAATACCTCACTTCAAGGCAGCAGGAAGCCAAGAAATGAACAACCGGCTATCCAAAATCCCTTTGAGGATAGTAAGAGCCCAGAGAGGAATAACTCTGGCGTTCAAACGCCAGAAACAGGCAAGGAGTTGGCGTCAAACGCCCAATGGAAGCTCAGTTCTGGCGTTCAAACGCCAGGAACAAGTAAGGAGTTGGCGTCCAACGCCACTCCATCTTCCAAACCTGGCTTTCAAATGCCAGTGAGGGATCAGACACCTGCAAGTGCTGATAATAAATCCCTCAAGAAGGCTTCTCAACCTGTAAAGATGTTCAGCCTGATCTGGAGGAACCAGAGGAAATAAAAGAACCTCTGAAAACTCCTCAGGAAGAGGAGAAACCTCTTAAACCCGAGCTCAAACCACTACCACCATCCCTGAAATATGCATTTCTGGGAGAAGGTGACACTTTTCCTATAATCATAAGCTCTGCTTTAGGGCCACAGGAAGAGAAAGCACTAATTCAGGTGCTAAGGACACACAGGACAGCTCTTGGGTGGTCCATAAGTGATCTTAAGGGCATTAGCCCAGCCAGATGCATGCACAAAATCCTATTGGAGGATGATGCTAAGCCAGTAGTTCAACCACAGAGGCGGCTAAATCCCGCCATGAAGGAGGTGGTGCAGAAAGAGGTCACTAAGTTACTAAAGGCTGGGATTATCTATCCTATTTCTGATAGCCCCTGGGTGAGCCCTGTCCATGTTGTCCCTAAGAAGGGAGGAATGACAGTGGTTCATAATGAAAAGAATGAACTGGTTCCTACAAGAACAGTTACAGGGTGGCGTATGTGTATTGACTACAGAAGGCTCAATACAGCCACCAGGAAGGATCATTTTTCTTTACAATTCATAGACCAGATGCTAGAGAGACTAGCCGGTCATGAATATTACTGCTTTTTGGATGGCTATTCAGGTTACAACCAAATTGCAGTAGATCCTCAAGACCAAGAGAAAACAGCATTCACATGTCGTTCTGGAGTGTTTGCCTACAGAAGGATGCCTTTTGGTCTGTGTAATGCACCTGCAACCTTTCAGAGGTGCATGCTCTCTATCTTCTCTGATATGGTAGAGAAGTTTCTGGAAGTATTCATGGATGACTTTTCAGTATTTGAAGACTCATTCATCTCCTGCCTTAACCATTTAGCACTTGTTCGGGTGTTGCTTCTGCAAGAGTTTGATATAGAAATAAGAGACAGAAAAGGGACAGAGAATCAAGTAGCTGATCACCTGTCCCGGATAGAACCAGTAGCAGGAGCATTCCTCCCTCCTACTGAGATCTCTGAAACCTTTTCAGATGAGCAATTGTTTGCTATTCAGGAAGCTCTGTGGTTTGCAGACATTGTAAACTATAAGACACAAGGTTCTCCTTCTGTAACCATGGAGAGGAAGCATGAAAAGCTTCTCTCACTACAGAGTCAACCAAAGCCCCCATGGTCAAACCCTAAATTTGGTGTTGAACCCCCACATTCAAACTCTAAGTTTGGTGTTGGGAGGTCCCAACATTGCTCTGAACAACTGTGAGGCTCCATGAGAGCTCACTGTCAAGCTATTGACACTAAAGAAGCGCTTGTTGGGAGGTAACCCAATGTTAATTCATTATTTTTTTTCTATTGTTATTTTATTTTTTAGGTTGATGATCATGTGGAGTCACAAAAACTACAAAAAAATCAATCAAAAACAGGATGAAAAACAACATTAAAAACAGCACACCCTAGAGGAGGAGCACTTTGGCATTTAAACGCCAGAAACAAGCATCTGTCTGGCGTTTAACGCCAGAAACAAGCACCAAGCTGGCGTTTAACGCCAGAAATAAGCATCAACCTGGTGTAAAACGCCAGAAACAGGCTACATTTGGGTGTTTAACGCCAGAAACAGGCAGCAGTCTGGCATTAAATGCCAGGATTGCATACAGAGGGTGTTTTGCACGCCTAATTGGAGCAGTGATGCGAAATCCTTGACCCCTTAGGATCTGTGGACCCCACAGGATCCCCATCTACCCCACCTCTCCTTCTTTTGCTCGAGGACGAGCAAATATTTTAAGTTTGGTGTGAAAAAAAAGCATTGCTTTTTTTTTCCATAACCACTAATGCCTCAAGGGATGCACTTCCCTCCACAAAACTATTAGGAGCAACAAAGACAAGGAAGAGACATAGAGGAGCTCAAGAGCACCATTGGTTTTTCAAGAAGAGGAAGACGCCACCCTCACTAAGGTGGACCCGTTCCTTAATCTCCTTGTTCTTATTTTCCTGTTTTTCGTTTATTATGCTTTATGTTTTATTTATATTTGTGTCTTTACTATATGATCACTAGTATCTAAGTGTCTATGTCTTAAAGATATGAATGTCCTATGAATCCATCACCTTTCTTAAATGAAAAATATTTTCTGAAAAGGAAAAGAAGTACATGAATTTTCGAATTTTAAAATAGTTTAATTATTTTGATGTGGTGGCAACACTTTTTGTTTTCTGAATGAATGCTTGAACAGTGCATATGTCTTTTGAAGTTGCTGTTTATGAATGTTAAATATGTTGGCTCTTGAAAGAATGATGAACAGGAGACATGGTATTTGATAATCTGAAAAATCATAAAAATGATTCTTGAAGTAAGAAAAAGCAGTGAATACAAAAGCTTGCAGAAAAAAAAATATTTGCGAAAAAAAAACCTAGAAAAAGAAAACGCAAGCAGAAAAAGCCAAAAGCTCTTTAAACCAAAAGGCAAGAGCAAAAAAAAAAAGCCAGTAACCCTTAAAACTAAAAGGCAAGGGTAAATAAAAAGGATCCAAGGCTTTGAGTATCAGTGGATAGGAGGGCCTAAAGGAATAAAATCCTGACCTAAGCGGCTAAACCAAGCTGTCCCTAACCATGTGCTTGTGGCGTGAAGGTGTCAAGTAAAAACTTGAGACTGAGCGGTTAAAGTCAAGGTCCAAAGCAAAAACAGAGTGTGCTTAAGAACCCTGGACACCTCTAATTGGGGACTTTAGCAAAGCTGCGTCACAATCTGAAAAGGTTCACCCAGTTATGTGTCTATTGCATGTATGTATCCGGTGGTAACACTGGAAAACAGAGTGCTTAGGGCCACGACCAAGACTCATAAAGTATCTGTGTTCAAGAATCAACATACTAAACTAGGAGAATCAATAACACTATCTGAATTCTGAGTTCATATAGATGCCAATCATTCTGAACCTCAATGGATAAAGTGAGATGCCAAAACTATTCAAGAGGCAAAAAGCTAATAGCCCCGCTCATCTAATTAAGACTAATCTTCATAGATGTTTTTGGAATTCATTGTATATTCTCTTCTTTTTATCCTACTTTGTTTTTAGTTGCTTGGGGACAAGCAACAATTTAAGTTTGGTGTTGTGATGAGCGGATAATTTATACGCTTTTTGGCATTATTTTTATTATGTTTTCAGTGGAATTTAGTTAGTTTTTATTATATTTCTGTTAGTTTTTAAATAAAAATCACAATTCTGGATTTTACTATGAGTTTGTGTGTTTTTCTATAATTTCAGGTATTTTCTGGCTAAAATTAAGGGAGCTGAGCAAAAATCTGATTCAGGCTGAAAAAGGACTGCTGATGCTGTTGGATTCTGACCTCCCTGCACTCAAAGTGGATTTTCTGAAGCTACAAAACTCCAAATGGCACGCTCTCAATTGCGTTAAAAAAGTAGACATCCAGGGCTTTCCAGCAATATATAATAGGACATACTTTGCTCAAGGATAGACGACGTAAACTGGCATTCAACGCCAGTTTCATGTTGCAGTCTGGCGTCAAACGCCAGAAACAGGTTACAAATGGGAGTTGAACGCCAGAAACAGGTTACAACCTGGCGTTTAACTCCAGAAGTAGCCTACGCACGTGAGAAGCTTAAGTCTCAGCCCCAGCACACACCAAGTGGGTCACAGAAGTGGATTTCTGCACCATCTATCATAGTTTATTCATTTTCTGTAAACCTAGGTTACTAGTTTAGTATTTAAACAAATTTTAGAGGTCTATTTTCGCACCTCATGACATTTTAGATCTGGACATCAGCAAGCATGCAATTTCTAAGCAGAGTTGTGAAGCGAGGCTTACACACATTCACGGTTGCATTTTTCAGTAGGTGCCATGCACAAAGCCTGTGATGAGCCTCCGGAAACACTTCCTGAATGGCAAGCTGCATTGATCTATCCCCATCAGCAATAACTGCCTTAGGCGCTTTCCCTCTCATGCACTCTAAAAACCTTCCCAACACCCACACATATGCCGCTTGTGTTTCAGAAGACACTATGGCTGCATCGAAGACACATGTTTGGTTGTGGTGGTTCACCCCGGAAAACACAATCACCGGCATATTGTACTTATTTCGCCCATACGTCGCATCAAATGCCAAAACATCACCAAATATTTTGTAATTGATGAGCAGATAATTTATACGCTTTTTGGCATTGTTTTTAGTATGTTTTTAGTAGGATCTTGTTAATTTTAGGGATGTTTTCATTAGTTTTTATGTTAAATTCACATTTCTGGACTTTACTATGAGTTTGTGTGTTTTTCTGTGATTTCAGATATTTTCTGGCTGAAATTGAGGGACTTGAGCAAAAATCAGATTCAGAGGTTGAAGAAGGACTGCTGATGCTGTTGGATTCTGACCTCCCTGCACTCAAAGTGGATTTTCTGGAGCTACAAAACTCGAAATGGCGCGCTTCCAATGGCGTTGGAAAGTAGACATCCAGGGATTTCTAGCAATGTATAATAGTCCATACTTTGCCCAAGTTTAGACGACACAAACCGGCGTTCAACGCCAGCTCTCTGCCCAATTCTGGCGTCTAGCGCCAGAAACAAGCTGCAAAGTGGAGTTCAACGCCCAAACTGGCACAAAAGCTAGCGTTCAACTCCAGGAATAATCTCTGCACGTGTAACATTCAAGCTCAGCCCAAGCACACACCAAGTGGGCCCCGGAAGTGGATTTATGCATCAATTACTTACTTCTGTAAACCCTAGTAGCTAGTTTATTATAAATAGGACCTTTTACTATTGTATTAGACATCTTTGGACGCCTGGTTCTTAGATCAGAGGGGCTGGCCATTCAGCCATGCCTGGACCTTTCACTTATGTATTTTTAACGGTAGAGTTTCTACACTCCATAGATTAAGGTGTGGAGCTCTGCTGTTCCTCAAAGATTAATGCAAAGTACTACTGTTTTCTATTCAATTCATCTTATTTCGCTTCTAAGATATTCATTCGCACTTTAACCTGAATGTGATGAACGTGACAATCATCATCATTCCCCATGAATGCGTGCCTGACAACCACTTCCGTTCTACTTTCTATTACTTGGACGACCCAGTGCACTTGCTGGTTAGTTGTGCGAAGTTGTGAACCATGGTATTGGCATCATGTTTTTGGCGCCATTACCAGGGAAAGAAAGAGCGATGAATTTTACATGATCAAAGTGTGATCACAATTTCTGCGCACCAAGTTTTTGGCGCCGTTGCCGGGAATTGTTTGAGTTTGGACAACTGACGGTTCATCCTGTTGCTCAGATTAGGTAATTTTCTTTCTGTTTTGTTTTGAAAAATTTTTCAAAAATCTTTCAAAAATTTTTCTTTTTTTTTCGAAAAAAAAAAATTTTAAAATACAAATGTTTTCAAAAATATATTTTTCTTCAGAATTTTTAAGAATGAATTCTAGTGTTTCATGAAGCATGTTGAAGCTTATCTGGCTGTAAAGCCATACCCAAACTGCTTTGGGATTGGCCTTCAACTAATCACCTCAGTGGAGCCATGCCCAATCCTTCTGGATAGGGTATGTCAGGCATGTCATGTCTGAGTCACATACTAAAGTTTGGCTGGCTATTAAGCCATGCCTGACCCTTTGATTGGAGCTTTAGAGCATAAGATTCCTGGAATTTATATTAAAAATTTTGGAATCCTTATTTTTATTTTTCAAATAATTTTCGAAAAAAAATACACTTTTTAAAATCTAGTTGTTTTTATGAGTCAAATCAAATTTTCAATTTAAAAATCTTATCTTTTTCAAAATCTTTTTCAAAAATAAAATCTTTTTCATTTTTCTTAGTTATTTTCGAAAATTTCAAAAATATTTTTCAAAAATATTTTTCTTAATTTTACATCATATTTTCGAAAATAACAATAACAATCAATGTTTTGATTAAAAAAATTTCAAGTTTGTTACTTACTTGTTAAGAAAGGTTCAAACTTTGAGTTCTAGAATCATATCTTGTGATTTCTGGTGAATCAAGTCATTAATTGTGATTTTAAAAATCAAATCTTTTTCAAAACTAATTTCAATCATATCTTTTCAAAAAATATCTTCTCCTCATATCTTTTTCAAAAATTTGATTTTCAAAATATCTTTTCTAACTTCCTATCTTCTTATCTTTTCAAAATTGATTTTCAAAATTTGTTTCAACTAAGTAACTAACTTTTTGTTTGTTTCCTATCTTTTCAAAACCACCTAACTAACTTTCTCTCTCTAATTTTCGAAAATATCTTCCCGCTTTTTTCAAAATTTCTTTTTAATTAACTAATTATTTTAAATTTTTATTTTAATTTTCGAAAATTACTAACCTTTTTCAAAAACTATTTTCGAAAATCACTAACTCTTTTTTCAAAAATACTTTTCGAAAATTCTCTTCTCTCTCATCTCCTTCTATTTGTTTATTCATCTACTAACATCTCTCCCTCACTCACAAAAAAAAAGAAAAAAAAGAGGATCTCTATTATTATTATTTTTCTGTGCCCTCTTCTTTGTCATATGAGCAGGAGCAAGGACAAGAATATTCTTGTTGAAGCAGATCCAGAACCTGAAAGGACTCTGAAGAGGAAACTAAGAGAAGCTGAATTACAACAAACCAGCAAGCACCTGTTAGAAATTATCAAACAGGAAAAGAAGATGGCAGCTGAAAATAATAATAATGCAAGGAGAATGCTTGGTGACTTTACTGCACCTAATTCCAGTTTACATGGAAGAAGCATCTCCATTCCTGCCATTGGAGCAAACAATTTTGAGCTGAAACCTCAGCTAATTTCTCTAATGCAGCAGAACTGCAAGTTTCATGGACTTCCATCCGAAGATCTTTTTCAGTTCTTAACTGAATTCTTGCAGATCTGTGATACTGTAAAGACTAATGGAGTAGATCCTGAAGTCTACAGACTCATGCTTTTCCCTTTTGCTGTAAGAGACAAAGCTAGAGTGTGGTTGGACTCTCAACCCAAAGATAGCCTGAACTCTTGGGATAAGCTGGTCACGGCTTTCTTAGCCAAGTTCTTTCCTCCTCAAAAGCTGAGCAAGCTTAGAGTGGATGTTCAAACCTTCAGATAGAAAGAAGGTGAATCCCTCTATGAAGCTTGGGAAAGATACAAGCAGCTGACCAAAAAGTGCCCTTCTGACATGCTTTTAGAATGGACCCTCCTGGATATATTCTATGATGGTTTTGGGAATCTATGGGGTGCAAGCTGCTAAAATCTCATTAGAGATGGCAGACAATTCAAGAAAACAGGTTTATGGACAAGTAGAGGACATGTTAGTAAAGGTTGAAGGCCTTTACATCCCTGCTGATTTCATAGTCCTGGATACTGGAAAGGAAGAGGATGAATCCATCATCCTAGGAAGACCTTTCCTAGCCACAACAAGAGCTGTGATTGATGTGGACAGAGGAGAATTGATCCTTCAATTAAATAAGGACAACCTTGTATTTACAACTCAAGTATCTCTCTCTGCATCCATGGAGAGGAAGCAGAAAAAGCTTCTCTCAAAGCAGAGTCAAACAAAGCCCCCACAGTCAAACTCTAAGTTTGGTGTTGGGAAGCCACAACCAAACTCTAAGTTTGGTGTTGGAGAGTCTCAACAATGCTCTGAACATTTGTAAGGCTCCGTGAGAGCCCACTGTCAAGCTATTGACATTAAAGAAGCGCTTGTTGGGAGGCAACCTAATTTTTATTTATCTAACTATATTTTTCTTAGTTATATGTCTTTATAGGTTCATGATCATGTAGAGTCACAAAATAAACAAAAAAATCAAAAACGGAATAAAAAACAGCAGAAGAAAAATCACACCCTGGAGGAGCATCTGTCTGGCGTTCAACGCCAGAACAGAGCATGGTTCTGGCGCTGAACGCCCAAAATGGGCAGTGTCTGGGCGCTGAACGACCAGAACAGGCATGGTTCTGGCGTTCAACGCCAGAAATGTACATGATCATTAGTAGTTAGTAACTATGTCTTAAAAGTTATGAATGTCCTATGAATCCATCACCTCTCTTAAATGAAAACTGTTTTAATTCAAAAGAACAAGAAGTACACGAGTTTCGAATTTATCCTTGAACTTAGTTTAATCATATTGATGTGGTGACAATGCTTCTTGTTTTTTGAATGTATGCTTGAACAGTGCATATGTCTTTTGAAGTTGTTGTTTAAGAATGTTAAATATGTTGGCTCTTGAAAGAATGATGACTAGGAGACATGTTATTTGATAATCTGAAAAATCATAAAAATGATTCTTGAAGCAAGAAAAAGCAGCAAAGAACAAAGCTTGCAAAAAAAAAAAAAAGGGGCGAAAAAAGAATAGAAAGAAAAAGAAAAAGCAAGCAGAAAAAGCCAAAAGCTCTTAAAACCAAGAGGCAAGAGCAAAAAGCCAATAACCCTTAAAACCAAAAGGCAAGGGTAAATAAAAAGGATCCCAAGGCTTTGAGCATCAGTGGATAGGAGGGCCTAAAGGAATAAAATCCTGGCCTAAGCGGCTAAACCAAGTTGTCCCTAACCATGTGCTTGTGGCGTGTAGGTGTCAAGTGAGAACTTGAGACTGAGCGGTTAAAGTCAAGGTCCAAAGCAAAAGAAGAGTGTGCTTAAGAACCCTGGACACCTCTAATTGGGGACTTTAGCAAAGCTGAGTTACAATCTGAAAAGGTTCACCCAATTATGTGTCTGTGGCATTTATGTATCCGGTGGTAATACTCGAAAACAAAGTGCTTAGGGCCACGGCCAAGACTCATAAAGAAGTTGTGTTCAAGAATCATCAGGTATGTTTTTCTGTGATTTCAGGTATTTTCTGGCTGAAATTGAGGGACTTGAGCAAAAATCAGATTCAGAGGTTGAAGAAGGACTGCTGATGCTGTTGGATTCTGACCTCCCTGCACTCAAAGTGGATTTTCTGGAGCTACAGAACTTGAAATGGCGCGTTTCTAATTGCGTTGGAAAGTAGACATCCAGGGCTTTCCAGGAATGTATAATAGTCCATACTTTGTCCAAGTTTAGATAACGTAAACCAGCGTTCAACGCCAGCTCTCTGCCCAATTCTGGCGTCCAGCGCCAGAAACAAGCTGCAAAGTGGAGTTCAACGCCCAAACTGGCACAAAAGCTAGCGTTCAACTCCAGGAATAACCTCTGCACGTGTAACATTCAAGCTCAGCCCAAGCACACACCAAGTGGGTCCCAGAAGTGGATTTATGCATCAATTACTTACTTCTGTAAACCCTAGTAGCTAGTTTATTATAAATAGGACCTTTTACTATTGTATTAGACATCTTTGGACGCCTGGTTCTTAGATCAGAGGGGCTGGCCATTCGGCCATGCCTGGACCTTTCACTTATGTATTTTTAACGGTAGAGTTTCTACACTCCATAGATTAAGGTGTGGAGCTCTGCTGTTCCTCAAAGATTAATGCAAAGTACTACTATTTTCTATTCAATTCATCTTATTTCGCTTCTAAGATATTCATTCGCACTTCAACTTGAATGTGATGAACGTGACAATCATCATCATTCCCCATGAACGCGTGCCTGACAACCACTTTCGTTCTACTTTCGATTGAATGAGTATCTCTTAGATCTCTTAATCGGAGTCTTTGTGGTGTAAGCTAGAATGATGGCGGCATTCAAGAGAATCTGGAAAGTCTAAACCTTGTCTGTGGTATTCCGAGTAGGATTCAATGATTGAATGACTGTGACGAGCTTCAAACTCGCGATTGCTGGGCGTAGTGACAGACGCAAAAGGATAGTAAATCCTATTCCAGCATGATCGAGAACCGACAGATGAATAGCCGTGCCGTGACAGGGTGCGTTGACCATTTTCACTGAGAGGATAGGATGTAAACCATTGACAAGGGTGATGCCTCCAGACGATTAGCCGTGCCGTGACAGGGCATTTGGATTATTTTCCCGAGAGAAGACCGAAAGTAGCCATTGACAATGGTGATGCATCACATAAAGCCAGCCATGGAAAGGAGTAAGACTGATTGGATGAAGATAGCAGGAAAGCAGAGGTTCAGAGGAACGAAAGCATCTCTATTCACTTATCTGAAATTCTCACCAATGATTTACATAAGTATTTCTATCCTTTATTCTATGTGTATTTAATTATTATTCGAAAACACCATTATCAAATTATATCTGCCTGACTGAGATTTACAAGGTGACCATAGCTTGCTTTATACCAACAATCTCCGTGGGATTCGACCCTTACTCACATAAGGTATTACTTGGACGACCCAGTGCACTTGCTGGTTAGTTGTGGAAGTTGTGAACTATGGTATTGGCATCATGTTTTTGGCGCCATTACCAGGGAAAGAAAGAGCGATGAATTTTACATAATCAAAGTGTGATCACAATTTCTGCGCACCAGTAATCATGTTGACTACACTCGTCACTCCAAAACAGATCACACATTTATTGCTCATCTCCAACCTGGTATCGCCAATACATGTTCTCATATGCCCTTGCACAAGAATTAAAATACCGTAATGCGGCATTCACATCGCCGCAGTGCATTGCACGTTGCCGCCTAACCACATTATACATATCTCTCTTCGTGAATGGAACTAGGTTAAACCCCCCCGCCTGAGCAGCAATAGACTCATAATTTTTGGAATTAAAATCCCAACTTGCCTCAAACTTTCGATGTGGGCTACATCAACATCTGATATTTTCCTGTAAGCTGGCAGGTATGACACAAACTTTGCTGGAAGAAGGTCGTGGTTATGCTCATCCACAAAACGACACACATACCAACTGGTGCTATCGGCTTTCCGCTTTATCCTCATATCAGCCTGACACCCGCAGTGGGTTACAACCTTGTGCTCCCTCTTC
>NC_029794.2:46636777-46658550 GCF_000816755.2 Arachis ipaensis
TGCATCTGAAGCCATTTTCTATGTCTAAATCCTTCTCTATTGCACAGGTACGTGTAGCGAACAATTTCACCCTTCCTATTCTTCATTTTCTTCCCTTGTCGCATGGAAAAACCCTTTGCTCGACTGTATTGCTCATAGAAATGACACGCCTCATCCGGGTTAGCGAACTCCATCTCTAATATCTGTGCACGACTTAGCATTACATGTTCAGCCATGCCATTTTGCTCACCGTGTCGTTCATCCGATGATTCTCCCTCCAACTCCTCTGCCTCTGCCTCCATCCCTGTATCCACCGGCGTCTCCTGCACACAGACAAGCTGACTAGTTAAGGTTACCACTAACAATCCTAAATTACAATTACTATAAAACCTACTAAATTATACACCAAAGCCACTCATATCCTTGCATCACAATTCTCGCTATCCTCTGAGATGTTAAAATTCTCTTCATTCTCTGCATCCAATTCGTGGACCGTTCTGCTACAAGAAGACATTAAAAAAAAATTTGCTCTATCTCTGCTGCCCCAACTTCCCCCAAGACTCTGTACCTCGCAAAACTATTCAGCAATACTATGGCAAATCGAGCAAGCAGAATGTCAGTTACGTCGGGTAAGAAGAACACGGACAGACCATGAACGTGACGCCACCAACACTCCAAATTAAAACATGCTATACTTAAACTAATAATCATCTTCCTCAAAAATCACATCACAAAGTACCTTACTTAATTGACTCCTAAAATAACTCGGTATTCCATACCAATAAACTCTCCACAATCACAGCACCCTTAGGCTACGCAAAAAATTTACTATACAAATTTATATTCTTTCATTATCTGTTAGACCCATCTACACATCATCTACGTTTCTAACAAAAAATTTAATGGATCCACATACACTGTTCGAAACTGATGTGCCCCTCCCCCCAAAATACCCACCGAGCACAGGCAAAATATTACTAAAATCTAATTAACATTGAACATCGTATAGGCAACAGTTTACTGACCTTATCCTTCACTGGCAACCCACTTTGGTCTTTACTGAAATACATCATTCCTCCTTCAACAGAAAATGAACGCACTCCTTCGGAGATGATCAATCCAATACTGGACCGCTGCACCCACTCTCTCACTCCATTATACCTTCGATCTGATTTTGCTCTTGTAAGACTATTTCTTTCAACAATCAGATGGGTTTTCTCAAAACCGGCTCAGGCCCACAGCTTTTGAACTCACGCTAGCTATGCTAATTAAGAAGTTTCACTCCAACTTTGCTTCCACATCTAGTCCTTAATGTAATTTTAATAGAATGCTTGAGGTTATTTTAGACTATCTGCCCTTCACTAAAGGATAAATTTAAAACAACCTACTTGGTGGTAGAATGAATAGTTGAATACCATATTCCACACACTTATGTGGATATACCGGATAACTTTTCTATATTATTAGTACATATTTTACCCTAACCTTAAAGTTTTCAAATAAGACCCTAATTCCATTAATCCCTAAATCAAAACAAACAAAACATACGTAGAAGGGGAAGAAAAGAATCAGGGAAACAGAGAGGGGGAAACGGGAAGAAGAGGAAGGAGAAGAGAGGGACAGAGAGAGGGAGACGGAGAGCTCGAGAGTCAAGGAAGGGGAGGAAGGCTGCTCCCGTCATCACGGCCAATTCCACCTAGACCGCCGCCGTCGCCATTGAGGGAGTCACTGCTGCCGAATCCTAACCGTCGCTGCTGTCAGAAGAACGAACCTGGAAGGAGAAGGACGAGGTCCGTTCTCGCACCGTCCTGCTCCGCCGCCGCCGCTACCGTCGATTGGGGTCACACCATTGCTGTTGCGCCCTGTTTTCGTTGATAGAGCCACTGTTGAGAGTCTGCCGTCAGAGAAGCATCGTTGGCGTTGCTGCTACGAACTATTTCAGCTACTGCCCTGGTATTGCTCGGTCACCACAGCCTCCTTCGTCCGTCTCTGAATTCTGTACCATTTACGACCTATTTTGGTTATTGTTATTCTTGCTTGCCGCTTTTGCCTTCGTCGAAGGGAGTGAGAACGCCGTCGAACAGAATGTGAGAAGGGAGAGGAGTTGTGTTCTTTCGCTGTCGCCGTCGTTGCCGAAACCAAGACAAATTTACCGGTAACTCTACTGTTTCCATTCTTGAATTTGCGCTACTTCCATTTTGCTCCTTAGTCTTTTTCTGTTCTGTTAAGGAAAACCCATGTCTCTATTTAACACTCCTGCTCTACCTTCTCTGTTTGTTGATGGAACTATCACAGGAGATAGTGTTGATGATAATAAAGAACTGTTAGAGTTACTGTTGCTCCTGCTAAAACAAAAGAGGTGTTTGCTGCGCTTAATTATCGAATTTCGGCTAATCGAGGTAGGAGGTTTAATTTAAACGGTTTTAATTTAAGAATGCTGACAAAGTTTATTGGATAACTGTAAATAGGTATAATAGTTGTGAGTGATTGATTGGTTATATGAATGTTGAATTGTGGCTGAGATTATGATTGGAATGAATGAAATTTTGGTTGGAACTTTGATTGAATTCGTTGATTTTGTGAAATTGATCATGCGTGGTTTATGAATTGTTTGATGAGAGATTGTTGTGAATTCTGTATTTTGATGGATTAAATTGAAATTTTTGTTATTAAACTGGTTATATGATTATTGTAATGGACTTAGTTGGTGATTGATGGAGTTAGGTTTAGAGAATATTTGGAGGAATGAATCTTGAAATGTTGAATTGATTGTTGAGAATCTGAGTTTTGAAATTAAATGGAAACTTTGGAAGTAAATCAGATATTCAACAGTAATCGAAATGATAAGAGAGTAAAAGCTAAGTAAACTAGGATGAAATTCGTTGTTGGAATTTAATTTTGAGAAGTTTGAATTAACTGGAGAATTAGTTGTGATTTTCAAAATTAAACTGAAAAATCTGATTTTCTGCATTATCTTTAAATGAAATCGGTAACTTTGAAAAGCTATAACTAATTCTGTGATGATCGAAATTGTGTGAGACCAAGTCTAGATTAATCTTGGAAATATAAGGAGCTGGACTGGGGAATTTAAGACCTTTTTGTTAAGTATATTATTTATGGTGAATTTTTGAGTTATGGTTGTGGAATCTGATTTTTACTGCAGAATTTTTAGAACAGCAGTAACTTGTTGGCTCTGCTGTGAGTGTTTCGAATTGAATTTTGAAATGAAACTAATTTTAAATGAAACTTTAGTCCTATTATTTTAATGCCATAAAATTTCAGAACGATTGGACCTGTAGTTTTAAAGATATGAATTTTTGAAAGATGATGCATTATGAAGTAAAAGCCAGATTCTGTTTCCTTAAATCAGTAACTTTGAGAGTTTATAACTTTGGATTCTGGATAGATATTGAGATGGAACCAATTGAAAGTGCAATTTAAGTATGTTTAGCATATGTGATTTAAATTTCAGGGCTGTCAATATTTTAATGAGTAAGTTATGGGATTTGGAAGAGGATATGTTCATTAACTTTTAAAACAGAATTCTGCAGAAAATTACTCAACTTCTAAGTTATATAACTCCTTCATTGAAAACGATATTGATCTAGAACTAATTGAAAAAGAAACCTGGATGAGTGAAGTTGAATCACATTAATTTTTTAAGGTCGTTAGATTTAACTTGGATTTTATATTGAATTTTGAATATCACATGCTGCTGCTATTTTCTGATTTTAAGACACAGCAGAGCAGTCACAGTTTTGCTTCTATTCCGGAAGTTAGAGTAAGCAAAAAATTATGATTTTTCATTTAATAGAAAGCTTAATCCGAGACGGTCGTATGGATATAAAGTTTGTGCAATTCCGAAGTCATTTTATATTTTAAAAACAAAATTGAAATTAGGCTGTGAATGTTGTTTTGGTAACTACCCTGGGTATAGGGTTTAAAAATTGATTTTTACACTATTATCAAATATTTTGAGAATATATTGTTGTGGTACTTGTTGATAAAAGGTTGGTGAAATGTTGAGAAAAAGGGAACCAGTATGAGTGGCTAAGTTCTATTTTTAGAGGAGATTATGTTCGAACTTTTATAAAAGTATAAGGTTGTAATTAAAACGAATATTTAAGACTTATTTAAAGACGATAACTTTGCTGATTCTTTTGAGAAAAGATTATTTGGTTTATTTGGCAAGGGCGTGGAAAGAAGGTTAACATCCTCTACTGATTTAGTTGGTTGAACTTGCACAAATTACTATTGTAAAGTGATGTTATTGAACCTGTTTTCTGATGCAATCTCTTTTAATGGGAATCAATTATTTGATTTTTGTCAGTGTCAAATAGTCAATTATTGTACTCTCTTTTTTCAACATCTCTTATCAATTATTCAGCTATTTGCTGGCTCATGCTATTTTTGACTCACCCTGTTCTCTTCTGTTGAGAGGAGCTGAAAATGAATCCTATTTGTGTTTCTTGGTAAAGTTTCTACTTTAATTTCTCATCTTGCTTTCTTCTATTTGATTCTGTTGTTTATCTTGATTAATTATTTTTGCGTGCAAACAAGAATCACATGATGTTGTGTAGTGTAGTGCAGTGCCTTTGATTTTGACTGTTGTTGGATTCTTTATAATTATGAAAATTCTTTTCTTTTCTTTTTTGTTGAATTTCTTGCTACTTCTTTGGTGATCATCTTCTATAAATCCATTTATGGAATTTTTCATCATGGGTTAGTTTGGCTTATAGTTCTATGACCTCATGTATGGGCACAATTTTCCATTTTTCTATTGATGCGTGTTGCTTTTTCGTAATCTGCAGAACTGATGAGGTAATCAACACTCAATTGATGGTTTTTCGGTAAATTTTCCAAAAATGGGTCAAGCATTTTTCTCCATATTTCAGCTGGAAACAAAGAGGTTGTTATGGCTTATTGACATTACATTTGCAGTATGTAAATTAAATTATTAGTTTTATTATAGAATTGTAATTTTTTTAATTATAATTATAGCATGTAAATAATTTATGTAAATCAATAAAAAAATTAATTTTTTTTATATTTTCTTATTTTCTCCCTTCAAAAGCGTGGCTATGTCTCCTATTGGCACGTTTCTAAAAAAGCGTGGTAAAAAGATATCGCTACACTTTTTGCATATTTGGAATGCTTTAAAAGCATAGCAAAAGCCAGTTTTTCTTGTAGTGCGAGATACTTATCGATTTGTTACTAGTTTAAAAGATATTTGCGATGACATTTTGCGATAGTATTACAACTAATTGACTACAGATTATTTCCTAGCAAATTAGCGACTATTTCATAACTCTACTTTCTCATTTCGAATAGCTTTGGTTTAGCGACAAAATTCCTTCAAATTTAATTAAGGATTTTTAAAGATTAGCTATAGATTTACTACAAAATATGACAGATTTGCGATCATATTAGCGGACAACTTGCGACGAGTTAGGTTCGAAAAAATTTCTCTCGAATTAGTGTCAACTAATCCTTCCATTTGATCTACGAAGTTAGCTTGTATTTAGCTATGAGTCTGTTGCAGTAGAGTTTGTCGCTAATTAGCGACTACCGTTTAGTCTATTTCTTCTATGGAATTAGCTTTTACTTTAGTGATGCATTTGCGACTATCTATTCGGTAGCTAAAAAACTTTCCGATGAATTAGTGACTGTTGTGTTTGCCTCACTGATTTGCGACTTGTAATCAGCGAGGAAAATATTAGTTGCTAGGCGGTAGCTAACCCGTCACATTATATTTTGCGTCGAATTAGCGATGATTTTACAACTCTTTTTGTGGTAGCTAATCGGCCATATTCTTGTAGTAACTATTCAAGCATTCATTTAGAAAACAAAAAGTATTGTCACCACATCAAAATAATTAAACTAATTTCAAGGACAAATTCGAAATCATGTACTTCTTGTTCTTTTGTGGTTAAAACATTTTTCATTTAAGAAAGGTGATGGATTCATAGGACATTCATAGCTTTAAGGCATAGACACTTAAACACTAATGATCATGTAATAAAGACAAACATAAACAAACATAGAGCATAGAGAACGAAAACAGAGAATAAATAGACAAGGAGATTAAGGAACGAGTCCACCTTAGTGATGGCGGCTAGTTCTTCCTCTTGAAGATCTTATGGAGTGCTTGAGCTCCTCTATGTCTCTTCCTTTCCTTTGTTGCTCCTCCCTCATGACTCTTTGATCTTCTCTAATTTCATGGAGGAGGATGGAATGCTCTTGATGCTCCACCCTTAGTTGTCCCATGTTGGAACTCAATTCTCCTAGGGAGGTGTTGATTTGCTCCCAATAGTTTTGTGGAGGAAAGTGTATCCCTTGAGGCATCTCAGGGATTTCATGATGAGGAACTTCCTCATGCTCTTGTTGAGGTCCATGAGTGGGCTCTCTTATTTGCTCCATCCTTTTCTTAGTGATGAGCTGTTGAGATGAATCTCTCCATCTCCCATGATTCAGAGGTGGAAGATTTTGCCTTGCCTTTCCTCTTTCTAGAGGTTTCTCTGGCCTTAGGTGCCATAAATGGTTATGGAAAAACAAAAAGCAATGCTTTTACCATACCAAACTTAGAAGGTTTGCTCGTCCTCGAGCAAAAGAAGAAAGAAGTGAGTAGAAGAAGAAGAAAATGGAGGAGATGGAGGTGTGTGAATGGTTTGAATTGAGTGGGTGGGTGTAGGTGGGTTGTATGATGGTTTTATAGGAGTAATGGAGGTGATTGGTGGAGGTTATTTTGGGGAAGAATGTTATGGAAAGGTGGGGGAGAGAGAGAGGGGGAGAGGTGGGGATCCTGTGGGGTCCACAGATCCTGAGGGGTCAAGGACTTATCATCCCTGCTCCATTTAGGCTTGTAAATGCCCTTTAGAGTGCAATCCTGGCGTTTAACGCCAGACTGCTGCTTGTTTCTGGCGTTAAACGCCAACTTTTCTCCCTTTATTGGCGTTTAACGCCAAGTTGGTGCTTGTTTCTGGCATTTAACGCCAGCTTGATGCTTCTTTCTGGCGCTAAACGCCAGTCTGATGCTTCTTACTGGCGTTTAAAGGCCAGTAAGCTCTTCCTCCAGGGTGAGCTATTTTTAATGCTATTTTTCATTCTATTTTTGATTTTTCAGTTATTTTTGTGACTTCACATGATTATCAACCTACAGAAAAGATAAAATAACAATGGAAAATAAATAGATATATTTAAATAACATTGGGTTGCCTCCCAATAAGCACTTCTTTAATGTCAATAGCTTGACAGTGAGCTCTCATGGAGCCTCACAGATAATCAGAGCAGGGTTGGGCCTCTCAACACCAAACTTAGAGTTTGAATGTGGGGGCTTTGTTTGACTCTGTATTGAGAGAAGCTTTTCATGCTTCCTCTTCATGGTTACAGAAGGAGAACCTTGAGTCTTGAATACAAGGTAGTCCTCATTCAACTGAAGGACCAACTCTCCTCTGTCAACATCAATCACAGCTTTTGCTGTGGCTAGGAAAGGTCTGCCAAGGATGATGGATTCATCCTCATCCTTCCCAGTATCTAGGATTATGAAATCATCAGGGATGTAAAGGCCTTTAACCTTCACTAGCACGTCCTCTACGAGTCCATAAGCCTGTTTCATTGATTTGTCTGCCATCTCTAGTGAGATTTTTGCAGTTTATACCTCAAAGATTCCCAGTTTCTCCATTACAGAGAGGGGCATGAGGTTTATCCCTGACCCCAGGTCACATAGAGCCTTCTCAAAGGTCATGGTGCCTATGGTACAAGGTATTAAAAACTTTCTAGGATCATGCTTCTTCTGAGGTAATTTCAGTTGAAGTAGATCATTCAGTTCATTGATGAGCAATGGGGGTTCATCCTCCCAAGTCTCATTACCAAACAACTTGGCATTCACCTTCATGATTGCTCCTAGATATTTAGCAACTTGCTCTTCAGTGATGTCTTCATCCTCTTCAGAGGAAGAATATTTACCAGAGCTCATGAATGGCAGAAGGAGGTTTAATGGAATCTCTATGGTCTCTGTATGAGCCTCAGATTTCTCTGGTTCCTCAAAGGGAAACTCCTTTCTGTCCAGAGGACGTCCCATGAGGCTTTTCTCACTGGGACTCACGTCCTCCTCACTCTCTCCAGGCTCGGCCATGTTGGTCATGGTTATGGCCTTGCACTCTCTCTTGGGATTTTCTTCTATATTACATGGGAGAGTACTGGGAGGAGTTTCAGTAATCTTCTTACTCAGCTGACCCACCTGTGCCTCTAAATTTCTAATGGAGGACCTTGTTTCATTCATGAAACTTAGTGTGGTCTTAGATAGATCAGAGACTATGGTTGCTAGGCCAGAATGGCTCTATTCAGAATTCTTTGTCTGTTGCTGAGAAGATGATGGAAAAGGCTTGCTATTGCTAAACCTATTTCTTCCACCATTGTTATTAAAGCCTTGTTGAGGCTTCTGTTGGTCCTTCCATGAGAAATTTAGATAATTTCTCCATGAAGGATTATAGGTGTTTCCATAGGGTTCTCCCATGTAATTCACCTCTGCCATTGCAAGGTTCTCAGGATCATAAGCTTCTTCTTCAGAAGATGCTTCTTTAGTACTGTTGGATGCAGCTTGCAATCCATTCAGACTATGAGAAATCATATTGACTTGCTGAGTCAATATTTTGTTTTGAGCCAATATGGCATTCAGAGCATCAATTTCAAGAACTCCCTTCTTCTGAGGCGTCCCATTGTTCACAAAACTCTTTTCAGAGGTGTACATGAACAGGTTATTTTCAACCATTTCAATGAGTTCCTGAGCTTCTGCAGGGGTTTTTAGATGAAGAGATCCTCTTGCAGAATGGTCCAATGACATTTTTGACAACTCAGACAGACCATCATAGAATATACATATGATGCTCCATTATATCTTTCCCAAGCTTCATAGAGGGACTCACCTTCCTTCTGTCTGAAGGTTTGGATTTCCACTCTAAGCTTGCTCATCTTTTGAGGTGGAAAGAATTTAGCCAGGAAAGCGCTGACCAGCTTTTCCCAAGAGTTCAGGCTTTCCTTAGGTTGTGAATCCAACCATGTTCTAGCTCTGTCTCTTACAGCAAAAGGGAAAAGCATAAGCCTGTAGACCTCGGGATTAACTCCATTGGTCTTGACAGTGTCACAGATTTACAAGAATTCAGCTAAGAACTGATGAGGATCTTCCAATAGAAGTCCATGAAACTTGCAATTCTTTTGCATTAGAGAAACTAATTGAGGCTTAAGCTCAAAGTTGTCTGCTCCAATGGCAGGAATTGAGATGCTTCTTCCATAGAAGTTAGAAGAGGGTGCAATAAAGTCATCAAGCATCTTCCTTGCATCTCCACCATTGTTATTGGGTTCGGCCATGTCTCCTTCTTTTTCGAAAATTTTTGTCAGGTCCTCTCTAGAGGGTTGTGCTTTAGCTTCTCTTAGTTTCCTCTTAAGAGTCCTTTCAGGTTCAGGATCAGCTTCAATAAGAATGTCTTTGTCCCTCTTCCTGCTCATATGAAAAAAAAGAGAACAGAAAATAAGAGGAATCCTCTATGTCACAGTATAGAGATTCCTTTATGTGAGTAGAAGAAGAGAAGAATAGGAGAGGGGGGAGAAAAAAATTCGAATTCTAAATTGAAATAAAAGGAAAATATTTTTGTTTTTGTTTAATTAATTAATTAGAATTCGAAAATTAGGAAGAGAAATTAAATTAAATTAAAACAATTAGTTAATTAGAAGGAATTTTGAAAAGGTGGTTAGTAATTTTCGAAAAATTGGAGAGAGAAAAGTAGTTAGGTGATTTTGAAAAAGATATGATTGAAATGGAAAACTTTTAAAATCAAACCAAAAAGTCAAGTAGTTAATTGAAAAAGATTTGAAAATCAAATTTGAAAAGATAAGAAGTTAGAAAAGATTTTGAAAATTAATTTTTGAAAAAGATATGATTGAAAAACTTTTTTTGAAAAATATTTGAAAAACAAATTTAAAAAGATTTAATTTTTGAAATTAAAATTGATTACTTGACTAACAAGAAATTAAAAGATATGATTCTAGAGTTTAAAGATTGAACCTTTCTTAATATGCAAGTAACAACTTGAAAAATTTTTGAATTAAAACTTTAAATGTTAGTGAGATTTTCGAAAATATGAAGTAAAAATAAGAAAAAGATTTTGAAAATCAATTAAAAAAATTTCGAAAATATGTAAAAAAAAAGATTTGATTTTTGAAAAAGATTTGAAAGGATAGAATTTTGAAATTGAAATTTATGAGTAAAACGAGGAAAGATATATTTTTTATTTTTGAATTTTTAGTAAAGAGAGAGAAAAACACAAAATTGAAACAAAACATAGAAATTATGAATCAAAATAACTAATGCATGCAAGAACACTTTGAAGGTCAAGATGAACACCAAGAACACTTTGAAGATCAAGATGAACATCAAGACTTATTTTTGAAAATTTTTAAGAAAAGAAAAATATGCAAGACACCAAACTTAAAAATTTTTAAACTTTAGACACTAATAATTCAAAAATGCATATGAAAAACCAGAAAAGACACAAAACATAAAAATGCAAAGATCAAACAAAGAAGATCATCAAGAACAACTTGAGGATCAATGAAGAACACCATGCATGAGTTTTCGAAAATTTTAGTGAAAATTAAAAAGATGCAATTGACACCAAACTTAAAATTTGACACTAGACTCAAACAAGAAACACAAAAATATTTGTGATTTTATGATTTTATTAAATTTTTTTTGAAAATTTTTCGATAATAAAAATAATAAAAACAAAAAGCTTAAAATTAAAATAAAATTACCTAATCTGAGCAACAAGATGATCCGTCAGTTGTCCAAACTCGAACAATCTCCGCCAACGGCGCCAAAAACTTGGTTTACGAAATTGTGATCTCAACGGTGCCAAAAAGTTGGTACGCACAATTGTAATCTCAACTCTTTTTCACAACTCCGCACAACTAACCAGCAAGTGCACTGGGTCGTCCAAGCAATAAACCTTACGTGAGTAAGGGTCGATCCCACGGAGATTGTCGGCTTGAAGCAAGCTATGGTCATCTTGTAAATCTCAGTCAGGCAGATTCAAATGGTTATGGGATTTTGATAATTATAATATAATTAAAACAGAAAATAAGATAGAAATACTTATGTAATTCATTGGTGAGAATTTTAGATAAGCGTATGGAGATGCTTTGCTCCTTCTGAATCTCTGCTTTCCTACTGTCTTCATTCAATCATTCATACTCATTTCCATGGCAAGCTTTATGTTGGGGGATCACCGTTGTCAATGGCTACCATCTGTCCTCTCAGTGAAAATGGTCCAAATGCGCTGTCACCGCACGGCTAATCATCTGTCAGTTCTCGATCATGTTGGAATAGGATCCATTGATCCTTTTGCGTCTATCACTACGCCCAACACTCGCGAGTTTGAAGCTCGTCACAGTCATCCCTTCCCAGATCCTACTCGGAATACCACAGACAAGGTTTAGACTTTCCGGATCTCAGGAATGGCCGCCAATAATTCTAGCCTATATCACGAAGACTCCGATCTTTCAGAATGGAGGCTAAGAGATACACACTCAAGCTATTGCAGATAGAACGGAAGTGGTTGTCAGGCACGCGTTCATAGGTGAGAATGATGATGAGTGTCACGGATCATCACATTCATCAGGTTGAAGTGCGAGTGAATATCTTGGAATAAGAATAAGCTTGAATTGAATAGAAAAACAATAGTACTTCGCATTAATTCATGAGGAACAGCAGAGCTCCACACCTTAATCTATGGGGTGTAAAAACTCCATCGTTGAAAATACATAAGTGATGATAGTGTTCATTGGCTTCGGCCCCATAGGGGGAACCAGAATGACCAAGACCTCTAATACAATAGTAAAAAGTCCTATTTATACTAAACTAGTTACTAGTAGGGGTGTTCAAAACCGATCCAGACCGAACTAAACTGACCAACCGAGCCGAAAAAACCGAAAACCGTACAAATCGAAAACTAAAAAAATAAAAAAAAAATATGTTTTGCTGTTGTATTAAGACCTTTTTTACTCTTGTGGATGTAGTTTTACTTTTATATGTTATGGCTTTGTGAAATAGTATGACATTTTTTTTAATCGATTGAAAAAACCGAACAAACCGAACCAAACCAAACCGAATTTAATTGGTTTGGTTTGGTTCGGATGATCTCGATAAAAAAACCAAACCAAACTGAACCGCAGTTAAATTAAACAATTGGATCGGATGACTTTTCTCTAAAAAACCGAACCAAACCGCACCGCGAAAATCCCTAGTTACTAGGGTTTACAGAGATAAGTAAATGATGCAGAAATCCACTTCCAGGGCCCACTTGGTGTGTGCTTGGGCAGAGCATTGAGCTTTACACATGTAGAGACTTCTCCTGGAGTTAAACGCTAGGTTGCAGCCTGTTTGTGGCGTTTAACTCTGGTTTGTAACCTGTTTCTGGCGTTTAACTTTAGAATAAGGCAGGAAGTTGGCGTTTGAACGCCAGTTTGCGTCGTCAAAACTCGGGCAAAGTATAAACTATTATATATTGCTGGAAAGCCCTAGATGTCTACTTTCCAACGCAATTGAGAGCGTGCCAATTGGACTTCTATAGCTCTATAAAATCCATTTTGAGTGTAGGGAGGTCAGAATCCAACAGTATCTGTAGTCTTTTTTCAGCGTCTGAATCAGATTTTTGCTCAGGTCCCTCAATTTCAGCCAAAAAATACCTGAAATCACAAAAAAACATACAAACTCATAGTAAAGTCCAGAAATGTGAATTTTGCTTGAAAACTAATAAAAACATAGTAAAAACTAACTAAATCATACTAAAAACTATGTAAAAATAATGCCAAAAAAGCGTATAAATTATCCGCTCATCAACGCGTACGCGTCAGGTACGTGCACGCGTCGCCGTGCAAAACTCCAATTCACGCGCACGCGTGAGCCATGCGTACACGTCGCTTCTCGCTGGTTGTCTCCTTTATTCCTTCTGCTCCTTCCATTTTTGCAAGCTTCTTCTCCATCCTTTAAGCCATTCTTGCCCTATAAAGCCTGAAAGCACTTAACGCACAGATCACGGTATCGAACGGTATAAAGAGGGATTAAAAATATACAATTTAAAGGCTTAGGAAGCAAGCTTTCAATTATAGAACAAAACCAGGAAGGAATTGTAATATCATACAAATTGTATGAATAGGTGTGCAAAGACTTGGTAAAACCACTCAATTAAGCACAAGATAAATCATAAAATAGTGGTTTATCAATCTCCCCACACTTAAACATTAGCATGTCCTCATGCTAAGCTCAAGGAGATAGAAAGAATGAATAGGGGCAACAGGATTCATGCAATGCAATGTAACCTATACATATGAATGCAACTATATGATGAAATGTCTATACCTACTTGGTTAAGGAAATGAACAAGTTCTCTAAGACAAATAAAATTCAGATTTCACTAACTCAAATCACACAATAAAAGATAAGTAAACTTGTGAGAAGATAGCTCATGAGAGTTGGAAACATAGAGTCAAGCATTGAACCCTCACTGGAAGTGTATATGCACTCTAATCACTCAAGCGTATAGGGTAATCCACTCTAGTCTCCTCTATTCATGTGTTCTAAAATTTGTTCTTCATCTAACCAATCAACAAATATTTAGTGCACACATGCAAAGATCATGAGGTCTTTTTCAAGGTTGTAATGGGGCTTAGGTAAGGGTGAGGATACATGTATGGCCAAGTGAGCTAAGAATTGAATCCTTGATTAACCTAAGTTCTCACCTAACGCACACACATTCCCTATGCTTCTAAAATCATGCCTAACTACCCATAGTCTCACTTTTTGTGCTTTTCACCAACTCATGTATTTAAATGTTCTTCTATTTTATCTCACATGCATTGATCTTTTTATTGAACTTAACATTGGGGTGCTTTCATTCCCCTAAAATTGGAATTTTTTTTATGTTGAAAGCATTACAACATCAATGCATTTGGTTTTCATAATTTCACATGAGTAGCATTCAATTTCTTAATATTTATCAATTAAGCAATACACGTTCTTATTAACCAGAGTTCCCATAGTTTCCCACACTTAATTTGATACAGAATCCCTATCTTAAGCTAACCAAAGATTCAATTGGGGTAGTTCATTATTTTTCCGCTTAAAGCTAGTGATGTGGTAACATAAAGAACAAAAGGGGATAGAGAAGGCTCAAAGTGGCGAACGAAGGTAATTAGAATGGTAGGCCGTTTGGGATAGTGAGCTAATAACAAATGATGGCCTCAATCATACATATGCATGGATACATTAAATAATGGACATATAGAACGGAACAAACCATAGATTGCAATCATAGAGGAGAGAAAACACACAAGAATAAAAATAATGGTTAAATCATGTAACCATACAATTAGGCTCAAAATCTCATTGGGTTGTGTGTTCTAGCTCTAAACCATGTTCCAAGTTATAATCTTCATACAAGTTTAACATAGAATTTTAATTTGAACTAGTGAAATTTTCAAAAATAGGATCTTGAAAAGAAACTTATTATTTTTCAACCGAGTAGAACATACATGCAAACACTTATTATTATGTAATCTATCCTATCTAACAAAAGAAAAAATTAAAAAATAATCTATTGGTGTTAAGAAAAATCAATTACCTTTGGGAGTCAGGTACTGACCGACCTCCCCACACTTAAAGCTTGGCACCGTCCTCGGTGCCATCAGTCAGGAACAAAGGGGGGCTGGTAATAGCATCTCCATAATCGGGGTCGTCAAGGCTCCCGGTGCTGGTAGGTGAGGTGGAGTCCGGAGTGTCTGGTGCTTCCTCAGGTGGGTGGTTGCCAACAATCATCTCCTTGAGGTATGTAAATCGGCGCTTGTTACGGCGCTCCATTCGCTTGTTCCTCTCCTTGCTGGTGGCTTGTTAGAGGCTTTCTCTGTACCCTTCCTGGTGGCTATCCTGAAAAGGGAGAAAAGAAAGGGGCATGAAATCAAATAGCTAGAACCGGGAGGAGGAAAATACAAGTGATAATCAATGCCAAGGTAAAGAAGAATGTCGTAAACACATGATCGTGACTCCATATAATTAGGACATCAATGGAAATATAGCATGATATATTAAGGCAATTAGATGCAAGATGTTTATCAGCATGCCGGCAAGGGCATGAGTAGCATAGATCAAGCATTAATAGCTCAATTTGATTATCAAATGTAACAAACTAACAACCATGTTTGTGTTGACAATTATATTTAATCAATAAAAGATTGCAAGGGTTTTGTGAAAAACAGGTAGTAGTGTAGAAGAAAGGAATAATTAAGAATTCACAATGCCATACGGACTTTTCACAAACACTTGGTATGCATGTAAATTATGTTAGGGAAAGTAAGAACTCCAAACATGCATGCAACCCAAAAATTAATATGAATTGTCAAATCACTCCCTAATATATCCACAAGCTCAAGTATAATAATATAAGACCCAAATAAAGCTCCAACACCAACATAAGAATGCATGAAAAAGAAAAGAAAAAGAAATCATGGATAATGAAACTAAAAGAAAAATAAAGAAAAAAAACATAAATCAAAGTAGTAATGAAAGAGTAAAAGGGGAAGAAGAAAAGAAACTTGATGAAGAAGATTAAGAAGGAAGGAAGAAGGTCCTAGAAATTACATTTGCCTTCCTAATTATGTGCTTTGATTGAAAACATGTTTCTTTGGACTTATATTTGCTAATATTAATCCTCTCTTATTACCATTAGATGCCTTGATATGTGTGTTAAGTGTTTTCAGAGATTATAGGGCAGGAATGGCTCAGAGGATGGAAAGGAAGCATGCAAAAGTGGAAGGAATACAAGAAGTTGGAGAAATTGCTAAGCTGTCCAGTCTGACCTCTTCGCACTCAAACGGCTTTAACTTTAGCTACAGAGGTCCAAATGATGCGGTTCTAGTTGCGTTGGAAAGCTAACGTCCGGGGCTTCGATTTGATATATAATATGCCATAGTTGCCCTGACGCTAGGCGACGCGAACGCGTGATCCACGCGGATGCGTCGCATCTGCGAACTTCAATCCGCGCGGCCGCGTGGACGACGCCTCTGCGTCACTTGTCCGCGACCTGAACATACCAGAATACGCAGAGGGCGATTTCTGGGCTGCTTCTGACCCAGTTTGCGGCCCAGAAAACACAGATTAGAGGCTATAAAGTGGGAGAATGCATCCATTCATGAAGAGGCTCTCATATTCACAATTTTAGGAGTAGATGTTGTTTTTAGAGAGAGAGGTTCTCTCCTCTCTCTTAGGATTAGGATTTAGGACTTCTCTTAGTTTTAGGAGTGACTCTCAATCCCAGGTTCTTTATTTTTATTTATTTTTCCAATTGGCTTATGAACTTTTCCATGTTAGATTTTACAACTTTGAATGTATTTTATTTGAGGTATTCTAGATATTTATGATTTTAATTTAGCTTTCTACATTCTTGGTTTTGGTTAAGGTAATTGGTGACGCTTGAGCTGTCAAATAAAACAGTGGTTGAAATTGGCAGATTCTGATTGAACTATGATTGCTCTAAAGCTAGTCTCTCCACAGGAGTTGACTAGGACTTGAGAATCAAGCCAATCAGCCCACTTAACCTTCCTTTGTTTAGTAAAGGCTGACCAAGTGGGATTAAAATCCAATTCTCATCACAATTGATAAGGATAGGACTTCCAGTTCTTATACTTTGCCAAGAGTTTATTTTATAGTTATTTATTTATCTTATTCTTCTTATGCAACATACTGCTTCCTTACTTTCTAAAACCCCTAATTTACAAGACTCATAACCAATAATAAGAACATACCTCCCTGCAATTCCTTGAGAAGACGACCCGAGGTTTAAATACTTGGTTATCAATTTAAAAGGTGTTTGTTACTTGTGACAACCAAAACGTTTGTACGAAGGAATTTCTGTCGGTTTAGAGACTATATCTACAACGCGACTGTTTTTATGAACTTCTTTACTGGCAAAAATCCCGACGTCAAAAAATGGCCTCTCTCTCTTAGGATTAGGATTAGGATTTAGGATTTCTCTTAGTTTGTAAGAGTGACTCTCGATCCAGGTTTAATATTTACTTTAATGCTTTTATTCGTACCTATAAATGTTGCCAACTTGACTTATGAATCCTTCCCATGTTATGATTTGAATTAATGATTATTTGAGGTATTTCAGTTATTGATTGCTTTCTCCTTAATTTTTGTTACCATTGCTTTCCATCTAAGGACATTTTTTATTCCAACAATTTTACTTTTTCCCTTTTTGGTCTTGGTTAAGAAATCAGTAACTCAACATTATTAAACTCAGCATAATTGATAATCGTTATCTTGCTAATTGAACTGAACTTTAATAATCCCAACTTTTTCTTAGGAAATAAATAGGATTCGAAGGTCAACTAATTAGTCCCTTGACTTTCCTTTACTTTAGTAAAGGTTAACTAAGTGGAATTTAGATTCAACTTTCATTATTGTTGAGAGAGATAACTAAGTTGGACTTCCAATT
Organism: Arachis ipaensis; assembly: GCF_000816755.2. Lineage (NCBI taxonomy): Eukaryota > Viridiplantae > Streptophyta > Magnoliopsida > Fabales > Fabaceae > Arachis > Arachis ipaensis. Next base: position 46,654,303 of record NC_029794.2, read on the forward strand.
TCTCTTACCTTGCCAAAAGATTGCTTTACAGTATTTATTTATTTTAATTGCCATTTAAATTATTTGTCATATCTACTCTTCACTTTCAACCCCTATTTTACAACCTCCATAACCAATAATAAGAACATAATTCCCTGCAGTTCCATGAGAAGACGACCCGAGGTTTGAATACTCGGTTAACAATTTTTAAGGGGTTTGTTACTTGTGACAACCAAAACGTTTGTATGAAAGGACTTTTGAAGGTTTAGAAACAATACTTGCAACGAGGATTTATCCGCAATTTTCTAGACCACGCAAAAGTTCCTCTCATCAGGGGGGAATTGAAATCAGGCGCTGAAGTGGATTAATTGGGCGTTGCGTGTGACGCGTACACGTGAATCATGCATACGCGTGGATCGCGCTATTTTTAGGTGATGCGTACGCGTCAGAGACGCGATCGTGTGATATGGGTTGTGCAATTGGCGCGAAGGCAACCCCGTGCACGCACAACTCTATGTTTGATACGCATGAGAGCAGAAAATGCATATGACGCGTGCGCTGATGAGACGCAGAAGCTGGTGAATTAAAAAATTATTAAAAATGGTTACGTTGCAAGTATAGCTCTTAACCACCGAAAATCTGCCTATCAATTTAGAAATATGTCACAGAGAGTTAAATTAAAAATTACAGGGAGTTTTAAGTCCCAGGTCGTCTCCCAACGAGTTGCAGAAAAGTGTGATATCTTATTAATCAGATGTTCAAAGAAGTTGAGTTTAGTAAATTGGAATGTAAATTGAGGAAATTTAATTAATATGAATAAAAGCCTTGACTGGAAGTTGATTAGTTGGAATCTCTATTATTGATGGAATGATTTTTAAGATTGATTTATAATTAATGGTTGCTCTGTTTGGTTATCCTTTACTATGTAAGAGAAAGTCAAACAAGTTGGAATGCTAGATCTGTTCACAAGTTGCAATCCACTTAGTTCAAAGGGATTGGCGTTGGTGACAGGATAACAATCCAACAATTAACCCAATTACAAATTTTCTTTCAATCCTTCCAACTCAAGAGTTCCTCTTCAATCAACTCCCCATCAAGTAAAGAAACTACTCACGCATTGTAAATAATAAATCCATAACACATGAAAGGGGATTAAAAGAAGACATGATTATTGGAATTGAAATTGAATTAAAAAGAAATAATCCTTGCATTAAATAATCATAAAAGTATCTAAATGACAAAATTGAACAAAGCAAAGGACATGGAAGAATGAAACCAAGTTGAGAAAACGAACTAGAATGACGAAGTCTTGATGAGGAAATAACTCTTCTCAATGTTCCAATGCTAAGATCAATTGAAAATTAAAATTCTAAAACCTAGAGAGAAAAACCTAAGAGAGTAAAACTAGATCTAAAACTGTCTCTGAATGAATGTGTTATTTGTTTCTGCATGTTCTCTGACTCTAGTCTTCTGTTCCGGGCTGAAAACTGAGCCGAAATAGGGTCCAAAATCGCCCCCAACGAATTCTGCAGATTATGCAGATCGCACATGTCACGCGATCGCGTCATCCATGCGGACGCGTCATTCGCGTTTTTCCTCGCCACGCGATCGCGTCGTCCACGCTACCGCGTCGCTTGGGCTCTACAATCCGCGCGGCCGCGTGAGCCATGCGGCCGCGTCGCTGTGATTTGCTCTCCTTCGCGCGGTCGCTTGAGCCATGCGACCGCGTCACTTCTCGCTGGTTATCTCCTCAAAATTCTTGTGTTTCTTCCATTTTTGCTAGCTTCTTTTCCAATCTCCAACTCATTCATGCCCTATAAAGTCTGAAACACTTAACACACAGATCACGGCATTGAAGGGAATAAAGGATAATTAAAAATAAATAATTAAAGTCTCTAGGAAGCAGTTTTCAAACATGTGATAGATTCAGGAAGGAAATCTAAATGCATGCTAATTTAATGAATAAGTGGGTAAGGATCATGATAAAACCACACAATTAAACACAATATAAACCATAAAATAGTGGTTTATCAACCTCCCCACACTTAAACATTAGAATGTCCTCATGCTTAATTGAAGGAGATAAGGAAATAAGTATGAACATGTAGAAACTCATGAAATGCAATGCAAACCTATATACATATAAATAAATTCAACTATATGGTTCTTTCCTACTTGATCAAAAGTAAATAAGCTCTTCAAAATAATTACAAATCAAATTCCACTAATTCTATCATTATACAAAAAAAAATGGATAAAAGCGCAAGAAGATAGCTCATGAAAGCAGGGAACATGAAAATTCAAGCATTGAACCCTCACTGATAATGTATGTACGCTCTAATCTCTAGTATATAGGGTGATCACTCTATCCTTCTCTAATCATGCTTTCTAACTTTTGTTCTTCTCCTAACCAATCAACAACAGTTAATATACCAATGCAAACATCATGAGGTCTTTTCAAGGTTGTAATGGGGCTAAGGTATAGGTAGGGGTGTATATTTGGTCAAGTGAGCTAATAAATTGAATCTTTAATTAACCCAAGCTCTAACATAACTTGTATACACTTAATGTCATCTTTAAAGTTCATACCTAGCTACCCAGAATTTCCTTTTTCAATCCATACTCATGCATCAACTTATATTTTGGTTCTATTATATGTACACTGATCTTTGAATTTTGAATTTAACATTGGGGTAATTTTGTCCCCTTATTTATTGATTTTTAATTTTTTTTTAAATAAAGCTTGTCAATGCACATAGATTTTTAATTCTTATAGTTTCACATGAGTAGGTATCCAAATTCCCATTAAATTTTCATGACACATTCCCTTAACAACTTTTGTTCCAACAATTTCCCATACTTAACTAGCACACACTGGTTATCTCCTCAATTTCTTGTGTTCCTTTCATTTTTGCTAGCTTCCTTTCCAATCTCCAACTCATTCATTCCCTATAAAGCCTGAAACGCTTAACACACAGATCACGGCATCGAATGGAATAAATGAGAATTAAAATGCATAATTAAAAGTCTCTAGGAAGCAAGTTTTCAATCATGTAATAATTTTAGGAAGGAAATATAAATGCATGCTAATCATATGAATAAGTGGGTAAAGATCATGATAAAACCACACAATTAAACACATTATCAACCATAAAATAGTGGTTTATCAACCTCCCCACACTTAAACATTAGCATGTCCTCATGCTTAGTTGAAGGAGATAAAATAAATGAGTAGGAACATGTAAAACTCATGCAATGCAGTGCAACCTATACATATGAATGCAACTATATGATTCTTGTCTACTTGGTTAAAAGTAAGTAAGCTCTTTAAGACAATCACAAATCAAATTCCACTAATTCAATTCTTATACAGTAAGAACAGATAAAGATGCAAGAAGGTAGCTCATGAAAGCAGGAAATATAGAATTTAAGCATTGAACCCTCACTGATGATGTATGTATGCTTTAATCTCTCTAGTGTATAGGGTGATCACTCTATCCTTCTCTAATCATGCTTTCTAACTTTTGTTCTTCTCCTAACCAATCAACAATAGTTAATACACCAATACAAACATCATGAGGTCTTTCCAAGGTTGTAATGGGGCTAAGGTATAGGTAGGGTGTATATTTCGTCAAGTGAGCTAATAAATTGAATCTTTAATTAACCCAAGCTCTAATATAACTTGTATACACTTAATGTCATCTTTAAAGTTCATACCTAACTACCCAGAATTCCCTTTTTCAATCCATACTCATGCATCAACTTATATTTTGGTTCTATTGTATGTGCACTGATCTTTGAATTTTGAATTTAACATTGGGGTAATTTTGTCCCCTTATTTATTGAATTTTTCATATACATATATATATATATATATATATATATATATATATATATATATATATATATATATATTTAAAGATAAATAAAGCTTATCAATGCACATAGATTTTTCATTCTTATATTTTCACATGAGTAGGTATCCAAATTCTCCTTAAATTTTTATGACACATTCCCTTAACAACTTTTGTTCCCACAATTTCCCATACTTAACTAGCACACACAATTCTATCTTAAGCTAACCAAAGATTCAATTTAGGATATACAATTGTTTTTTGGCTTAAGATTAGTAATGTGGTAAAATATCGAACAAATGGGAATTAAAGGCTCAAAGTGGTTAACAAAGCTAATTGAAAAGGGTAGGCTTAATTTGGATGAGTGAGTTTAAACAAATAATGGCCTCAATCATGTGCAAGCATGCAAATATAA
>NC_029794.2:46658795-46681239 GCF_000816755.2 Arachis ipaensis
CATAAAGGCTCAAATCTTTCACAGGTTGTGTGTTCTTTAACTCAAATATCATGTTCCAAATACAACTCAAGCAAATTTATCATAAGAATTTTTGAAAAATTAGTGAAATTTTGTTCCAAAGATAGATTTTTAAAAGAAACTTATTGTCTTTTCAATCAAGTAGAACATGCATGCAACTATCCTAACCTATGCAATTTATTCTATTCTATAAAGGAAAGAAAATCTAACTAAAATATCCTAATTATTGGTGCTAGAGAAGAGAATTTACCTCCGAAAGTCAGGTACTGACCGACCTCCCCACACTTAAGGCTTTGCACCGTCCTCGGTGCCATCTGTTAGGAATAGGGGTGGGCTGGTAGCAGTATCTCCACAGCCGGGGCCGTCATGGCTCCATGTGCTGGTAAAAGAAGTGGAGTCCGGGGTGTCTGAGTCTCTGAAGTGTCCCTTGAGTATCTCCTTGAGGTGTTTGAATTGGCGCTCGTGACGGCGCTCTCTCATCTTTGCTTTCTGTTCTTACCGATCCAAACGTTCGATTATCTGTTGGAGCAATTTCTCAGTCGTAGATGCTTGTAGTGTTGAAGAAGGATTATCTTCAACTGGAGCAGTAGGAAGGCTTGTAGTGGCTACTGAGAGTCTGAGGTATTTCCCGTTAGGGACATACTGATCATCCCGTGGAAGCATGGCTTTGGTGTCCCCAGCTCTGTAGGAGACTCCGGCTGCTGAAACAAGATCTGAGACCAAGGCGGGAAAAGGTAAGTTGCCCGCAATTTGTACGTGTTCCATAGCATTCTGGATATGTCTTGCGAGAGTCAGAGGTTGGTCTGTAAGGATGCACCATAGTAGAACAGCCATGTCTGCAGTAAAGGAGGACTCATGAGTGCTCGGAAAGACGTAATGGGACATGATCTGTGCCCATACACGAGCTTCCAAGGTAAGTGCTGAAGCCAAGATTCCCTTAGGGTGGGTACGGTGGTATCCGTAGATCCAACGGCTGCCAGGTAATGCGATGACTCCGAGAACGGAGTCCCAGTCGAATTGGTATCTTTGGCGCTGAAGGGTGGCTTCTTGAAAAGCGTCCATTTCTGCTAGAATAGGGGGAAGACTCAGAGCTTGCTGAATGGCCTCTTCTGTGATAGGGACTTGCTTCTGCCGGACATAAACAGGCTGCAGGGTCGGCATGTAGAAGTTGGAGTAGAACTCAACTACCCAAGAAAGATTGACCTGCCTAGGCTGTTTCCGTAGGAAACCCCATTGTCTTCGTTCAATTTGTGGCTCAACAAAGATGCCAATATTGGACAGGAGGATATGAAGGTATTCATTGTTATAATTCCTTTCTGCTAGGATAGGGAACATCTGCTCACAGTAGCGATTGGGAAATCGCGCAGTGTCCTTTGCTGGAAAGGCTTTCTCCTTTTCGTCAACCTTTATTATCCTCTTAACTCTTTTTGTTGAGGGCTTGACTGCGGTGGAATAAGGCTCTGCCACTAATGCTCTTTTAGTTCCTCTTCTTGCTGGTGGTTTGGAAGTTGCTTTCTCCTTTCCTTTCTTGGTGGCCATCCTGAAAGAAGGGAAGAGAAAGTAAATTAAATTCAAAGAGATATACAGCAAGGAAGGAAACGGAAAAGAGGGTGAATGATGCACAGTAAAATGTAGATGACATTAATGCATGCTCTCAAGTACATATGAAAAACCATCAATAGAAAATAGCTAGTGCAGATAAAAACAAGTGAATGCAAGGTGTTTATTGGCATGCTGGAAAAGGGCATGAGTAGCATAGACCAAGCATTGCTTCGTAACAAACCATCACGTTTGTATTGACAATTGAATTCAATTAATAAAATAATAAGGGAAAGTTGTGAAAAGTAAGCATTGAATAGTATAGCAACATAGAGAAGTGCATAATGCCACATGAGCTTTTTCACAAACACATAGCATGCATGGTGAATATGGTATAGAAAATATGAAGATGAACATGCAAGCAATCCCTTAAATGGGAGAAAAATAATTGTCAAACAATTTGCAATAATCCACAAGCATATAATGAGGGATGATGACTCAAAAAGTTTCTAACACCACGTAAAGAAAAGAAAAGAAGAAGAAAAATAAAAAAAATTGAAAAGAAAAAGAAAAGAAAAAGAAAATAATAATATATATACATAGTATAATAAGAATGATAGAAAAGAGAAGAAGGAAGAAGAAAGGAAAACCTTGTTAATGGTGGTGAGAGAGATAGAGAGTGAAAGGTGAGATAGAAAGAGGAAGGGGGAAGGAAGAAAGAAGGAGGGAAAAGGAAAATTAGGATTTAGAAGAGAGAAAGATAAGATAATCTGGAAATTTAGGTTGAGCTGTGCGGCGCATGCGAAGCGGCCGCGTGGGGCACGCGTTCGCGTGGGTGCGCGTCAGGTAAGGGGACGCGATCGCGTCGGTCACGCGGTCGCGTGACCCATGTTACGCTGTTGGCACGAGTGCAGCCTCGCTCCAGCACAACTCTCTGTTCGATTTATTTTAATTGCCAAAATTGGGTGACGCGATCGCGTGAGTCACGCGATCGCGTGAGTGTGCGTTATAAAATGGGTGATGCAGCCGCATCGGCGACGCGGTCGCGTGACAAGGATTGTGCTTCCAGCACCAATCCAGCATCACTCTCGCACAGAATGTTACTGTGAACCCCTTTTACGTCGAAAATTCAGGGCACGCGGTCGCGTGCGGAACGCGGTCGCGTGGGAGGCCGTGATTCCCATGCGACGCGAACGCGTCAGGGACGCGGTCGCGTGGGTCGATTTGTGCCATTGGCACGCCTCCAGCCGCGCTCCAGCCGGACTCTCTGTTCATTAATTTTTTTCTCCACCCCCTTTTGCGACGCGGACGCGTCGCTGATGCGATCGCGTCGCGTGGCAAACCCCCCCCCTTTTTTTTTAAGGAAATATAAAGACATGTAAATGAAAGAGCACGAAAGCACTAATAAAGAGAAGAGTTATTAAAGAAGAAAAACTAAAAGTGAAGAAAAGAACGATCATACCGCAGTGGGTTGTCTCCCACCAAGCACTTTGCTTTAACGTCCGTAAGTTGGACGCTCCACTAGCTCAATCTGCTGCGATGTGGGGATCTTCCAAGCGGAAGATCTCAAGCTCCTTATTTTTCTGCACCTTCTCACCATGGTACAGCTTCAGGCGTTGTCCATTAACCTTAATAAGTTCAGAGCTTGAAGGATGGCTTAGGTGATAAACTCCGTACGGTTCAGCCTTCTCTACTCTGTATGGACCTTCCCATTTTGATCTCAACTTACCGGGCATGAGCCTTAGTGGAGATTTGTAAAGGAGGACAAAATCTCCAGGTTGAAACTCTTTCTTCTTGATGTTTTGATCATGCACAGCTTTCATCTTTTCCTTGTAAATTCTGGAATTCTCATAAGCTTCTAGGTGAAGGTTCTCCAGTTCCTGCAGTTGCAACTTCCTTTAAGCTCCGGCATTCTCAATTCCCATGTTGCACTCCTTAACTGCCCAGAAGGCTCTGTGTTCTATTTCAACTGGGAGATGACAAGCTTTTCCATAAACCAAGTGGAAGGGACTCATCCCAATGGGTGTCTTGTATGCTGTTCTGTATGCCCATAGTGCATCTTGTAGCCTGGTGCTCCAGTCTTTTCTATGAAGCTTTACTATCTTTTGCAAGATACGCTTAATTTCTCTGTTTGACACCTCGGCTTGCCCATTAGTTTGGGGATGGTAAGCTGTTGCAACTTTATGGATTATCCCATGCTTCTTCATCAATCCTGTTAGTCTCCTGTTACAAAAATGGGTGCCTTGATCGCTCACGATCGCTCGTGGTGATCCAAAGCGACATATAATATGGTTTCTTACAAAGGAAACAACAGTGTTAGCATCATCAGTGCGGGTAGGAATTGCTTCCACCCATTTGGAAACATAATCCACAGCCAACAATATATAAAAATATCCATTAGAATTTGGAAATGGACCCATGAAGTCAATGCCCCAAACATCAAAAATTTCACAGAAAAGCATATATTGTTGAGGCATCTCATCCCTCCTGGATATATTACCAAATTTCTAGCATGGGGGGCAAGATTTACAAAACTCAGCAGCGTCTCTAAAAAGAGTAGGCCACCAGAATCCGCAGTCTAAGATCTTTCTAGCTGTTCTTTGAGGGCCAAAATGTCATCCACTCTCAGATGAGTGACAGGCCTCCAAAATGGACTGGAATTCTGATTGAGGCATATAATGTCTAATTATCTGGTCAGCCCCACACCTCCATAAATATGGGTCATCCCATATATAATATTTAGACTCGCTTTTTAGCTTGTCTTTTTGATGTTTAGAAAAATGTGGAGGAAATGTGCGGCTAACTAAATAATTAGCAACAGGTGCATACCAAGGGACTACCTTAGATCCTGCTTGCAGGTTGTCAAAAGGAAAATTATCATCTATAGGAGTAGAATCATCCTTAATATGTTCAAGGTGACTCAAGTGGTCTGCTACTAAATTCTGATTACCACTCCTATCCTTTATTTCTAAATCAAATTCTTGTAACAGCAGTATCCAACGTATAAGTCTTGGTTTGGATTCCTTTTTGGCTAATAGATACTTTAGAGCTGCATGGTCTGAATACACTACTACTCTAGTACCAAGTAAATAAGCTCGGAATTTATCCAGAGCAAAAACAATAGCAAGAAGCTCTTTCTCAGTAGTAGTATAATTGGACTGGGCAGTGTCTAGAGTCTTAGACGGTTTGGAAGGTAGCTGGTGCATTGCACAAGCCAAAGGGCATTCTCTTATAAGCATAAGTCCCAAAAGGACATGTAAAAGTAGTCTTTTCCTGATCCTCAGGGGCTATATGAATCTGGAAATAACCTGTGTAACCATCTAAAAAGCAATAATGTGATTTACCTGACAGGCAATTCAGCATTTGATCAATGAATGGAAGTGGGTAGTGATCCTTACGGGTAGCTTGGTTGAGACGCTTGTAATCAATGCAGACTCTCCAAGCATTCTGAACTCTAGTTGCTATGAGCTCTCCATGCTCACTCTTCACTGTAGTGACTCCAGATTTCTTGGGCACCACTTGTACTGGGCTTACCCATTCACTGTCTGAAATGGGATAGATGATACCTGCTTCTAATAGTCTGGTCACTTCCTTTTTGACAACTTCCAAGATTGTGGGATTCAATCTTCTTTGGGGTTGACGGACAGGTCTTGCTCCCTCTTCTAAAAATATTCTGTGCTCGCATACTTGAGGGTTGATTCCAACTATGTCTGCCAAACTCCACCCAATTGCCTTCTTATGCTTCCTCAGTACATCAAGTAACTGCTCTTCTTGTTGAGAAGTCAGTTCCCTTGCAATAATAACCGGAAGCTTCTGCTCATCCTCAAGATAAGCATATTTGAGATGTGGAGGGAGAGGCTTCAATTCTAACTTTTGATCATGGGCAGGCTCTGGATTATCTGGGGCTTGTGAAAATGATGAAGTGCCCTCATTGTTAGTTAAGAGGGTCCCCACACTTGGACCTTGTCCAGTGTGCCTCTCTTCAAACTCTTCTTTTTGAACTTCAGCCACACTTTTGTCTATGACATCACACTGGAAGATGGAACGATCTTCTGGGGGGTTGTCAATGACTCCATTCAGATTGAAGATTACTATGCGGCCATCTATTTCAAAGGAGTATGTTCCTGAAAAAGCATCCAACTTAAATTTTGATGTCTTCAGGAATGGTCTTCCAAGCAGGATCGATGATGGCTTATCTGAATCATTATGGGGCATCTCCAAGATATAAAAATCAGTGGGAAATGTGAGCCCTTTAATGTTCACCAAAACATCTTCAGCAACTCCAGCCACTGTAATAATGCTTTTATCTGCTAACACAAAACGAGCTGCCGACCTTTTTAAGGGAGGGAGCCTCAAAACATCATATATAGACAAAGGCATTATACTGACACATGCTCCTAAATCACACATGCAATCATAAATTACTGCACCACCAATAGTACAACTAACCATGCAAGGGCCTGGATCACTACATTTTTCAGGTAATCCTCCTATTAAAGCAGATATAGAACTACCTAAAGGAATAGTTTCTAATTCATTAATTTTGTCTTTATGGATACATAAGTCTTTTAGAAAGTTTGCATATTTAGGTACTTGATGAATAACATCAAAAAGGGGAACAGTTACCTCGACCTTTTTGAATATCTCTACCATTTTAGGATCGGGTTCCAGCTGCTTCCTGGGCTTCCTTGCAAGTTGTGGAAATGGAATAGGAGTAGTGTTTTTTGTGGTGCCTGCGCCTTTTGGTGCTTCCTCCTGTGGTTGAGTTATCTCTTCTTCAGCTGTGTCCTGCATATCCTCTTCCTCTTTGACATCTTCGATTTCTACCACCTCTTCAGCTGAGGCGTATTCTGGTGAGCTTGGTTCCTCCTAATTCCTCTCCTATAGTGTGGTTACGGACCTTAGGGTGATGGCATTAATGCCTCCCTTTGGGTTGGGTAATGGTTGAGAGGGGATTCCAGTGGTGCTTGAAGGTTGGTTATTGGAATTTTGTGCTGATACAAACTATGTCATAAAAGCTTGCATAGTAGAGGTGAGACCATTCAGACTGGCATTAATACTATTCATGATGTTACTTTCCATGGTTTGTTGTCTTTTCTCAAGAGATTGTAGTAGATCTTCATTAGAAGATAAAGAAGAGTGAGTAAATTGAGAGGTCTGCTGCTGATTGTTCTGTGGTCCTTGGTTCAGCCTCAGGTGAGGTGCTCTGTAAGGTTGATTTTGCTGCCTGTTGCTGTTATTGTTCCACCTCTGATTTTCCTGATTATCTTTGCCTCCTCGGTTATTGTTGTCCCTCCAATTCTGGTTTGAATTGTCCTGCCATCCATGGTTATTATTTCCACTTTGATTGTACCCTTGGTTGGGGCGGTCATAGAAGTTGTGAGTGGATGCCACCATGTTGTCTTCTTATTGGAGCTGCGGGCATTCATCAGTGTAATGGCTATAATCAGCACAGATTCCGCAAATTCTTTGTGGGACCAGTTGTTGGTTTTGCTGTGGTGGAGGAGGTTGAGCTTGCTGAGCTTGTTGATTCAACTGCATTTGCTTCAGCAAGTTGGTCATTTCACAGATGCTTTCAGTTAGAGCAGCAGTCTCTCTGCTAGAGGATACTTCTACAATAGCTTTTGAACGGCCTTGCTTCTATCTGTGGTTCCTAGTGGATTTAGCTAAATCACTGATCAATTGCCAAGCTTCATCAGTGGTCTTATATTTCTTCATAGACCCATTGCTGGCACTTTCCAGTGTGGTCTTATCTTGGGGCCTCATACCCTGTGTAATATAGCTGAGTAGCACGATCTTGTCAATCATGTGGTGGGGGCATGCTTCCAGAAGATTATTGAAGCGCTCCCAGTATTCAAAGAGAGTCTCATTGTCATCCTGAACAATTGTGGAGATATCCTTCCTTAGCTTATCAGTAACTTCAGATGGAAAGAATTTCTCCAGAAACTCCTTTCTGAGTGTATCCCAGTTGGATACATTTGCTAGAGGTTGAGTGTAGTACCACTCTCTTGCTTTTCCCTCAAGAGAAAACGGAAAAGCTTTCAGCAGAATTGAAGTTTCATCAATGCCATCACGCCTGACAGTAGAACAGGCTGCCTGGAAATCTCTCAAGTGCCTGATAGGCTCTTGAGCAGGTAGGCCATGAAACTTGGGCATCAAATTTAGCAGTGCAGGCTTTATTTCAAAATCTGTAGCTACCGCTGGATGATGCGCTTGAAACGGTTGCATTGTAAAATCAGGGGCTCCTTCCTCCTGGATGGTAACTCTCCTAGCTGCCATGTTTTCTGTGCGTAAAACAACCGAATCAGTAGAACGGGGGCTGGTTTCTTCCTCAGATTCACTTTCAGATCCGCCCTCAGAGCGGGCTAACCGACGCTGTTCTCGCCTTATTCGTGAAATTGTCCTTTCAATTTCAGGATCGAATATTAGCAAGCGTGGATCAAGAAGTGAACGCGTTATTTGACGGAAGAAACATGCAGCTCATAGTAGCAAAATAAAATAAAATGCAAATAAATAAATTCTAATTAATAAAATTAGCACTCTATTGCAACTCCCCGGCAACGGCGCCAAAAATTGATGAGACGCAGAAACTGGTGAATTAAAAAATTATTAAAAATGGTTACGTTGCAAGTATAGTTCTTAACCCACCGAAAATCTGCCTATCAATTTAGAAATATGTCACAGAGAGTTAAATTAAAAATTACTGGGAGTTTTAAGTCCCAGGTCGTCTCCCAACGAGTTGCAGAAAAGTGTGCTATCTTATTAATCAGATGTTCAAAGAAGTTGAGTTAAGTAAATTGGAATGTAAATTGAGGAAATTTAATTAATATGAATAAAAGCCTTGACTGGGAGTTGATTAGTTGGAATCTCTATTATTGATGGAATGATAGTTGATTAGTTGGAATCTCTATTATGGATGGAATGATTTTAAGATTGATTTATAATTAATGGTTGCTCTGTTTGGTTATCCTTTACTATGTAAGGGAAAGTCAAACAAGTTGGAATGCTAGATCTGTTCACAAGTTGCAATCCACTTAGTTCAAAGGGATTGGCGTTGGTGACAGGATAACAATCCAACAATTAACCCAATTACAAATTTTCTTTCAATCCTTCCAACTCAAGAGTTCCTCTTCAATCAACTCCCCATCAAGAAAAGAAACTACTCACGCATTGTACACTAAAACCTAGAGAGAAAAACCTAAGAGAGTAAAACTAGATCTAAAACTGTCTCTGAATGAATGTGTTATTTGTTTCTGCATGTTCTCTGACTCTAGTCTTCCATTCCGGGCCGAAAACTGGGCCGAAATAGGGTCCAAAATCGTCCCCAACGAATTCTGTAGATTATGCAGATCGCACATGTCACGCGATCGCGTCATCCATGCGGACGCGTCATTCGCGTTTTTCCTCGCCACACGTTCGCGTCGTCCACGCTACCGCGTCGCTTGGGCTCTCCAATCCGCGTGGCCGCGTGAGCCATGCGGCCGCGTCGCTGCGATTTGCTCTCCTTCGCGCGGTCGCGTGAGCCATGCGACCGCGTCACTTCTCGCTGGTTATCTCCTCAAAATTCTTGTGTTTCTTCCATTTTTGCTAGCTTCCTTTCCAATCTCCAACTCATTCATGCCCTATAAAGTCTGAAACACTTAACACACAGATCACGGCATCGAATGGAATAAAGAAGAATTAAAAATAAATAATTAAAGTCTCTAGGAAGCAGTTTTCAAACATGTAATAGATTCAGGAAGGAAATCTAAATGCATGTTAATTTAATGAATAAGTGGGTAAGGATCATGATAAAACCACACAATTAAACACAATATTAACCATAAAATAGTGGTTTATCATGCGCATCAGGGACGCGCACGCGTGGATGGTCATTTTGGGAAAACTACGTGCACGCGGCAGGGACGCGTACGCGTGATGGGGCTTATGCTCCCATCACAGTTCCAGCACCATACCATCATAACTCTCTGGCCATACACCCATTTACGTCGATTTGCAGGGTCACGTGTACGCGTGGGGGACGCGTACCCGTGGACTGGTGGAAACGCAAGCGACGCATACGCGTGGACTTGCTTGTGCGCCAGGCACGTGTCCAGCACCAGACCCGCCTAACTCTCTGTTCACTTCTTCTCATTCTCGCAAGAACATGTGACGCGTACGCGTCAGCGACGCTTGCGCGTCGTGTGCTCATTTTTTTTTATGTAGAATGCAAAATGCAGTATGCAGATGAATATGCAGAAATTATGAATGAACACTAATAAAAATAAAATAGAATAAAACTAAGAATAAAAATGAAAGATCATACCATGGTAGGTTGTCTCCCACCTAGCACTTTTAGTTAAAGTCCTTAAGTTGGACATTCGGTGAGCTCTTTGTCATGGTGGCTGGTGCTTGAACTCATCCAGGAATCCCCACCAGTGTTTGTAATTCCAATAGCCTCCGGGATCCCACACTAGTTGCATAAAGCCTTCAAGCGAATTAAAGCAAGTGACAAGTCCCCAAGAGCGTTGATTGCTATAATGAATTCCGGGGTCCCAAACCTTGCTTTTGCACCCGTCTTCTTGTTGATCATTGATGAGGGAAAAACAATTCCACACAAAACTAACCGGCAAGTGTACCAGGTCACATGAAGTAGTAATAACTCACAAGAGTGAGGTCGATCCCACAGGGATTGATGGATTGAGCAATTTTAGTTAGGCGATGAATTTAGTTAAGCGAATATTTGATGATTTGAGTGAAACTTGATTAACAAAAGCTAAATTGCAAGAAAATAAAAGGGAGAGGGTGGAGTGACTGAATCTTAAAGTGCAGAAGAAGTAAATTGCAGAAACTTAAAATGCAAGAAAGTAAAAGAGCTGAAACTTAAATTCCAAGAAAAGTAAATTGCAGAAACTTAAAGTGTAAGAAACTTAAATTACTGAATGTAAATTGATAAGAAGTTTTAATTGCATCAAGAATAAAAGGGATTTGGGTGTTGGGATTCAAATTGAACTAGAAAATGTAAATTAAAGTAAATCAGAGAGCTATGAGATGCAGATTTAGATCTGGATCTCAGTAGCTAAAATAGAAATGGAAAATTGCTTCAAGAAACAAAACAGCAAGAAAACTTAAATCAATTGTGAAATTCTAAGAGGGAAATTGAAAAGTGCAGAAGAGCAATAAGATTAAAAAGCAGATCTAGATCTCAATGACTCTCTTGACCAAGCAGAAAAGAAATTGCAGAAGAAATAGAAATGAAAACAGAAAAGGAAATTCAGATCCAACTTTCAATTCTTAGAACTATTGAGAAGAAAAGTAAAAGATGATTCTCAGATGAAGAATCAATGGAGCTCTTCAATGTCAATTTCAAAAACCCAAAACAAAAAATAGAAGTTGCAGAAGCAAGAACAAACAGAAAGAAAACTAGATCTAATCCCCAAATCCCAAATTCAAAACAAATGAAAAACTAAAAATGAGCTAAAGGTCCTTCTTCAAATCAAACTTGCTCCTATTTATACACTTTCTATTTTGGTCTTCAAAGCTTGGAGTGGACTTTTCAAAGTTGGCCTTGAATGAAAAATGGATCCGGGTGGCTTTGGTTCAAGTGGCATGGGTCAAGGTGCTAGCTCCAGTGGAGCACTCCGTTTTGAGTAGTGAACGTTGCGTTCACTTTTTGTTGGTGAGCCTTTGGTGCGCATTTGTCTTCCTATAGCGTTCAATAAGTGAACGCTGCGCTCTAACCTTGAGCGCTACACTTGATGCTGAGCCTTCCTCCCCATGAGAAGCACGAAAACGTTGCCAAAAGGGAACGCTACGTTTAAATTCTTGAACGCTACCCTTCCTTGGCTTGATGCGTGCTCAGCTTCCCTTGGTGCTCCCTCTTCGAGCGCGATAAAGTTCACAAAAGTGAACGCTGCGTTTGAATTATTGAGCGCTACCCTTGTTGCTTTGATGCTGCGCGTTGCTTCCTCGCCCAAGAGTCACGAAAATGTTGCACAAAGGGAGCGCTGCGCTATAATTTTTTAGCGCTACCCTTCCTTGGTGCGTGCCTCATGATTGAGCACCCGAAAACGTTCACTAAGGTGAACGTGGCGTTCACTTGCTTGAACGCTGGCTCTTGTTAAGCCTTGGTGTACTGGTTTCCTTGCCTAGCGTTGCCTTAATGAACGCCACGTTTGGTAATGCAACGCTGTCCTGGTTCTTTCCTTTCTTCATCATTTCTTCACCTACAAGCAACCAAACAACTAATCAAAGTCCCACCAAAATCACTAGATCTTTGCATCATTTATAAAATCATTAAATTCTAGCATAAAACCTATGATTTTGTGTAAAATAAATGATGTTTGATTGATTCAACATAATCATGAAAATCCACTCCAACTACTTACTTATTGTGCAAGAAAGTGCATAAAACCTAATGAAACTTAATAAAAAATGCTTGTAAAACTAGCATAAGATGACTTGTCATCACAACACCAAACTTAAACCTTACTTGTCCCCAAGCAAGCACTAAACATGAGAAGAAATGAAATGAAACAGAGAAGCAGATATCCTTATTTAGCAGGTAATTGAATTAAGACCATGGGATTTTATGCAGACAAGATGTAGCTCACTTATTCTTTACTGATAGATAAGAAATGCTTCTTTGAGGATTCACTAGGGTTGCTGTTCCTTGCTCTTTGATTGATCCCTTTTTGGTTTTTCCTTCTTTCTTTTGCTTAGAAACCTTATTTCTCAATGATAACTCAGTGTCAAGTGTTGCAGCAGCCTTTTAGCTCAATTTTGCTCAACACTTCTTCACTACAGACACTTGGCTCACAATTCTTCTTAGGATCATTGATGCCTAGCACCTCTTTGGATTACTAAATGCTTTGTAACTAGGTTGCTCTTGATCATGGACTTTCGGTTAATAATCCCGGATTAGTTAATCCAAGTTACCAAGTTTTAAAAGACTCCTCAGAACCTAATTATCCAAGCATATCCTAGTACAAGAAGCATCACAGGCATGTGTCCTAAGGTCCAAGCTATTGGTGTCTAGCCTTATTATTTGAGTTCACACTACATAAAACATTCTATTCTGCAGCTTTTATTTTTGAGTTTATCATCTAATCAAGCAATTACCACCACAAGTCTTTATTCTAATTCCTACAACATTGGACAGTCACTTTCTATTTCAAACATTTTCTCTTATTGATGCAAAAGGGAAACAAGACATGAATTTAATATAGATGAAGATGAAGACAAGCATTTAAACTAGTGCAGACATCAAAATTTGTATTATTTGAACTAAACATCAAGGCAAACAACAACTTCTCATTCAGAACATTTCAAAGCAAAGTGAATTTTGTGACAATACAACCTCTCAGTAGTGTCTTGCAGCTTTCCTTTTGTCATCATCATCTTTTACTTTTGCATTTCCTTTGGTGATGATTCTTTTAAGAGGCTGAGTGTCTTTTCTGCATAATTATCAGAAGTTGCTTGTTTTTCCAAGCACTTAGGCAAATGGTTAGCATGCATGAACTATTGTAGTTTCTTGAACTAACTTTGGTGAGGGAACACCAAACTTAGTCCCTTGCTACTGTCAATGATGCATCAGTTATATGAAAAAAAAATGTGCTTTTGCTAAAAGTAATAAAACTAAAAACTAGAAGACAGACAATGGTTTAGTGATTTCCCTAATTGCTTGGAGCTAGTAACCATCTATGCAGAGGGTTGAAATATGTTTTTAAATGAGATTTTTGGTGGAACACTGATGAGCGGATAATTTATACCCTTTTGGCATTACTTTTACATAGTTTTTAGTATATTTTAGTCACTTTTTATTATATTTTATTAGTTTTTATTCAAAATTCACATTTCTAGACTTTACTATGATTTTGTGTGTTTTTCTATGATTTCAGGTATTTTCTGGCTGAAATTGAGGGACCTGAGCAAAAATCTGATTCAGAGGCTGAAAAAGGACTGCAGATGCTGTTGGATTCTCACCCTCCTGCACTCAAAGTGGATTTTCTAAAGCTATAGAAGCCCAATTGGCGCGCTCTTAATTGCGTTGGAAAGTAGACATCTTGGGCTTTCCAGAAATATATAATAGTCTATACTTTTTCTGAGATTTGATGGGCCAAACCGGTGTTCAAATCCAGCCTAAAACTTTCTAGCGTAAAACGCCAGAAATGGCACCAAAACTGGAGTTAAATGCCCAAACTGGCACCCAAGCTGGCGTTTCACTCCAAGAACAGCCTATGCACGTGAAAGCTTCAATGCTCAGCCCAAGCACACACCAAGTGGGCCCCAAAAGTGGATTTCTGCACTATCTGCACTTAGTTATTCATTTTGTGTAAACCTAGGTTACTAGTTTAGTATAAAAACTACTTTTAGAGACTTATTATATATCTTTTGATCATCATATGTAACTTTGACACATTGGAACCTCCATTGGAGGCTGGCCTCACGGCCATGCCTAGACTATTTTCACTTATGTATTTTCTACGGTGGAGTTTCTACACCTCATAGATTAAGGTGAGGAGCTCTGCTGTTCTTCAAGAATTAATGGAAGTACTATTGTTTTTATTTCAATTCACGCCTACTTCTTCTCCAAGATATACTCTTGTACTTAATTCAGTTAAGTTAGAATGAAGGGGTGATCCGTGACAATCACCCACTATCTTCGTTACTCGCTTAGCCAAGATCCGCGTGCCTGACAACCACAAGCGGTCTACATGATGTTCAACATAGTCATTGGACGACAGTCGGAGTATATTCTCTTGGGTTTTTAATCAACGATTCACATCATCTCTCCTGACAACAGAGAATCTGAATCTGAGATTAGAACCTTCGTGGTATAGGCTAGAACCGTTGGCAGCATTCCTGAGATCCGGAAAGTCTAAACCTTGTCTGTGGTATTCCGAGTAGGATCTAGGAAGGGATGACTGTGACGAGCTTCAAACCTGTGAATGTTGGGTGCAGTGACAGTGTGCAAAAGGATAGAGAGATCCTATTCTGACGCTAGCGGGAACCGACAGATGATTAGCCGTGCGGTAGCTGTACATGGTATTTTTCATCCGAGACGAGAAAGCCGACAGTTGATTAGCCGTACAGAGATCGTACCTGGTATTTTTCATCCAAGAGGATCATACAGCTTCCCATGGAAAGGACCACGCTGGTGCACAAATTGTGAATCACACTTTTCACAACTCGTACCACTAACCAGCAAGTGCACTGGGTCGTCCAAGTAATACCTTACGTGAGTAAGGGTCGATCCCACGGAGATTGTTGGTTTGAAGCAAGCTATGGTTATCTTGCAACTCTTAGTCAGGATATTAATTTGTGGTTATCAGTTGACTTGCAAATGAACAAGAAAGCATGAATTAAAGGTTACTTGTTATGCAGTAATAGAGAATGTGTTGGGGTTTTAGAGATGCTTTGTCTTCTGAATTTCAGCTTTTCTCTTGTATTCCTCTTCCTTCATGCATGCAAAAGTGCAAAGTTCCTTCCATGGCAAGCTGTGTGTTGGTGGATCACCGTTGTCAATGGCTACCATCCATCCTCTCAGTGAAAAGGGTCTACGTGCGCTGTCACTACACGGCTAATCATCTGTCGGTTCTCACTCATGCTTGAATAGGATCCATTGATCCTTTTGCGTCTGTCACTACGCCCAACACTCACGAGTTTGAAGCTCGTCACAGCCATCCAATCCCAGAATCCTACTCAGAATACCACAGATAAGGTTTAGACTTTCCGGATTCTCATGAATGCTGCCATCAATCTAGCTTATACCACAAAGATTCTGATTAAGGAATCTAAGAGATACTCATTCAATCTAATGTAGAACGGAGGTGGTTGTCAGACACACGTTCATGGATTGAGGAAGGTGATGAGTGTCACGGATCATCACCTTCTCTATAATTAAGCACGAATGAATATCTTAGATAGGAACACGCATGTTTGAATGGAAAACAGAAATAGTTGCATTAATTCATCAAAAAATAGCAGAGCTCCTCACCTCCAACAATGGAGTTTAGAGACTCATGCCGTCAGAGATTACAAAGTTCAGATCTAAAATGTCATGAGGTACAAAATAAATTTCTAAAAGTTGTTTAAATACTAAACTAGTAACCTAGGTTTACAGAAAATGAGTAAACTATGATAGATAGTACAGAAATCCACTTCTGGGGCCCACTTGGTGTGTGCTGGGGCTGAGACTTAAGCCTCTCACGTGCCTGGGCTGTTTTGGGCGTTCAACGCCAGGTTGTAACCTGTTTCTGGCGTTGAACTCCAACTTGTAACCTGTTTCTGGCGCTGGACGCCAGACTGCAACATGGAACTGGCGTTGAACGCCAGTTTACGTCGTCTATTCTTGAGCAAAGTATGGACTATTATATATTGCTGGAAAGCCCTCATGTAGCTCCTGAAAATCCATTCCGAGTGCTGAGAGGTCAGAATCCAACAGCATCAGCAGTCCTTTTTCAGCCTGAATCAGATTTTTGCTCAGCTCCCTCAATTTCAGCCAGAAAATACCTGAAATTACAGAAAAAGACACAAACTCATAGTAAAGTCCAGAAATATGAATTTTGCCTAAAAACTAATGAAAATATACTAAAAACTAACCAAATCATACTAAAAACTATATAAAATTAACCCCAAAAAGCATATAAAATATCCGCTCATCACAACACCAAACTTAAACTGTTGCTTGTCCCCAAGCAACTAGACAAATAAAATAGAATACAAATAAGTCACGGAGCAATAATATCTCAGAGTTCTTGAGTGAAGCTCAGATTCTAATTAGATGAGCGGGACTAGTAGCTTTTTGCTTCCGAACAGTTTTGGCATTTCACTTTATCCATTGAAGCTCAGAATGATTGGCATCTATAGGAACTTAGAATTCAGATAATGTTATTGATTCTCCTAGTTCAGTATGTTGATTCTTGAACACAGCTACTTTATGAGTCTTGGCCATGGCCCTAAGCACTTTGTTTTCCAGTATTACCACCGGATACATAAATGCCACAGACACATAATTGGGTGAACCTTTTCGGATTGTGACTCAGCTTTACTAAAGTCCCCAATTAGAGGTGTCCAGGGTTCTTAAGCACACTCTTCTTTTTGCTTTGGACCTTGACTTTAACCGCTCAGTCTCAAGTTTTCACTTGACACCTTCACGCCACAAGCACATGGTTAGGGACAGCTTGGTTTAGCCACTTAGACCAGAATTTGATTCCCTTAGGCCCTCCTATCCACTGATGCTCAAAGCCTTAGATCCTTTATTACCCTTGCCTTTTGGTTTTTAAGGGCTATTGGCTTTTTCTGCTTGTTTTTTTTTTTTGCAAGCTTTGTATTCACTGCTTTTTCTTGCTTCAAGAATCATTTTTTATTTTTCAGATTATCAATAACATGTCTCATGTTCATCATTCTTTCAAAAGCCAACATATTTAATATTCAAGAACATCAAATTCTAAAGACATATGCTCTGTTCAGGCATTCATTTAGAAGGCAGAAAGCATTCCCACCACATGTAAATAATTAGAATTTCTTTTATTAAGAATTCAAAAAAATATTGCCTCTTTATTCTAAAGAAAATCTTCTATTTTATTCATGTTTAATGATGATGAGAAAAACAAATTATAGCTTAATTGGAGATAAAATCACTACTAATTACTACTATAACTTCTAAGGTAAAACTCAAATAAGAACAATTATCACAGAGTTAAGGCTAAGATTAGAACTCAACAACCTTGAGTTTGGGATGTGGATGTTCCTCTAGTCTGTGGGGTGCTTGGTCCTTCAAGAGATAACTTCTGACGCTTCAGTTCCTTTAAGTCACGCCCTTGCTCTTCTTGTTCCCTGAGCAGTTTGCAGAGCATACTGTTTTGATTTTGCTGTTCTTCCTTTATTTGGTCCATAGATTCTTGCAACTTGGTAACAGATGCTTCAAGCTGTTCCCAATATTCAAATTGAGGGACTTCCGGGAGAAATTCTTGCATCCTCCTCTTGATGGGGTCATCCTGCACTTATTGTTTTTCCATTGTGGTTTTAGTGATTGGTTGCTCCACTGAGATGTACTCCGTTATTCCTATACTTACTCCAGCATCCTTGCAGAGCATAGAGATTAGGCTTGGATAAGCCAGCCTGGCATCCTTGGAGTTCTTGTTTGCAAGTATGTAAAATTCAGATGGAATCAGTTGATGAACTTCCACTTCTTTTCCCAACATAATGCAATGGATCATCACTGCTCTTTTAACGGTGACTTCAGAACGGTTGCTAGTGGGCAATATAGAATGCCCAATGAAGTCCAGCCATCCTCTGGCGACTGGTTTGAGATCTTCTCTCTTGAGTTGATTTGGGACACCCTTGCTGCTGGTGGTCCACCTGGCTCCAGGGATGCATATATCCTCTAGAATCTTATCCAGGCCCTTGTTTGTTTCATCATTCTTCTATTGAAGGAGTCTGGGTCATCTTTCAGCTGAGGTAGCTTAAAGATCTCCCTGATTTTGTCAGGGTGAATGTGAACAATCTTTTCTCTGACCATAGTCCTATAGTCATACAGGGCAGTTCCAGATATTCTCTGCCTGTCTGTTTGCCACAGATTAGCGTAGAACTCCTGAACCATATTCCTTCCCACTTTTGTTTCAGGATTAGCTAGGACTTCCCAGTTCCTGTTTCGAATCTGCTCTTGGATCTCCGGATATTCATCTTCTTTCAGATCGAACTTGACTTCCGGGATCACTGATCTTAGACCCATTATTTTGTAGTAATGGTCTGAATGTTCTTTGGTTAAGAACTTCCCTTGATTCCAAAGTGGTTTTGGAATACTCTCTTTCTTGCCTCTTGGAGTGGGTTATTTTCCTTTAGGAGCCATGATCTTAGTGGGTATAATATAGTGATCACGGATAAACACACCAAACTTAGAGGTTTGTTTGTCCTCAAGCAAAAGAAAAGAAAGGAGAGGGATAGAAGGAGAGCTAGTGTCGAATGGTGGATGAGAGGAGGGAGGCCGAATGTGGATTTAAAAGGGAAGGGGGTGGGTTTTCGAAAATTTTAAAAAAAAAAAATAAGTATGATATAAAAAGATGTGATTTAAAATTGAAAAGATATGAAAGATATTTGAAAAAGATAAATTTGGATTTTGAAAAAGATAATGTGGAGATTTGAAAAAGATATTGATGAGTTGAAAAGATTTTAGAAGGAAAAGAGATAGATTTGTTTTGGAAAATTTGAAAAAGAGTTGGGTTGGATTGAAAAAGAATTTGTGTTTATGGATTAAGATACATTTGATATTTTTAAAGTAGGGTTTTTAGAAAGTAGGGTTTTTAGAAATTAGGGTTTGTAACATGCTTATGCAAGAAATCATGAATTGAAACATGAAAATTAAAATTAAAATAAAAAAATTGTGAAATAAAAACGAATTTACCTCCTCCCCACCATCCTAGCGTTAAACGCCCAAATGCTGCATGTTTTGGGCGTTTAACGCCCAAATGCTACTTCTCCTGGGTGTTCAATGCCCAGCTGTTGCTTTTTTCTGGCGTTGAACGCCAGGAACTCCTTTGTCACTGGGAGTTTTTCTGAACGCCCAAGATGCTGTCAATCTGGCGTTAAACGCCCAGAAGTTGCTTCTTTCTGGCGTTTAACGCCCAGATGGCTATCATTACTGGCGTTAAACGCCCAGTAGATGCTTCTTTTGGGCATTTAACGCCCAGTTGTGCCTCTTACTGGCGTTTTCTTGCCAGTGAGCTCTTTTTCTCTGTTTTGAGTGCTGAATCCTTCTGTAACCCTGTGAACCTATGCAATTGACTCTTTGCCTTATTAATAGTGAACTTTATATAAACAAATAAAATCAAGAATAGGGCAAAACAACAGAAAAAGTTTTGCCAATGGCTGGGTTGCCTCCCAGCAAGTGCTTCTTTATTGTCTTTAGCTGGACCTTGCTGAGCTTTTAATCTAGCTTCAGCCTTGAGCACTCTTGCTCAACGTTGCCTTCAAGATAGTGCTTGATTCTCTGTCCATTAACAATGAACTTCTTATCAGAATCAATGTCTTGAAGCTCCACATAACCATACGGTGATACACTTGTAATCATATATGGTCCCCTCCACCGGGATTTCAGTTTCCCAGGGAATAGCCTGAGCATAGAGTTAAACAGCAGAACCTTTTGTCCTGCTTCAAAGATTCTAGATGACAGCTTTCTGTCATGCCACCTTTTTTATTTCTCTTTATAAAGCTTGGCATTTTTGAAAGCAGTGAATCTGAATTCCTCTAGCTCATTCAGCTGGAACAATCTTTATTCTCCAGCTAATTTGGCATCAAAGTTTAGGAATCTGGTTGCTCAGTAGGCCTTATGCTCCAGTTCCACGGGCAGGTGACAAGCCTTACCATATACTAGTTGGTATGGAGAGGTCCCTATAGGAGTCTTGAATGCTGTTCTGTAAGCCCACAAAGCATCATCCAAGCTCCGTGCCCAATCCTTTCTACGGGTACTTACAGTCCGTTCCAGGATCCTTTTTAGTTCTCTGTTAGAAACTTCAGCTTGCCCATTTGTCTGTGGATGATATGGAGTCGCCACCTTGTGGCGAATCCCATACCGGACCATGACTGAGTAAAGCTGTTTGTTGCAGAAGTGAGTGCCCCCATCACTGATTAGTACCCTAGGGACACCAAACCTGCTGAAGATATGTTTCTGGAGGAACTTCAGCACTGTTTTAGTATCATTGGTGGGTGTGGCAATGGCCTCTACCCATTTTGATACATAGTCAACTACCACCAGAATATAAGTGTTTGAGTATGATGGTGGGAAAGGCCCCATGAAATCAATACCCCATACATCAAACAACTCAATCTCCAAGATTCCTTGTTGAGGCATGGCGTAACTATGAGGTAAATTACCAGCTCTCTGGTAACTGTCACAGTTACGTACAAACTCTCGGGAATCTCTGTAGAGTGTAGGCCAGTAGAAGCCACATTGGAGGACCTTGGTGGCTGTTCGCTCACCTCCGAAATGGCCTCCATTTTGTGATCCATGGCAATGCCATAAGATCCTCTGTGCTTCTTCTCTAGGCACACACCTACGGATTATTCTGTCTGCACATCTCTTAAAGAGATAGGGTTCATCCCACAAGTAGTACTTTACATCAGTAATTAATTTTTTCTTTTGTTGCCTGCTGTACTCCTTGGGTATGAACCTTGCAGCTTTATAGTTTTCTATGTCTGCAAACCATGGTGTTTCCTGAATGGCGAATAAATTCTCATCCGGAAAGGTTTCAGAGATCTCAAAAGAGGGGGGGACGTCCCTTCTATTGGCTCTATCCAGGACAGATGATCAGCCACTTGGTTCTCTGTCCCTTTTCTGTCTCTTATTTCTATATCAAACTCTTGCAGCAGCAACACCCATCTTATAAGCCTGGGTTTTGAATCCTGCTTTGTGAGTAGATATTTAAGAGCAGCATGGTCAGTGTACACAATCACTTTTGATCCTACCTAGTATGATCTAAACTTGTCAATGGCATAGACCACTGCAAGTAATTCCTTTTCTATGGTTGTGTAATTTTTTCTGGGCATCATTTAAAACACGGCTAGCATAATAAATGACATGCAGAAGCTTGTCATGCCTCTGCCCCAGTACTGCACCAATGGCGTGATCACTGGCATCACACATTAATTCGAATGGTAATGTCCAGTCTGGTGCAAAGATA
The DNA here is from genome assembly GCF_000816755.2 of Arachis ipaensis. NCBI lineage: Eukaryota > Viridiplantae > Streptophyta > Magnoliopsida > Fabales > Fabaceae > Arachis > Arachis ipaensis. Next base: position 46,680,014 of record NC_029794.2, read on the forward strand.
ACTAGTGTTGTGACCAGCTTAGCTTTCAGAGTTTCAAAGGCCTGCAGGCATTCTGTGTCAAACACAAATGGCGTGTCAGCAACTAGCAGGTTGCTTAGAGGTTTTGCAATTTTTGAAATATCCTTTATAAACCTCCTATAGAATCCTGCATGCCCCAGAAAGCTTCTGATTGCCTTAACATTGGCAGGTGGTGGTAATTTTTCAATTACCTCTATTTTAGCTTGATCCAACTCTATTCCCTTGTTTCAAATTTTATGCCCAAGGACAATCCCTTCAGTCACCATAAAGTGACATTTTTCCTAGTTTAAAACCAGGTTGGTCTCTTGGCATCTTTTCAAAACCAATGTCAGGTGATCAAGACAGGAGCTGAATGAGTCTCCATATACTAAGAAGTCATCCATGAAGACTTCCAGAAATTTTTCTACCATATCAGAGAAAATAGAGAGCATGCATCTCTGAAAGGTTGCAGGTGCATTACACAGCCGAAATGGCATCCTTCTGTAAGCAAACACTCCAGATGGACATGTGAATGCTGTTTTCTCTTGATCCTGGGGATCTACTGTAATTTGGTTGTAGCCTGAATAGCCATCCAAAAAACAGTAATAATCATGATCTGCTAGTCTTTCTAGCATCTGGTCTATGAATGGTAAAGGAAAATTATCCTTTCTGGTGGCTGTATTGAGCCTTCTGTAGTCAATACACATGCGCCACCCTGTAACTGTTCTTGTAGGAACCAGTTCATTTTTTTCATTATGAACCACTATCATGCCTCCTTTTTTGGGGACAACTTGGACAGGGCTTACCCAGGGGCTATCAGAAATAGGATAAATAATCCCAGCCTCCAGTAATTTGGTGACCTCTTTCTGCACCACTTCCTTCATGGCTGGATTTAGCCGCCTCTGTGGTTGAACCACTGGCTTAGCATTGTCCTCCAATAAGATCTTGTGCATGTATCTAGCTGGGCTTATGCCCTTAAGGTCACCTATGCACCACCCAAGAGCTGTCTTGTGTGTCCTTAGCACTTGAATTAGTGCTTCCTCTTCCTGTGGATTTAAAGCAGAGCTTATGATTACTGGAAAAGTGTCACCTTCTTCCAGAAATGCATATTTCAGGGATGGTGGTAATGGTTTGAGCTCGGGTTTAGGAGGTTTTTCCTCTTCCTGAGGAAATTTCAGAGGCTCTTTCAATTCCTCTGAATCCTCAAGATCAGGCTGAACATCTTTAAG